>NC_090768.1:39755001-39760001 GCF_036898095.1 Palaemon carinicauda | reverse complement strand
ATTAATACAAATTTTAATGATAATTCTATTTCCTATTTTTCATTTGTACCATTCCTTTATTTTCTTTGAAATTATCGTTTTTTTTTTTTTTTTTTTAATACAACCAGCAGAGTTCTTTCTCGATATTTTATGCGTATTTGAAATTCTTATATGAACCATTAAGAAGAGAAGTTCCCCAGGGAAGCTTATTAGACCCAATCCTGTTTTGTATCCATAGTTTTGTTCTATTTAAAGTATTACAGAGACATGGAGTGAAGTTTAAGCTATATGCGAATGATACAGTTTTACTTCTCCATAAATGACATTGATGTTAGTTGAAAGGTTAAATCCCCTTTTACTAGTGTTAGGGAGTGGATGCTATTTGAACAATATAAACTAAATGAAAGCAAAATTGAGTTTATGGTGGTGGAAAAGAAAAACTATTTAAGAAACCTCGGCGACATACAAATAAATATTAATGGAAATTTGGTCCCAATATTTAATAAAATGCATGAGCATGTGTTACTGGGCTATACTTTCTCTCAGTACACAAATAATGAAGTAATAACCACTGGGTATCATTTCGAAACCATTGCTTTTATGAAGAAATATCTGGATGTATATTCTGTGAAGTCATGTGATTAACTGGTATAATCAGGTTTGATTACTTCAACTCTTATTTATTACATGTAACCCGAAGAATAATAAACAGAGGAGCGATATTGATACAGGGTGTTGCACCATGAGAAAGGATTACCCTTGGACTTATTGAACTACACCGGCTATTTAAACTAGAATATATTTTAACATTATGTGCAATGATTCATCAAGTTATCTGTACCGTACATTAAAGATCTTTGAGAATTGTTATACGTTGTACATTCAACACATTCTGTCGTCACGAGGCTATTTATAAATAGTTTCAAATTATTAGTTAGGATGCACTTCGACTGTATGTTTTAGAGCTTTCAAATATGCGGTCTCAAGATTGTATAACCAGTTCCCGCTTGACAACAAAAGAACTTATGATTTAAAGGCTTTTAAGAAGTTGAAGACCTTGTTATAGAAAATGTTATAAAGGCGCTTGTATGATTATTGATACGGAGTTCGTTATATATGATTATTATTTTGTAAAGGATGTATACAATAAACCAATCTCTTGTACCTGCTGGCCGCCTGGCTTTTCAGGCTAAATAAACTGAATTTAAAATCAGCCTTCACTGTTAAAAATTTGCCGTTAAAACGATAAAATTCACCTTTTTAAAAACTTATAAATTGATGTAAAGTAGAGATATTACGGTCACCAACCTGTAAAAGATAATAACAAAGTAAGGTATAATTACGGTCGTGTATTTTAATGAAATACGGCAAAGAATATTATATTTTTATGGAAAATTTCCGATTTAAATTACGCATTTTTTAACAGATTACGGTTGCTGAATGTTATATATTTATATGTGAAACCTGATTTTTTTTAATTTAATGTCCCACTAAACCAGATTATCCGTAGCAAAAAGTACCATAGCAATACTTTATATATCTGCATATATACATGAGAATTTCTTTATGAATAGCAGTCGGGAAACGGAAACCTTATGAATGCACGAGAAACACATAGACGCGATAGAACGTAATCCTATTCATGTGAATACCATTGGCACACACACAAGGAAGGCTTTACTCCCAAGACAAGAACCAGCAGTTGAGTCTTCTTTAGAGAAAGGAGATGCTCGCCTCCGGTAACCTGATCTCGCAGCCTTTTCTTCGCAGTGTCAAATGTACGCTGAGTTTAATATCTTTTGTCGGCCCGATCATGTTTTGAACCTTTGCCGAACTGAGAGAGAGAGAGAGAGAGAGAGAGAGAGAGAGAGAGAGAGAGAATCTTTAGCTACGATTTTCCCACAAGGATCGATCTGTATTGTACTTGAATTTCCATACTATTTTTTATGAATGGATTTACATGTATCATTTTGATCTATAAAGCTAGAATCAATATTGTGGAGAGAGAGAGAGAGAAAGAGAGAGAGAGAGAGAGAGAGAGAGAGAGAGAGAGATCTTAAGCTACGATTTTCTCACGCAAGGATTAATCTGTATTGTATTTGAATTTCTATGCGATTTTTTTCATTAATGGATTTACTTATATCATTTTAATCTATAAAACTAGAATCAATATTATTAGGAGAGAGAGAGAGAGAGAGAGAGAGAGAGAGAGAGAGAGAGAATCTTAAGCTACGATTTTCCCACGCAAGGATCGACCTGTATTGTACCTGAATTTCCATACACTTTTTTTCATGAATGAATTTACGTATATCATTTTAATCTATAAAACTAGAATCAATATTGTTAGAGAGAGAGAGAGAGAGAGAGAGAGAGAGAGAGAGAGAGAGAGAGAGAATCTTAAGCTACGATTTTCTCACGCAAGGATTAATCTGTATTGTATTTGAATTTCTATGCGATTTTTTCATTAATGGATTTACTTATATCATTTTAATCTATAAAACTAGAATCAATATTGTTAGGAGAGAGAGAGAGAGAGAGAGAGAGAGAGAGAGAGAGAGAGAATCTTTAGCTACGATTTTCCCACGCAAGGATCGATCTGTATTGTACCTGAATTTCCATACACTTTTTCATGAATGAATTTACGTATATCATTTTAATCTATAAAACTAGAATCAATATGTGAGAGAGAGAGAGAGAGAGAGAGGAGAGAGAGGAGAGAGAGAATCTTAAGCTACGATTTTCTCACGCAAGGATCGATCTGTATTGTACCTGAATTTCCATACACTTTTTTTCATGAATGAATTTACGTATATCATTTTAATCTATAAAACTAGAATCAATATGTGAGAGAGAGAGAGAGAGAGAGGAGAGAGAGAGAGAGAATCTTAAGCTACGATTTTTCTCACGCAAGGATCGATCTGTATTGTACCTGAATTTCCATACACTTTTTTTCATGAATGAATTTACGTATATCATTTTAATCTATAAAACTAGAATCAATATGTGAGAGAGAGAGAGAGAGAGAGAGAGAGAGAGAGAGAGAGAGAGAATCTTAAGCTACGATTTTCTCACGCAAGGATCGATCTGTATTGTACCTGAATTTCCATACACTTTTTTTCATGAATGAATTTACGTATATCATTTTAATCTATAAAGCTAGAATCAATATTGTCATGGAGAGAGAGAGAGAGAGAGAGAGAGAGAGAGAGAGAGAGAGAGAGAGAATCTTAAGCTACGATTTTCCCACGGAAGGATCGATCTGTATTGTACCTGAATTTCCATACACTTTTTTTCATGAATGAATTTTACGTATATCATTTTAATCTATAAAACTAGAATCAATATGTGAGAGAGAGAGAGAGAGAGAGAGAGAGAGAGAGAGAGAGAGAGAATCTTTACGATTTTCTCACGCATCTGTATTGTACTTTATTTTCCATACGATTTTCCATGAATGGATTCACTTATATCATTTTAATCTATAAAGCTAGAATCAATATTTCTAACAGAGAGAGAGAGAGAGAGAGAGAGAAAGAGAGAGAGAGAGAGAGAGAGAGAGAGAGGAGAGAGAGAGAGAGAGAGATTCTTTAGCTACGATTTTCTCACGCAAGGATCGATCTGTATTGTACTTGAATTTCCATACGATTTTTCATCAATGGATTTACCTATATCATTTTAATCTATAAAGTTAGAATCAATATTTCTAAGAGAGAGAGAGAGAGAGGAGAGAGGAGAGAGAGAGAGAGAGTCTTTAGCTACGATTTTCTCACCCAAGGATCGATCTGTATTGTACTTGAATTTCCATACGCTTTTTTTCATGAATGAATTTACTTTTATCATTTTAATCTATAAAACTAGATTCAATATTGTTATTGTTAACTCAAATATTTATTTTCTAACTCGTCATAAGTTAAGAAGTTTTTTTAAATCCTCTTAAACGCAAGACTTTTAAAAAAGTAAGTCCTCCCTTAGCTCTCTGCATGTTACGAACCTAAGCATCTACGCATTTAAAGTCTGCTAATGTCTACATCATTATGCTAATAATAGGCATCATAGCTAAGTTGTTGCTCATGTCATATTACGTGAGCAAGTTTTTCGGTTAAGTTTTTTTGCCATTTTCTTTATTCTGGTGCCATCAAAATTCCTCGACTGGTTTTTTTTTTTTTTTTTTTTTTTTTTCCGGGTGAGAAATTGTACAGCAACTTACAAAGTCACTTCGCTTATCTTACTCGCTAAAATATTATGATGCCCTTTTGGTTTCTATCCGGCGCTGATAAAAACTCGTGTAGCGAAAGTTGGGCATAAAAGGCTTTAGCAAGCAACGCACGTTCTTCTTGATTTTTTTTTCTATTTCTTTTTCTTTTTTAATTGCAATGGACATTTTACTTTAGGTCAATGCTATACAAGAAACTAGAAATTTTGCGCAATTAAAATTTAAACCGATTTTTTTTTCTATTTCTTTTTCTTTTTCTTTTTTAATTGCAATGGACATTTTACTTTAGGTCAATACTATACAAGAAACTAAAAATTTTGTGCAATTAAAATTTAAACCCAACCTAAGCCTTGTTACCTAGCCATTTATTATAGAAATATATATATCCATAGATTTCATTATTATTATTATTATTATTATTATTATTATTATTATTATTATTATTATTATTATTATTACAAATGTTTTCTGAGTGGTCCCTCACGGATGACTGGAGGGACCACTCAGAAAACATTATTATTATTATTATCATTATTATTATTATTATTATTATTATTATTATTATTATTATTATTACAAATGTTTTCTGAGTGGTCCCTCACGGATGATTGGAGGGACCACTCAGAAAACATTATTATTATTAGTTATCATTATTATTATTATTATTATTATTATTATTATTATTATTATTATTATTACAAATGTTTTCTGAGTGGTCCCTCACGGATGACTGGAGGGACCACTCAGAAAACATTATTATTATTATTATCTTATTATTATTATTATTATTATTATTATTATTATTATTATT
>NC_090768.1:39750001-39752501 GCF_036898095.1 Palaemon carinicauda | reverse complement strand
TTCAGTTTAGGTTTTTATTGATATGTCGATATATGCATCCTCTTTGGTGGTTTTCAGATTTCAGAATTATTGGTAATTTTCCAGAATTTTCACAAAGTTGAATTGTGGAATTAAGTTTTTATCCGGATTTTGTTACTATAGTCCATTTCTTTTATCGAGGCAGATTTGCACAGACTCGCAGCGGTGCCCTTTTAGCTCGGAAAAGGTTCCTGATCGCTGATTGGTTAGAATTATGTCATCCAACCCATCAACGATCAGGACACTTTTCCGAGCTAAAATGGCACCGCTGCGAGTCGGTGCAAATCTGCATCGCTAAAAGAAATTGACTATAGTAGGGAAGTTTTTGTGCCTTTTAACTGGTCAGATAGTAATACTGTACATTAGACCCGTATCTGATTACGGCTCATTTTTCCATTTACCTTCATATACACCGAATAATCTGGCCTATTCTTTACAGATTCTCCTCTTTCCTTTTGCACCTGACAACTCTTAAGATAACCGAAAAAAAATCTTCTTCGGTCAAGGGGTTAACTACTGTACTGCACTGTATTGTAATCGTTCATTGATTACTTTCCTCTTGGTAAGGAGAGACTTTTTAGCTAAGGCAAGCAACTTTTCTATGACGTTTCAAAATAAAACCATTGTTCTATAATTTTGGGTAGTGCCACAGCCTCTGTACCATGGTCTTCCACTGTCTTTGGTTAGAGTTCTCTTGCTTGAGGGTACACTAGTCACACTATTCTTATCTGTTAACCTATATCCTTTCCTCAATGGGCTATTTTCCCTGTTGGAGCCCCTGGTCTTATAGCGTAATGCTTTTCCAATAATGGTTATAGCTTAGCTAGTAATAATAATACTTTCGTTTTAAAGGACTCTCGTACAGTTGCCCTCATTAATTCCGGTACACTTCACTGGAGGCTAAGGAGACGACAGTGTACCAGAATTGATAAAGCCAACTGTACAAGAGCCTTGTCACTCGTAAGGTGGGCCAATCGAAGAACGAAAAGAGGAAACAATACGCGAATTAGGTCTTTTTGACCATATCAGGTGAACGGGTGTTTTGTGAAACTGGTCAGTTTTTAGAATTATAATTAACTTTTGAATGTTTTGCCACGAGAATTTGTTCCACATTTTATTTTCTTTGTAGTCGGAATTCTTTTAAAATCGGGTCTCTTACAACCAAGTTGAATGCTAGAGTTTCGTGACAGGAAGAATTCATTTTAAAATAAGTGTAAGTGATGGATCTAAAGGTATTTAAAGTTTTGTTATTTAGAAATTATATATGAGAATATACTTTATAAAAAGAGAAAGTTCCATAGTATTACCCTGTACCAACCGTGTGTCACACGATCGTACATAATTCATTTTGTATATATTATGCTTGTGTCTTCGCTCTCCCCTCGCACTAAAAAGAATCTGAAAAATCATGTCTGCTTTTTTCTTCTATAACAGTGTCAATATTTGAACATGAAAATTCTTGATTGCAGTTCAGAGGGACCAGTGTTGCGCTGCTGGTTACACCAAATCTTTTCACTAACAGGGAAAGAATATTAAATAATTTTTAGTTACCTTTAACATTGCTTTATTGTAATTATTGTTTCTATTCATTGACCGAGAATACAAGACGGACAGCACGTATAATGAAAGAGAATTTATAACAGCAGATTATGGAATGCTACCTGGAGAATACTCTTTCCGGACCAGAAACTAGAAAATTTCACCGTTTTGAAGTGGTCAAATGATCAGTGGAAGAAAATACAACTGTCGGCGACACTTGTTATTATGAAGAGCCCGAGGTACATGTTCTTAAGAGACGTTGGTCAGAGGAGTGTATTTAAGACCTAATTTAACCTCGCTGAATGTCATGAAAGGTTCTGCCAGTCAGGTCACAACACTGTCCGTTAGCAGACCACCGTTATGAAAAGAAATTTCTTGATTTTCTTTCGGAAATTTAGTTAGATTTGGAGTTTATTTCACAACTAGTTATATGCGACCCTTCAAAAATTACAGCAAAATATTTAAATAGACATGCACCACGTATATACCTTCTTTTCACCAGGGTATGACCAGTATTAATCCTTGGTATGGACTAGTTTCTCCTCTCCCCCTACCTGAAGGATGGGAGAGCTGAGCGTGACCGAAAAGATATATATATATATATATATATATATAATGTGTGTGTGTGTGTGTGTATGTATATATACTGTGTGTATATAATATTATATATTGTGTGTGTGTGTGAGAGAGAGAGAGAGAGAGAGAGAGAGAGAGAGAGAGGGGGAGAGAGAGATTGCTTTTAATTATATAGCAGAGTATATTTGTTAGATACAGAAAATACTAGTCTTTGATTCGTCACTCAAAAACCAGCTTTTAATACCATAATATTCATATATATTTCTTCATTTTTATTTTATTGTAATTGAAATTTTGAAAAGAGTGAAATGCAAGATTATATTTAAGTAAACTTTGAGGAATAATTTGAACCAGTAGAACTTTCTTT
>NC_090768.1:39730433-39742933 GCF_036898095.1 Palaemon carinicauda | reverse complement strand
AGGAATTATCTTTTTACTTTTTTCCGCTAGGAGTCCCTGGGAGCCTTATTCTGTATTTAGAGTTTAGGCTAAATAAATTGGACCAATGCATGTGATATTAAAAATTCACGAAATAAACATTACTGTTGAAGAAAATGGATAACCTTGAGAATAAAAGGAATCTAAAATATTGGCAAGTAGATATGAAAAGAGTATCAGGTGACATCTTGCAACTCCACAATGTAAAATTGTATGATTGACAGTTGTTCATTACTATTACCATAAGGATATGACATTTTTAGTATTATTAAACATTCTTAGTAGAGTAATACTGGTACATAACTTAACAACTTTCATTATTCTACGATTAAAATTGTGGCCAGGAAGGTTTTCACTAACAAAACACACAACATACATACATACATATACCAAGGCACTTCCCCCAATTTTGGGGGTTAGCCGACATCAACAAATTAAACAAAACAAAAAAAAGGGGACCTCTACTCTCTACGTTCCTCCAGCCTAACAAGAGACTCAACCGAGTTCAGGTGGTACTGCTAGGGTGCCACAGCCCACCCTCCCACATTATCCACCACAGATGAAGCTTCATAATGCCGAATCCCCTACTGCTGCTACCTCCGCGGTCATCTAAGGCATCGGAGGCAGCAGCAGGGCCTACCGGAACTGCGTCACAAACACACAAACCGGGGTTAAAACATGAACTCCTTCCAACTTCGTTGACGGAGGTAATTAGTATTACTGTGCCATTACGTAAAACCTCTTTTTGTCACTCTGGGTATTACATTCTATATTTTTGGAATTGTAATATGTCCTCTTACCTGACCGTGATATGTTACCTAAATTTGAAAAGCCAACTGTACAATTAGGGAAATTACATAACATTGATTAAATTAAAGTCAGCATTTATTCCTCGTTCTTGGTAAGTTAGACCTAAATTTGAAAAGCCAACTGTACAATTGGGGAAGTTACATAACATTGATTAAATTAAAGTCAGCATTCATTCCTCGTTCTTGGTAAGTTAGACCTAAATTTGAAAAGCCAACTGTACAATTGGGGAAGTTACATAACATTGATTAAATTAAAGTCAGCATTCATTCCTCGTTCTTGGTAAGTTAGACCTAAATTTGAAAAGCCAACTGTACAATTGGGGAAGTTACATAACATTGATTAAATTAAAGTCAGCATTCATTCCTCGTTCTTGGTAAGTTAGACCTAAATTTGAAAAGCCAACTGTACAATTGGGAAGTTACATAACATTGATTAAATTAAAGTCAGCATTCATTCCTCGTTCTTGGTAAGTTAGACCTAAATTTGAAAAGCCAACTGTACAATTAGGGAAGTTACATAACATTGATTAAATTAAAGTCAGCATTCATTCCTCATTCGTGGTAAGTTAGATTTTATATTCAAATATATTCAGAGTAAACTATAGTTGATGTTTTTTCTCTTTTTAGTCATATTTTTTCCTCTTACCTGACCGTGATATGTTACCTAAATTTGAAAAGCCAACTGTACAATTAGGGAAGTTACATAACATTGATTAAATTAAAGACAGCATTCATTCCTCATTCGTGGTAAGTTAGATTTTATATTCAAGTATATTTTTTCTCTTTTAGTCATATAAAAGTCTGCTTCTTTCGACCTCAGCACGTTATTAAGTAATGCTACTTGAAGCTCAGTAACATGCAAAACTTCTTGTACTTCTGAAATATAACCAGATATCAGAACGATATATTTTCTTCTAGGAAAAGGACACTCCAAAATCAAACAATTGCTCTCTAGTCTTGGGTAGTGCCATTACCCTCTGTACCATGGCCTTCCACTGTCTTGGGTTTGAGTTCTCTTGCTTGAGAGTACACTCGGGCACAGTAGGTCTTACATTGTCTTGGGTTAGAGTTCTCTTGCTTGAGGTTACACTCGGGTACACTATTCTATCTAGTTTCTCTTTCTCTTGTTTTCTTAAAGTTTTTATAGTTTATATAGGAAATATCTATTTTAATGTTGTTACTGTTCTTAATATATTTTATATTTTCCTTGTTTTCTTTCCTCACTGGGCTATTTTCCTGTTAGAGCCCAGGGGTTATTGCATACTGCATTTCCAACTAGGGTTGTAGCTTGGCATGTAATAATAATAATAATAATAATAATAATAATAATAACAACAACAATAATAACAATAGAACAATAACAATAACAATAACAAGTGACGGCTTGGATACCAGGCACTATGACATTGAGTCAGGCAGATAGAATCTCCTTAGCTACTATAAAGAAAGATAAAAATCAAATTGATTTGATAGTATGATTAACAAATGGCCATTTTCTCAAGACTTTCCTTTAACTTTTTGTCTACTTTTATTTTCTTCTTACATTTTGCTTTTTCGATTGTCATGGTTATGATAATTTTTGTTATTGAATTGATAAATCATTTCGATTATTAGTATTGATATTACAAACCATATAATATATTTTGCGTGCGAGTAATCCCTGAGTACTTCTATTAATGGACCTGTAAAATAAAGAAGTTCAAGAGTATTTTCAAAACGGCAATTTTCTTAAATCCATTTTAAATGGCTTTTTACTTTAATTTTATCCTCCAGGAAGCGTTGTAAACGTTATGGAGGGTGTCTAAGCAAAGTTATGGCCGTGATTTTAGTCTTAAGAAGCCCTTAGAGGCTGTCTGAGCAAAGATCTGACTATGATTTTAGCTTTATTTTGACGTAATCTTTAAAACTGTGAAAAATGCAAATCCGTATCCGGTACTGGATCATCTCCAAATTTTAATGGAGTCGTCCATGGCCTAAGATCTCTGTGGCAGAAATTTCGTCAAAAGCCGAAGCATATTTCAGTGTAAACATTACATGCATCGGATTAGTTTTTTTTTTTTTTTTTTTTTTTTTTTTTTTTTTTAGAAATTTTCATTTTGATTTGGCGGCATATTTAATGTGGAGAAATTCTATGAAACATAAGTTTTCAATTTTTTTTTTCAAAGTTATTATGGAACAATATTGTGGTAAGGTCTTTAAATTGTGTTACGAATTATCTGTATTATTATTAGTATTGTTACTATTATTACTATAATTCATAGTAAACATATAGGCTACATTATTAAAGATTTAAAGATTAACTATCTTAGAGAAATGGATAAGATATATTTTAGCACAAATTTTGTTTCCAAATTTGAAACTATGATGTTATATGTTTTACTTTTTTTCTTAAAGGTTAGTGTTATGCGTAATGAAATAATTATTTATTATTTATTTATTATAATTTATTATAATCTGGAATCATTTCAGATGAATATTGAAAATATAAAACCAATTTTAATAAATTAAAAAAAAACATCACCCGAGAAAGTAACAAAATTAAGGATTTTATTTATGTAACTGGAAGGATTTTCAAAACGAATAGCAGAAAAAAATATGAATTTAACCCTTAGGAATTTTGGTCTATTAAATAAGTTGCGTGTCTGTATTACCGATATGCATACAGTATAGTGTTTTTATACATTATGTTTGAAGATATGTGACCTAAGAATTAAGGAAGTTACATGAAACTGATTAAATTAACGTCAGTATTTTTTCCGCATTTGGGTTAAGTTAGATTTTATTCAGGTAAATTCAGAGTAAATTTTAGTTGTTATTTTGGGTCTCTATATATATTTTTTTGTCGTAATCCTGCTTCTATCGATCTCTGTCTTGTGTTCTAACGTCATAAAGTAATGCTACCTGAAGTATTATGCTTATCTAAATATTTGTTTTATGTACAAGAAATTTTATTTCACATGAACTAATGTTAACCTATAAGAATTTTATTGTATTTTGTATAACTGTTCTCCTTTTATCTATCACCAACTTTCTCCTCTTGCCCCTTCCCGTCTCCTGTTCTATCTCCTCTTCCTTTAACCCATGAGATCCTCCGAAGGTTAAGAAGACCCGCGAAAAGGAATCGAAGATGTTTTTCCGTGTGCGCTAAAATGTAGCCCCAGGACTCGCTTCCATTACCCTCTCACGTCGCCATATTTTTCAATTTGCCTCGAATTTTTCTTTTGATTATTGCGAATTTATTATTATTCCATTTTTTCCGTTTCAAGGTTTCCGTTGTACTTTTCTTTAACGAGATTTTTTATGTAGAATTCGCAGTAAATGGTCGGGTTTGATTTCGTAGTATTCCATTCGCGCAAAATTCAGTATTGCCATCTCATGTTCATAAAAGACGTTTTGCGATTTTAGGCCCAAGTCGAGTACCCTCGGCCGCCCCTCCCCCGGTGGCTACTCCTGGGAAGAGAGGAGTTATTTGCCTATGCCTTTGAGCTCGACAGGCCTTTGATGTTTACAAGGATATGGTGTCCTTTTTCGCATACTCTTTTTCCCAGATTGTTTCGGTCGCCCCAAGACGCGATTCCGATGGATAGGGAAAAAGCCGTAAGGGATTACGTAAGAAGGTCAAAATTCGCGTTTCCCGCTAGGGCCTGGAGAAAGCGCGATCGCTTTCTTGAAGAAGAAGAAGAAGAAGAAGAAGACGGAGGAGGAGGAGGAGGAGGTGATCTTGAGGTCTTGGTGGCCCAGTCACACAACCTGACGAAGCGACGGGTGATGATGATGATGATGATGCTAGTTGTTTTTGTCATAGGGTTTAGCCTTTGGGTTTTGTGGGACCTTGGTAGTGGAAAGCGGAGGAATGTTACCATCTACATAGCCCTGAGGTAAAGTTAAGGACTCCTTGTTCTTATTCTTCTTTCTACCCTTATCTGGCAATCAAAAGCACCTCCTTCTCCTCCTCCTCCTCTGCCTCCTCCTCCTCCAAATGTAGGTCACGGAGATCACTGCTTCTCTAGAAAACAAGGAAGCCCCCGGGGGTCGCGAAAAAGGGGTCACCATTTTATTCTGTCGTAAACTTGAATTGTTCAAAATGCTTTTATTGCTGCCTTTTCGGTGGGACTGTGTTGTGCTTAACAACTGGGCTCGCTCTAACGGTTATATAGATTGTTTGTAGTAACTGTTATTTGACTAACACGAAATTTAACAGTTATTTAGTATTTCTCATTTAAGGGCCATGTTTTCCTTCGGTTAAATTTTAGTGGTCCTAGTTGTATACAGTATATTTCCTTGCTCTAAGATTTCCTTACCAATCCCCTTACGACGTGTTTTACTTAAGGCAAAGATATCTAGAAAATATTTCATAAATTCACTCCACTTTCTGTATCTTTCCAATCTAATTCATGATTCTAACATTTTCCGAATTTAAGAAAAATTTGAAAATAGCTCAATTAATGAAAGGAAAAACTCAGTCAGTTATTAAGAATTAAAGTAAAATTATACTATTTGCTGTTTTATTACCAAAATTTCCTTTCTGACTCACAAATGTAGTCTCCCTTTCTCGACCCCCCGCTCTCTCTCTCTCTCTCTCTCTCTCTCTCTCTCTCTCTCTCTCTCTCTCTCTCTCAATTACCGTAACTCTTGACTTCCTGACTTTCCGCTCAGTTTAACACCGCTACCGGTCCAAGAATTCTTAGATTGTAACAGTACATGCTTCCTGAACGTCGGTTACCTATATTATGATGTTCAGAATTTCTTTGTATTTCTTTGCTTTCTACTGTACCAACCGTGTGTCACACGATCGTACATAATTCATTTTGTATATATTATGCTTGTATCTTCGCTCTTCCCTCGCACTAAAAAGAACCAGAATAAACATGTCTGCGTTTCTCCTATGTAACATTGTCTGTTTCTCGAACATGTAATTTCCTGTTGCCTTGAGGTTTTGTATATAAAGGAGAGTGTTCTATAATAAATTAACTCAGTTGCTTTCACACTGCCTTTGAGTTCTCAACCTTCTCTCGGCCCGTCGCACTACTTAGTAATTACTTTAGTGTGAAAAATGTTCTATAACTACTAACTTTACTTTTACTTAATTTAAGGGCTGCTTTTCTGATCCTATACAGCAGGGGAACCCTACTCTCTACAGGACCTCCACAGTCATTTTATCATGTTCGTTGGAAAGCATTTAACATTTCACACCGCATATTACTCGTTTGGATTTCACCATCGAAGTACTTTGAGAACAAGAAAGTCTTTAGTTTCTTCTTGAAAGCCTTCATATCTTAAGCCTTTCGGATGTCTATTGGGAGCTTATTGTACAGTCTCGGGTACGCATATTTAAAGGCTCTGAGTCTAGAGCCTACAGTAGACATATATTCAAGTTCGAATATTTTTGAAACAATCTGTAACTATTCTCGTGTCAAGTCTTATATGCATGGTTATGTTGAAGTAGCTAAGTGTTTGTGTGTGTGTATGTATATATATATATATATATATATATATATATATATATATATATATATATATATATATGCAGATATGTTATCATTATGCTTTGCATTGCCGTGGTGCATTGAAGCTCATTACTGCTGTACTATATGCAGTATCTTTCAATATAGCTATAGCGTGTGGTTTCATATATTTTTTTTTTTCAGTATTTTAACTCTCCATTGGGCGTTAATAACCGATTTGCTGGAGTTTAATTTCACGTTATGAATATTTTCGTCCGGAGAGCTTGTTGTTATGGATAAGAGTGTAATTAATGGGGGATGTATAATTATTATCTCATATAATGATTATATGTGCAATGCATAGTAAAGCAACGCAGTACTCTAGAAGTTTTATTCCAGCTGTTACCAAGTTGTGGAATGATCTTCCTAATCGGGTAGTTGAATCAGTAGAACTTCAAAAGTTCAAAGTTGGAGCAAATGCTTTTTGTTGACCAGGCTGACATGAGTCTTTTTATAGTTTATTTATGACATTTGTTTTTGATGTTGTTAATAGTTTATATATGACATGTCTGTTTTTTACTTATTTTAGAATGATTTATTGTTAATTTGTTCTCTTCATTTATATATTTCCTTATTTCCTTTCCTCACTGGGCTATTTTTCCCTGTTGGAGCCCCTGGGCTTATAGCATCTTGCTTTTCCAACTAGGGTTGTAGCTTGGATTGTAATAATAATAATAATTGAATAACGTGGTATATCTGTAGTTCTGACAAGAGGTTTATCATTGATCATTATAATAACGAGAAGCTGATCTCTTACCAGAAATTTGGAGGCAGGTAGGCCTACTCTACCTTTGATATACATATTTATGTGGGGGCTATAGCGGTAAGACCTGGGATTATCTTTAGACTATCGTTGTTTCATACAGAAAAAATAATGCATGGATGTTTTTTTATTATGTTTGAGTGTTGATACACTTTCTCCTGACGTCTCAGTGTATTTAATGATATTTTAAAAAGAACTCACAGCAAGGGTAACGGAAATTTGTTGCATGGTTTCCAGTTTACCTGAATTATCATGCGCGGCCGCACGCGCATACACACACACACACACACACACACACACACATATATATATATATATATATATATATATATATATATATATATATATATATATGTAGATTAATAATAATAATAATGATGATAATAAGATTAATAATAATAATAATGATAATAATAAGATTAATAATAATAATAATGATAATAATAATAATGATAATAGTGATAATGATAATAATAATAATAGTAGTAGTAGTAGTAGTAGTAGTAGTAGTAACAACAACAACAACAATAATAATAATAATATTAATATTAATAATAATGATGATTATTATTATTATTATTATTATTATTATTATTATTATTATTATTATTATTATTATTATTTTCCCCCTTTATTCTTACGATCTAAAGGATTTTTAAACTTACGGTGATTTAAGAAACGTAGGAGTCTGGAAGGTTTTAAAAATATTTCAGAAGTCCTTGAAATTAATCTGACACAACGATATTCTCAACATGCAAGAGTGCCTGATAATTTACCACAGAATAAGAATCAGACATCGTAAATAAGTCTTATCTTACACGCAACACTTAAGAGTTTTGAGCGATGGCTTTGAAAGTTGCTTGCTGGTTCGAATTCTTGCATGCATTTGTGACTGAATCTTCGCTTGATAACCAAGAATTTAATGCACTTTTATTAGAGAAGAGTGAACTTCTAAAATATTAATGCACTTTTCATAAAAGAAGAGTGAACTAAAATCAGTAGCAGACTGTCGTATTTCCAAACATAATTGAAGGTTAGGTGTAGGCAGGTCCTTTTTGTGGGTGATAGGATTAGGCAAAATGAAAGGTCCTTTTTGTTACTTTACTTTAATGGCTGCTTATCTGGTCCTGTACAGCGGGGGAACCCTACTCTCTACGGGACATCTAGTCATTTTATGATGTTCATTCGAGAGCATTTAACTTTTCAAAATGCGTAATGTTCACTGTCAAAACACTCACAAAATAAGGTCTTCAGTTTCCAATCACTGGCTCTTGCCATGAAGGGTCCGCCTCAGTGGTACATTATTACTCTTGATAAAAGCTATCAAATACGGATCACTACCAACTTGGGACTTAACTCTCTCTCTCTCTCTCTCTCTCTCTCTCTCTCTCTCTCTCTCTCTCTCTCTCTCTCTCTCTCTCTCTCTGTGCAGGTTTAAGGAGGGACAGTAGTCCTGAGAATGGCTGCCCTGATAAAGGCTAAACTCTTCAAAAAGAAAAAAAAAATAAGTTAATTACCTTAGACTATCGTCGTCACACAAAAAAAAAACCAGAAAATACGTAAATGGATTGACATTTTTGATTATGTAAAAGTGATGACAGTCTGCGGACGTTTCCATGTATTAATTAAACGCAATTGGATTTATTGAACAGCCAAGGTAACAAAGAACTGTGTGGAATCATTTATAGTTCAGCTGATTGACAAAATTATTTCATTAGCAAATCAATTTTTGCATATCTAAATGGTTTTCCCCTCCGGTTTCGAACCTAACCTCATATACTCAAAGAACTAATGTATTTTAAATCTTGTAATAGTATAAGCAATGCAGAAGTTTAAGAAACGCTAAAGAAATCCATGAAATTAATCTGGCAAAGTGACAACCTGAGGACATGCAAGAGTGCTCGGTAATTTTTCGCACAGATGAATCAGACATTGTAAGTTTTATCTTGCAGGCAGCATTTGGAGTTTCGACTCAGTTCAAGAGCGATGGCTTTTGATGGGGCTTGTGAGGTGCAAATGCTTGCTTGCTTTTGTGACAAAGCATCGCTAGATACCAAGAGGTTAATGCTATTTTTTTTTTTTTTTTTTTTTTTTTTTTAAGTCGAGCAAACTGCTCTAAAATCAGTAACCTGCTATCGTACATCTAGTAACAACCGAAGTGAGTTAGGTGTAGACACGATGAAGGGTATACTTTATCTCATCTTCATAATGGATTTGGTACGGATCGCTACCAACGATTGGTTCTACACACTCTCTCTCTCTCTCTCTCTCTCTCTCTCTCTCTCTCTCTCTCTCTCTCTCTCTCTCTCTCTCTAGACATAATGATAGTGAGCCAAATAAGTACTTAATGTTTTGTCGCTTTCTGAATAAAAGTAAATTTGAATTTTGATACATCCAGATAACCCTCTCTCTCTCTCTCTCTCTCTCTCTCTCTCTCTCTCTCTCTCTCTCTCTCTCTCTCTCTCTCTCTCTCCTCTCTCTCTCTCTCTCTCTCTCTCTGGAATTGAAAAGATACAACACCACTCAATGTAGCAATTTCTTTACATACAATATAGCAAATACTTGGAACAGACTTCCAGCGGATGTAGTAAACTGTAACACAGTAAATGAGTTCAAGAATTAAGCTAGACAAGATCATAAAAACTCTCTAAATGCTTAAACTAAATCGCTCTACAAAAGAGCAAAGGGAGTCTCCGCGGATGCACTAAAAAGTCTTTGAGACATCCCAAATCCTTGTAACTCTCTCTCTCTCTCTCTCTCTCTCTCTCTCTCTCTCTCTCTCTCTCTCTCTCTCTCTCTCTCTCTCTCTCTCTCTCTCTCTCTCTCATTGGGAAAGATTGCAACCTTAGGTCAAGGGTATAATCTAGATGCATTTTGATACGTACCTAAGAAACTTACCGAAAGTATATCGCAAACTTTAGATATAGCATACCTAATAAAAGTATTATTTTTTAGAATTTTTATGACAATTCGTGTATAATGCTATTCATCGGTAGAGTTTAAAAAAAGTTTTATCTTAAGTAAATAGATGATATAATGAATGAAAGGCAAAGTAAGCAGTCACAAAAGTGTAAACGAAATTGATGATTTCAGAATTGGAATTGGAGGAAAGTAGTGAATCTGTTTGAAAGGTCTGCATCGTTGAATAAATTATTACCTCCGCCAACGAAGTTGGAAGGAAGTTATGTTTATCCCCTGTTTGTGTGTGTGTGTGTGTGTGTTTGTGAACACCTTCATGGCATCCTTTTTAATCGTAGAGTAATGAAAGTTGTAGGGATTAAGTGTTATGTATATAGCTGGAAATTATTAATTTTAGAAGGTCAAGGTCAAAGGTCAAGCAAAATGTCCAATTCACCTAATCGGCCATAAGTTTGGACATCGTTGTCACAGAGACTTCAAACTTGGTTCATATTTGAGTGTATTAATACAGGTTAAGGTCAAAGGCCAAAGTCTAGGTCGAGCAAAAGGTCGAGAAATAAGCTGCCGCGACGGAGGTCTGCGCTCTACTGGGTGTCCCCTCAAATTATCATCGTAGCATAATCTTTTGAATTACTGGACTTCGTTGTGAAATTTATGTGGCTATAAAGTAGTAACTGTGAAAGACGGTGATATTTGCTATTGTTGAAGATTTAACTTAGGTTGTTGAAATGATAGCGGAAGTCATGAAAGTGCGTTTCTATAATATGATTAAGATATAGATTTCAAGTTCCTTGTGTCAACTGGTCAAGAGTAGAAAAATAAGCAGACCGTAAACTAGATCTTAAGTTTTTTTTTTTTTTTTTTTTTTTTTTTTTTTTTTTTTTTTTTTTTTTTTTTTTTTCGCTATGAGATGGCTCACTGTGCTCAATTTTTTAATGAGGCGCGTTTGCAGACTCGTAGTGGTGCCCTTTTAGCTCGGAAAAGTTTCCTGATCGCTGATTGGTTAGTCATATTGTCCAACCAATCAGCGATCAGGAAACTTTTCCGAGCTAAAAGGGCACCCCTGCGAGTCTGTGCAAATCTGCCTCCCTATAAAGAATTGAATATAGTAAAAAGAATTGAATATAGTATGTATTTTCTCGTCAGTTTTACCGAGAAAAACTTGTGGTAACTAGAGGAGCACTCAGTAGAGCGCAGACCCCCGCCACAGTATATTATATCTTGACCTTTGGCTTGATCTTAACCTTTGACCTAGGACTTTGATAATTGAATCACTTCCACGACTCAACATAACAATTAATCCCTGAAATTTTCACTATGAGTAAAATTGTGGCCAGGAAGTTCTTCATACACTGACAAACAAACAAACAACGGTGGGAACATAACCTCCTTCCAACTTCGTTGGAGGATGTAATAAACAATACAGCAAATTATTTGCTTCACGAAGTTTAAGTAAACAATTTGACGTAGGTTATATATTCCAATTGGTGATAAAACCTTTACTATTTATATCAACTTAAGGGATCAACAGTAAGCAAAAATGCAAATAGTAAAAAATTGTAAGCATTAATCAATTGTAATAAAAGTTAAAATGAAGTACCTTGAATTAAAGCCTACCATTAACAAATGATAATTAATTATAATTATTTTAACTTATAATTAACTGTCTTTATTGTCATTTTATGTTAACTTTGTAACTATTTTCATGTGAAGAAGAAAATTTAAGATACCAACCTTTTGAAAGACTTTTGATGAGTCAGCTGTGAAAATTTTCTTTAAACGAAAAACGTTAGGCTTACAGACTAAGTGATGTATGAAAAATATGCAGTAAAAGGTCACTTAAGATTAAATCGTTCGGAAATTATATGTTAATTGCGACCAATCACTAATTTAGGGTAATCATACCGCACTCGCATTTCCATAATTTTCTCCTCTTGTATTTTCAAAAGGAAATATTTTTTTCTGCACAATTCTTAATTTTTTTTATATGTATGATTTTATTCCCCCCCCAAAAAAAAAAAACTTATTTTTTTTTACTCAGAATTCGCTTTTATCCGTTATTTATATTGTCTCTAATAATCCATTTTTTGGAGTAACTGAAGGAATGGTAATAGTTTACAAATTAAAAAAAAAAAAAGTATACTTTTAAACATTCTAAAATACTAACTGTTGTACACAAGAAAGACTTCGATTAATTGCAATCTATATATATGTATATATATATATATATATATATATATATATATATATATATATATATATATATACATATATATATTATATATATACATATATATATATATATATATATATATATATATATATATATATGTATATATATGTATCGTATAAGATAATATACTTTTAAACATTTTAAGATACTAATCATTGTACACAAGGAAGACTTTGATTGCAAATAACTTAATGAAAGTACGAATTTTCCCTTATTATCTTGATAACAATATTAATATTTTACCATGATCTAGG
>NC_090768.1:39727405-39729933 GCF_036898095.1 Palaemon carinicauda | reverse complement strand
ATGTTTGATTGTCGATACACTTTCTCCTGACGTCTTAGTGTATTTAATGATATTTTAAAAAGAACTCACAGCTTGATTAACGGAAATTTGTTGCATAGTTTCCAGTTTACCTGAATTATCATGCGCGCCCGCACGCGCATACACACACACACACACACACACACACACATATATATATATATATATATATATTATTAATAATAATAATGATAATAATAATGATGATAATAATAATGTTAATAATGATAATAGTGATAATAATAGTAGTAGTAGTAGTAGTAGTAGTAGTAGTAGTAGTAGTAGTAGTAACAACAACAACAAAAACAACATCAACAACAACAATAATAATAATAATAATAATGATAATAATCATTATTATTATTATTATTTTCCCCCTTTATTCTTATGATCTATAGGATTTTTAAACTTACGGTGATTTAAGAAACGTAGGAGTCTGGAAGGTTTTAAAAATATTTCAGAAGTCCTTGAAATTAATCTGACACAACGATATTCTCAACATGCAAGATTGCCTGATAATTTACCACAGAATAAGAATCAGACATCGTAAATAAGTCTTATCTTACACGCAACACTTAAGAGTTTTGAGCGATGGCTTTGAAAGTTGCTTGCTGGTTCGAATTCTTGCATGCATTTGTGACTGAATCTTCGCTTGATAACCAAGAATTTAATGCGCTTTTAATAGAGAAGAGTGAACTTCTAAAATATTAATGCACTTTTTATAAAAGAAGAGTGAACTTCTAAAATCAGTAGCTGACTGTCGTACTACCAAACGCAATTGAATTCTTGCATGCATTTGTGACTGAATCTTAGCTTGATAAACAAGAGTTTAATGCACTTTTATTAGGGAAGGGAGAACTTCTAAAATATTAATGCACTTTTTATAAAAGAAGAGTGAACTTCTAGAATCAGTAGCAGACTGTCGTACATCCAAACATAATTGAAGGTTAGGTGTAGGCAGGTCCTTTTTGTGGGTGCTGGGATTAGGCAAAATGAAAGGTCCTTCTTGTTACTTTACTTTACTTTAATGGCTGCTTATCTGGTCCTGTACAGCAGGGGAGCCCTACTCTCTACAGGACATCCACAGTCATTTTATGATGTTCATTCGGGAGCATTTAACACTTCACAATACGTATTGTACGCTTACTGTTTGATCAGCACTGTCAAAACACACAAATAAGGTCTTCAGTTTCCTCTTGAAGGCCTTAATATCTTCAATAATTCGGATGTCTCTTGAGAGCTAATTGTATGGTGGTTGTTATTGTAGGTTGCCTGGCCCTTGTGGCCAAGCACGGGCTCTTGCATTGAAAGGTCCGCCTCAGTGGTACATTAATACTCTTGATAAAAGCTATCAAATACAGATCACTGCCAACTTGGGGCTTAAGTCTCTCTCTCTCTCTCTCTCCTCTCTCTCTCTCTCTCTCTGCAGGTTTAAGGAGGGACTGTAGTCCTGAGAATGGCTGCCCTGATATAGGCTAAACTCTTTAAAAAGAAAAAAAAAGGTTAATTACCTTTAGACTATCGTCGTCACACACACACAAAAAAAACAGAAAATACGTAAATGGATTGACTTTTTTGATTATGTAAGAGTGATGACAGTCTGCGGACGTTTCCATGTATTAATTAAACGCAATTGGATTTATTGAACAGCAAAGGTAACAGAGAACTGTGTGGCATCGTTTCTAGTTCAGCTGATTGACAAAATCATTTCATTAGCAAATCAATTTTTGCATATTTAAATGGTTTTCCCCTCCGGTTTCGAACGTAACCTCATATACTCAAAGAACTAATGTATTTTAAATCTTGTAATAGTATAAGCAATGCAGGAGTTTAAGAAATGCTAAAGAAATCCATGAAATTAATCTGGCAAAGCGACAACCTGAGAACATGCAAGAGTGCCCGGTAATTTTTCGCACAGATGAATCAGACATTGTAAGTTTTATCTTGCAGGCAGCATTTGGAGTTTCGACTCAGTTCAAGAGCGATGGCTTTTGATGGGGCTTATGAGGTGCAAATGCTTTGCATGCTTTTGTGACAAAGCATCGCTAGATACCAAGAGGTTAATGCTTTTTTTTTTTTTTTTTTTTTTTTTTTTTTTTTTTTTTTTTTTTAAGTCGACCGAACTGCTCTAAAATCAGTAACCTGCTATCGTACATCTAGTAACAACCGAAGAGAGTTAGGTGTGGACACGATGAAGGGTATACTGTATCTCATCTTCATAATGGATTTGGTACGGATCGCTACCAACGATTGGTTTTAGTCTCTCTCTCTCTCTCTCTCTCTCTCTCTCTCTCTCTAGACAATGATAGTGAGCCAAATAAGTACTTAATGTTTTGTCGCTTTCTGAATAAAAGTAAATTTGATTTTTGATACATCCAGATAACCCCCCCCCCTCTCTCTCTCTCTCTCTCTCTCTCTCTCTCTCTCTCTCTCTCTCTCTCTCTCTGGAATTGAAAAGATACAACACCGCTCAATGTGGCAATTTCTTTACATACAAAATAGCAAATACT
>NC_090768.1:39709905-39722405 GCF_036898095.1 Palaemon carinicauda | reverse complement strand
TTTTTGGTCCTAGCTTTGGTGGAGATGGGGCTTGGGCGCTGATCATATGCGTATATGGTCAGTCTCTAAGCCATTGTCCTGCTTGCTAGGGCAATGTCACTGTCCCTTGCCTCTGTCATACATAAGAGGCCTTTAAACTGCTTTAATATTTATACTTAACCGCTGTAAAAACGAACATCCGATTGAAGCTGTTAATCAGTTTGTTCTCTTTAATCAGTTACCCTTTTAAGTGTGTTCTGTGTATTTTAAAGTTATTCAATGGCTCTGTTGTTTCTTTTTTCCCCCCTTGATTTCTTTGGTCACAGTTGCGTTTTCCTTCTAAACAGGATGACCCTTTCTTTGGTCACAGTTGCGTTTTCCTCCTAAACAGGATGACCCTTTCTTTGGTCACAGTTGCGTTTTCCTCCTAAACAGGATGACCCTTTCTTTGGTCACAGTTGCGTTTTCTTCCCAAACAGGATGACCCTTTCTTTGGTCACAGTTGCGTTTTCTTCCTAAACAGGATGACCTTTTCTTTGGTCACAGTTGCGTTTTCTTCCTAAACAGGATGACCCGGAGATGATAATTTTATCGCCACGTTTCGCAAGGATTATGTGATGTTTATCATCTTTTTAGTTTTTGAAACATTACATACTGATTTTAATCATCATTTTCCATTTCCTTGTATCATGTTGGACTTATCCGTAATAGACCTTAATTTCCTCCCATACTTTTTTTTTAACTTCCTTTTATATAATAATTTGCACATTTTATTTATTACAGAAAACTATTTCATACTTGAAAGCACTTTGAATTGCTGCTGCTATGAATTTCGTTTCAAGTTTTTATGCTTGCAGAAGAAAATGCTTAGCCGGTCCATTATTTTTTTCCCAAAATATGCAACCATCACTAAACTTCAACACCACTTTTACTGGTTTTACTTTTGTACTTAGCTTTTGTTCATTTATGTAAATTAAAGATAGAGTAGGCTGTCTAGCAAGACTAACAGCTCCTTTTGACCACTGTTTGTCAATAAATTGTTTGAATTTGAATTTGAAGGGACAGTGACATTGCCCTATCGAGCAGGACAATGCCGTAGAGACTGACCATATATGATCAGCGCCCAAGCCCCTCTCCACCAAAGCTAGGACCAGGGAGGACCAGGCAATGGCTGTTGATGACTCAGCAGATAGACCTATAGGCTCCCCCAAACCCCCCATCCTTAGCTCACAAGGATGGCGAGGTTGCAGCGACCAAAGGAACTAACGAGTTTGAGCGGGACTCGAACTCCAGTCTGGCGTTCACCAGTCAGGGACGTTACCACATCAGCTACCACTATCTTTTTGACGGCACTTCTGTTTGACCTTCTACCATTTCTTTATTAAATCCACTTGCTTCTGGTCAACCTCCTCCTCTCCATACCAAAGAAAAAAATGAAAATAAAAACAAAAATGGCAAGCAAAACCTAGCGTGCCTGTTTAAAACATTACCACTTTCAACACTGTCAAGTTAACACTGGTGCTTCTTGAAATGTAAAACTTAAGTTTGCGTGAATTTTCGTAGTCGTAAATTGCTTCCAAGCTTTTGTTTATGCGCCTGACTTTACACTTCAGAGGCTTCGTCGTCTCAGTCTCACTGAAAGATAATACACATTATTACCAGATAACACGAAAGTATTAGGGTTACCTTTGACGTTCGGAACTGTTTGATTATTTCCCCCAAGGAGGTTACTTGGGGGTCTGACGTGAAAGCCGACTAGAGTGCAGGTAGAAGGAATTATGTTTACTCTTGTGAAATGCATATGGACCTATTATTATTATTATTATTATTATTACTATTATTATTATTATTATTATTATTATTATTACTTGCTAAACTACAGCCCTAGTTGGAAAAGCAGATGCTATAAGCCCAGGGGCTCCAACAGGGAAAATAGCCTAGTGAGGAAAGAAAATAAAGGAAAAATAGAATATCTTAAAAAGAGTAACATCAAAATAAGTATCTCCTATGTAAACTATAAAAAAAACTTTAACAAAACAAGTGGAAGAGAAAAAAGGTAGAATAGTGTGCCCGAATGTACCCTCAAGCAAGAGAACTCTAACCCAAGACAGTGGAAGACCATGGTACTGAGGATATGGCACTACCCAAGACTAGAGAACAATGGTTTGATTTTGGAGTGTCCTTCTCCTAGAAGAGCTGCTTACCACAGCTAAAGGGTCTCTTCTGCTTGTTTAAGCTTTTGGAAACTTTCTTGTTGAAGAATGGTTTCAACACTATTTTCATCGAGAAGATTTAGTTCAAATTTGTGTAAGTTTTGTTTCATATCCGAAGCTGATTAATGACTTTTACTTTATTATTATTATTATTATTATTATTATTATTATTATTATTATTATTATTATTATTATTATTATTATTATTATTTTTATTAATCTTTAATATTATTATTATTATTATTATTATTATTATTATTATTATTATTATTATTATTATTGCAAGCTAAGTATACCCCTAGTTGGAAAAGCAGGATGCTATAAGCCCAAGGGCTCCAAAAAGGAAAAATAGCCCTGTGAAGAAAGGAAAAAAGGAAATAAATAAACTACAAGAACAGTATTGAACGATTAAAATAAAATATTTTAAGAACAATAGTATTAAAACTGATCTTTCTTATGTAAACTATAAAAAAAAAAGAAGTGGAAGTGAAACAAGTTTAACCCTCATGAGCGTGAGTTTAAGCTCTTGGAAATTTTCCTGTTGAAGAATTGTTTCAATACGATTTTTATCGGGAAGATATAGTTAAAATTGGTACAAGTGTTCTTATATTCGAAGCTGATCAGATGACTATCAATTACAAATCATAAAGAGTAAGATTAGGCTTTTGGAAATGTTCATGTGGAAGAATAGTTTCAACACATATTATCGACAACATATATTCTAAATCAGTGAAAGTGTTTTGATATCTGAAACCGATTAGTTTTTTTTTTTTTTTTTTTTTTTTTTTTTTTGAGGAGGGGTCCTATCACCCAGAGAACCCTGCGCCCTACAGGACCTACAAGATCATTTTATTGTATACATCTTAGGTGTTTATCGAATCACACAGCATAGTTCATATTTGTCAAATCCACATTATCGAAATATTTAGAAAACAAGAGAGCCTTCAGGTTCCTCTTGAAAGTCTTAATAAATTGAGTTTTTCGGATGTCCAGTGATTAAATGAGTTATCAATTACTAATATAGAACAGAATTTCGTGGAAAGCTCTTGCTTGAGAGTACACTCGGGCACACTATTCTATCTTATTTCTCTTCTTGGTTTTTTTTTTTTTTAGATTTTAAATTTATATATGAAATATTTAATATAACGTTACTGTTCTTAAGATATTTTATTTTAATTGTTCATTACTTCTCTTGTAGTCTATTTATTTCCTTATTTTTTCCTTTCCTCACTGGGCTATTTTTTTAAAATTGGAGCCATTGAGTTCATAGCATTCTGCTTTTCCAACTAGTGTTGTAACTGAGATACTACTACTACTACTACTACTACTACTAACTAAGATACTACTACTACTACTACTACTACTACTACTACTACTACTACTACTACTACTAATAATAATAATAATAATAATAATAATAATAATAATAATAATAATCAATCAATCATTAATAATAATAATAATAATAATAATGATAATTCGCAACTGTTGACATATAAGCTGTCCTGCTAATCCATATGTTCCGTTGTATACCGGGGTTCACATAGGAGGCCCCCGTTGTATACGTGAAGGAAACCGAACACGCATGCGCTGCACGGCTTCTCTGTAAACAAAAACAACACGTGTGCATCTCTTCTCTTGTCAGCTTATTGACATGGTTTCCGTAGACAAACAAATGTCAAGCATGAGACAAGCAAGCTCTTTTGAATCATAAATATTCATCAAGCACTTTCCTTTGGGGGTTTAAAAGAAGGCTAAATTTGGACTAGAGTTTTCGAGTCCCTAACTGTTATAGAAAATGTATTTTAATTTTTATTTCAAGGGTTATTTATAGAAAAGATATGAAAGCTGAATGAACTTCCTTTTATTTATTGTATTTTTTTTTTTTTTTTTTTTGCGGCACAATTGAAATCCCGATTCTTTTTTCGCTCTTGTAAAATACTTAGAAATAAAACTTTAAAATTAGGATTTTCTCGGGGATACTTGATAGCACTAGGGTCGAACTTACGTTTAGAAGTTGGTCTACTGTGGTTCGTTTATCGCTAGGGTTGAACTTGTGCTTATAAGTTGGTTTACTGTGGCTCTTTTCCTAATCTGATATATATATATATATATATATATATATATGTGCGTGTGTATATGATGCTCGGGCTATTCCATTTTTTAGATCTATGCAAATTTATAAAGCCGAGTTGTTAAAATTTTCCTCGTAAACAGCTTCACTCAGATATATGCACATTTTCAAGAGGCATATTCAGTCATGCATGACGACATTTTCATGGACATTTCCATCCAGCCAATGAAACCTCAATTTAGAAATTTGTTAATCTTTGCTCTATCTAGTAATCCGTGAAACGTGGATGGTCATGACCGTAGGCTTTTATAGATTATCATTAAATTCCTCTTACAAAGACTGCCTAAAACTTTCATTTTCCAACGAATGGGAACTGTGACATATTCTAGTTCTTATTTGGGATTTGCTTTATGCCTTGATTCTCTGATTTCCAGTTACTTCAAAAAATTAATTAAACTGAAAATATAGGAAGAAAAATACTATTTCTGAGGAAAATAATTTAAGAGGTAAAGATCCTTGGTTTTTATTCGACGTATAAAAATCATTAATGAAAAAATCCGAACATTATAGTTAATAGCATTTTCAATTAAAAAAATTATTAAGTTTATGTAAGTGAGAAGATATATCAAACCGTCGAGAAATTGATTTTTTTTTTTTCACTTGATAATAATAAAAAAAAAAATAGACACTATAAATAGATTAGAAATGGAAAATGTTTTTCACGTCTTAATAATAATCAAATGTATTAGGCACTATAAACAGATTAGGATTGGAAAATGTTTTTCACTTCTTAATGATAATCAAATGTAATGGAAAAGAAATAGATTACAAATGGAAAATGTTATTCACTTAATAATAATCAAATGTAATAGACACTATAAATAGATTAGAAATTGAAAATGTTTTTCACTTCTTATTGCTAATCAAATGTAATAGACACAATAAATAGATTAGAAATTTAAAATGTTTTTCACTTCTTAATACTAATCAAATGTAATAGACACAAGAAATAGATTAGAAATGGAAAATGTTTTTCACTTCTTAATAATGATAAAATGTAATCCAACTACACGTTAAATCAGTGTTTGGTATTTCAAGTTTTGTTTACCTGAAAGCAGCGTTACCAAAGGTGCATAAAATTTTGTTAAAAGAGGTAAAATTCTAGTACTATTTCCAAAATTCCTCATATAGCCTGGAGATTTTCACACAAAATGTAATTATTGATTAAAGAAACCTAGACAATCTTTTAGGTGGAATAATTTTGCTACTGTTTGTGATTCAAGGTCTAGTTACTTTTCTGCAAATTGGTAACTAGAAATAAATAAGATAATAATTTTCATAATAGGAGTACGCGTCGTTTAGAATCGTAGATGCTTAGAAATTACTTAACCCATTTATGTTAATGTTAAAATTTAAATGTGTTAAAAAATAATTTCTTAAAGGTTGTTACTGATTTTTCCCCGCAAAATTGTTCCATATCTTTTTATTACTAATTTATTCATCAATCCATGAATTGAGCCATTTTTTTTTTTGTCATAATCTGAATACTTGTGTTAATTTCTATAAAATATTTTTGTTTTATGAAAATATATTTAACTTCTTATTTGATCGTAATCATGTCTTTTTCCATTCTATTTAGAGTGATTTATTGTTAATTTGTTCTCGTCATTTATTTATTTCCTTATTTCCTTTCCTCACTGGGCTACTTTTCCCTTTTGGAGCCCTTGGGCTTTATAGCATCTTGCTTTTACAACTAGAGTTGTAGCTTGGCTAATAATAATAATAATAATAATAATAATAATAATAATAATAATAATAATAATAAATAGTATGTAATATATACTATATAATATATAATAATTAATAATAATAATAATAATAATATATCCAAAACCTCTTATTTCAGTTTTATGATGGACTGAGATTATTGGTCTTGAAAATCTGACTATGTTAATCTGGTAGTTCTGGGCATCGAGGAGAGGACAATGTCCATATTTTAATTGTAAGGAAAACGGTTATTTATTATTTTTAATGTTATAAAAAACCCTGACTTTGAAAGTAAAGTCGTCTCACATTCATCAACTAAAATTTTTGTCTTCCAAAACATACACTTTTTTTTTTTTTCTTTTTTCACGGAGCATCGGTTATAATAATCATAATGATTATATTGATAATATATAACCAATAAGAATAATTTTAACAATAGTTATTGCAGTTTTCCCATATACAAAATAAACATTTATATGGTATAGACACTACGCGTGATAATTACGTAAAGTTCTTGTTCAGCCTCTTTACATAACTTGAAATCTGTTAAAAGTTTCCCCTAATTACATCCAGGCACAGGATTTCCTCACACTTTAACTTCAAAACACGTCAAAAGTTTCCCCCAAATACACACAGTCACTTTCCTCACCTTTAACTTCAAAGTACGTCAAATGTTTCCCCCAAATACACAGTCACAGAATTTCCTCGCCTTAACTTCAAAATACGTCAAATGTATCCCCCAGTTACATCCAGTCACAGAATTTCCTCACCTTTAATATAAAAATACGTCAAATGTTTCCCCCAAATACAGTCAAAGAATTTCTCGCCTTTAACTTCAAAATACGTCAAATATTTCCCCCAAATACACAGAGTCAGAATTTCCTCGCCTCTTTCAAAATACGTCAAAAGTTTCCCCCAAATACACAGTCACAGAATTTCCTCACCTTTAATATCAAAATACGTCAAATGTTTCCCCCAAATACACACAGTCACTTTCCTCACCTTTAATATCAAAATACGTTAAATGTTTCCCCCAAATACACCGAGTCACAGAATTTCCTCGCCTTTAACTTCAAAATACGTCAAAAGTTTCCCCAAATACACAGTCACAGAATTTCCTCGCCTTTAACTTCAAAATACGCCAAAAGTTTCCCCCAAATACACAGTCACAGAATTTCCTCGCTTTTAACTTCAAAATACGTCAAAAGTTTCCCCCAAATACAGAGTCACAGAATTTCCTCACCTTTAACTTCAAAATACGTCAAATGTTTCCCCCAAATACATCCTGTCACAGAATTTCCTCACCTTTAACTTCAAAATACGTCAAAAGTTTTCCCCAAATACACACAGTCACAGAATTTCCCCCACCTTTAACTTCAAAATACGTCAAAAGTTTCCCTCAAATACACAGTGACACAATTTCCTCGCCTTTAACCTTAAAATACATCAAATGTTTCCCCCAAATACACACAGTCACTTTCCCCACCTTTAATATCAAAATACGTCAAATGTTTCCCCCAATTACATCCAGTCACAGAATTTCATGGCCGGACCATATGGCTTGAATATCGTAGATTCAATCCAAGCTAACAATCTCCCGTCATGTTTATCCCCCAACTGCAAAATCAAAGATGAATTCCCTGAGCAGAAAGCATGCCTTTTAGATATATGTGATTTCTATGTATCTCCTGTATATAACCTTTGACCCGGTACCTCATCTTACTAATACCATTGTATGCTAATGTATAAGAGTTTTTTTTTTTTTTCTTTTTTTTTTTCCTTTTTTTTTTCAATTTAAATCATGATTTTCCTTGTATCTCTATGAGGAAATACTGCAACTATCTATTATAAAAGTGGACTAGATTCGCTAAAATGATCGTTTGTCTGATAGGAAACTTGTGTTGAACATTGTATGGAAATTGAACTAGTATTACTAAGTAGGGTGTACGTGGCATGCTGTAGCTACTGCTCTCTCTCTCTCTCTCTCTCTCTCTCGCTCTCTCTCTCTCTCTCTCTCTCTCTCTCTCTCTCTCTCTCTCTCAACTTAGAGAAAGTATTTTCTTAGTTCATCGTTTGCGTGTTAACTTTATGCGTTGTGTTTCTCCTGTTGATTAGCCCATTCAACCACAACTGCATTAGTGAGACATGTTGTATGTCTTTGCTACCACATTATTGTACGACTTTGGAAGAAGGGAGAAAAGGTTTCTCAGCTTCTCCTGCTGAGGAATAATGATCTTGATTGCTCGACGGCCATTTTTCTATCCCAGGGATGGCGAGTTAAAGTTTAGAGAAATCTATATTCTCTGATATTCGGAACCTATTCATTTGCCGTTACTTTGATGCACAATAAATGTCAGCACCTCGCGATTTTATAAGCTTCATATATCAATAGGCTTTCCCAAGAGATAAGGAGTTTTTTTTTTCCCCTTCATGGATTATTATACGCTGAAAGTGAACTGATACAATCTCAGTTGAGTCGTGTTGGGTAATTGCTATCTGTTGCTGTTTTAGGAAGGGCTACATTTCGGGGTGCTTGGATCAACTTCTCGAGGGACAATCGGGTGTAACGGCTTATTCAAGTTATCCCTTTTTCAAATGATTCGAAGAAGATAAGAATCCAGTTTTATTTTTTGCGGCATAACCTATTATTTACGGGTCATGGCAAGATTCAAGAGGAATTTGTTGGACAGGAGTAAAAGCGTCCATCCATTGCTGCGACTCGGTCCTTGTTAGTTTTGAATTCTAATTTTGTGAAAGTTATGTCTTTACACTGATATTTTATAGTCTAAATCCCATTCCTCTCTTGATTGTGGTACTAGATATTAAAGAATTTATTATTATTATTATTATTATTATTATTATTATTATTATTATTATTATTATTATTATTGCACTAATATTACATAGCCTAAATCCCATTCCTCTCTTGAATTTGGTACTAGATATTAAAGAATTTATTATTATTATTTATTAATGTTATTGTTGTTGTTGTTATTATTATTATTATTATTATTATTATTATTATGATGATGATGATGATTATTATTATTATTATTATTATTATTATTATTATTATTATATTATTATTATTATTATTATTGCAGTATTAGTGGTACTACACATGAGCTTGTTTTATTAAAGAAAATTTGAAAAAAATACTATTAATAATTATACTTTAGCTATAATAATGAACATAAGCTATTAAACGAGAATTTATTTCCCTCTTTTAAAAAAAAGAAGAAATTATCTATATTTTTTTTTGTTTTGCTTCATATTTAATGTTAGGGTTAAGACAGATGTATAAAACAATTTTGAATGGTACTTTCTACGTTTCTTTTAATTATTTGATATATTATTAATTATATGACAGAATATTAGGACATCTCTCTTGGTAGTTGACATGTGCTTAAACTTTAGCCTTTACAGATTAATCGTGTCTTTTACATTTTATCTCTTCTTTTAAGTCTTATTTAAGATAATTTGAGCTAAAATGAAAGTCTTTTTCGCCATTTGTTACGTCCTGTAATTTAATTCGAAAGCAAAATTTACTGAATTCATATTAAACTATAGTTAGGCAACGAATGCGTATTAAACTATAGTTAGGCAACGAATACATATTAAATTATAGTTGGGCAACGAATACATATTTAACTAGTTAGGCAACGAATACATATTTGACTAAAGTTAGACAACGAATACATATTTAACTAGTTAGGCAACGAATGCACATTAAACTATAGTTAGGCAACGAATACCTATTTAACTATAGTTAGGCAACAAATACATATTAAACTATAGTTAAACAACGTATGCATATTAAACTATAGTTAGGCAACGAATACATATTAAACTATAGTCAGGCAACGAATACATATTAAACTATAGTTAGGCAACGAATGCATATTAAACTATAGTTAAACAACGAATGCATATTAAACTATAGTTAGGCAACGTATACATATTAAACTATAGTTAGGCAACGAATGCATATTAAACTATAGTTAGGCAACGTATACATATTAAACTATAGTTAAACAACGAATACATATTAAACTCTAGTTAGGCAACGTATACATATTAAACTATAGTTAGGCAACGAATGCATATTAAACTATAGTTAGGCAACGAATGCATATTAAACTATAGTTAGGCAAAGAATACATATTTAACTATAATTAAGCAACGAATACATATTAAACTATAGTTAGGCAACGAATACTTATTAAATTATAATTAGGCAACGAATACATATTTAACTATAGTTAGGCAACGAATGCATATTAAACTATAGTTAGGCAAAGAATACATATTTAACTATAATTAAGCAACGAATACATATTAAACTATAGTTAGGCAACGGATACATATTTAACTATAGTTAGGCAACGAATACATATTAAATTATACTTAGGCAACGAATACTTATTAAATTATAATTAGGCAACGAATACATATTTAACTATTGTTAGGCAACGAATACGTGTTAAACTATAGTTAGGCAACGAATACAAATTAAACTATAGTTAGGCAACGAATACATATTAAATTATAGTTAGGCAACAAATACATATTAAATTATACTGAGGCAACGAATACTTATTAAACTATAATTAGGCAACGAATACAAATTAAACTATAGTTAGGCAACGAATACAAATTAAACTATAGTTAGGCAACGAATGAAGGTGAACAATAGATTAATAGAGAGCAAAAAAAGTTATTCATTTTGAGCTCATGACAGGTGTTTCAGTATTTTCGGGGCTCAAAACACACCGTGACTGCAGCCAGCCACCCAATCCCTCCCACCCCAACCTCTTTGCTTGCGGCGCCCTATGGGGCCTCTCCGAGGGCAGGTGTTACAAATTGATGATTTGACCTGGCTCGTGTCGCCTCCAGCTGCCCTTATTCCATCAGGTGAGCGAGGTCAGGCTGGTAAAGCCTACGATTATGGACTCTCCCAAAGGGGGGATCGTCTCTATGGTTCCGCGCTGGTTTTGCGTGGACAAAAAAAGGGGTTGAATCCTAATGAGGCTGGCATAGTATGCAGGTGTGAGAGGGATTTGAAGGGCTTTAAGCGGTCTGGGTACAAAAGGCCGTATGGAAATGTACTCTGCTCTTATTTATAGAGGGGCAGATGGTTTGTCATTGTTTTGAAGAGCGCGAGCGATAAGGTAATCTCGTAATGATACTGAGCTCTTTAAAGAACTTGCCATGACGAATGGTGATCATTACTTTTATTTAATAGATAATGTACTTATTCTTATAGGAATTTGTATGTACTGTTAAAGCCTCTTTGCCTTATGAGAGGATACAGAAAATGCTTGCGTTCCTGAGTTTTAAATTAATCGGGTTAAAAGTGAACTTAGATTGTTTTTTTTAGAAAAAGCGTCGCAAAAAAATTCTCTCTCTCTCTCTCTCTCTCTCTCTCTCTCTCTCTCTCTCAAGAGCATCTAAAGATATCTTAGCAATTGAAATTTATAGTTTCAATCTCTCTCTCTCTCTCTCTCCTCTCTCTCTCTCTCTCTCTCTAGAGCGTCTAAAATAAGTCTTAACATTAGTAATTTATAGTCTCTCTCTCTCTCTCTCTCTCTCTCTCTCTCTCTCTCACATAAAACAGTGTTTGGTTATGCATTCATAAAGGCAACTGCATATCCTTCCAAACCATCCATGCCCCCCCCCCCCTCAGCTGACTGTCCTGTTTACGCTCTAAGAAAAAAAAAATAGTGTATCAGTCTAGGTAGCAGCTATACCTGTGGATGGTCAGTTTTAATCCCCTGTAATGACTTTGGAGCTTCCACCTGGTGGCTTAATCGGTAACCTTTATCCCTGCTTTATCCCTCAGATCAAACACACACGCGTGGCTGCTTATGCTCGCTGGCGCGTTCAGTTTTTTTTTTTTTTTTTTTTTTTTTTTTTTTTTTTTCGTTACTGTACTGATATGAGCTTTAGAAAAATTTGTACATTTGTCAATAATAATTATTCAGAGAGAGAGAGAGAGAGAGAGAGGAGAGAGAGAGAGAGAGAGAATTTCACGTTTTTAATGGACTGGAAAACTTCTGGTTAGGTTCATAATTTCTATTGTGTATTTACAGTACGTAAGGATTTCAAATTTAGTCATATAATTTTTGAAATATTGCATGTGCTCTTTATATTGGAAATGTCAATTTGTTCCTTACATTAACGAGCTGTCCCCTTATTAAATCGTAATTATTGCAGATAGATTTATTTGTTGATTAAGATAAATGCCATATTTATGGTAATTATATTTTGTTTAACAGGCTGACGCAAGTCTCTTTATAAGAATGTTTATATATGAAAGATCTATATTCAAGTTGGTACTGTTCTTAAAGTGTTTAATTTAATTGTTCGTTACTTTTCTTGTAGTTTATTTATTTCCTTATTTCCTTTCCGCACTGGGCTATTTTTCTTTGTTGGAGCCCTTGGTCTTATAGCATCCTGCTTTTCCA
>NC_090768.1:39699905-39702405 GCF_036898095.1 Palaemon carinicauda | reverse complement strand
TGCATGTAAATGTCCGGTGGTTCGCGAATAATCATTGAAGGCAAAAATGAAATGACGTTTTGGATAGTGGTTCACTAACTTCAGTATCTCAAATTCATCGTGGAAAGCATAGAGGCGGGTTTGATTCCTACTCCATATAAGAAGAGCATTATTCGCCTTCGGAGATTGTTGTCGGTAGCTTTATTTTATTTGGAAACATAAGGGTGGAAATTTATGGGTATTAGAATGCATCGTAATCTGAGGTTTATTGATTTTTTGACGTTTAAATGAAATGAGATTCTCTCGTTTCTAATGCACTGGGAGAAGGCGAAAACTTTATTGTCATGAGAGAGAGAGAGAGAGAGAGAGAGAGAGAGAGAGAGAGAGAGTATCCCAGTATCATAATATGTATGTTTGTATTTTCTACAGTACATATTTTAAAACATAACTCTACATACAATTGAATTTGAGAGAGAGAGAGAGAGAGAGAGAGAGAGAGAGAGAGAGAGAGAGAGAATATCCCAGTATCACAATATGTATGTTTATATTTTCTACAGTATATATTTTTTTAACATAGCTCTACATACCATTGGATTTGAGAGAGAGAGAGAGAGAGAGAGAGAGAGAGAGAGAGAGAATATCCCAGTATCACAATATGTATGTTTATATCTTCTACAGTACATATTTTATAACATACCTCTAAATACCATTGAATTTGAGAGAGAGAGAGAGAGAGAGAGAGAGAGAGAGAGAGAGAGAGAGAGAATATCCCAGTATCACAATATGTATGTTTATATTTTCTACAGTACATATTTTATAACATAACTCTACATACCATTGAATTTGAGAGAGAGAGAGAGAGAGGAGAGAGAGAGAGAGAGAGAGAGAGTAAATCCCAGTATCATAATATGTATGTTTATATTTTCTACAGTACATATTTTATAACATAGCTCTACATACCATTGAATTTGAGAGAGAGAGAGAGAGGAGAGGAGAGAGAGAGAGAGAGAGAGTATCCCAGTATCACAATATATATGTTTATATTTTCTACAGTACATATTTTATAACATAGCTCTACATACCATTGAATTTGAGAGAGAGAGAGAGAGAGAGAGAGAGAGAGAGAGAGTATCCCAGTATCACAATATATATGTTTATATTTTCTACAGTACATATTTTATAACATAGCTCTACATACCATTGAATTTGAGAGAGAGAGAGAGAGGAGAGAGAGAGAGAGAGAGAGTATCCCAGTATCACAATATATATGTTTATATTTTCTATAGTACATATTTTATAACATAGCTCTACATACCATTGAATTTGAGAGAGAGAGAGAGAGAGAGAGAGAGAGAGAGAGAGAGTATCCCAGTATCACAATATATATGTTTATATTTTCTACAGTACATATTTTATAACATAACTGTACATACCATTGAATTTGAGAGAGAGAGAGAGAGAGAGAGAGAGAGAGAGAGAGTATCCCAGTATCACAATATATATGTTTATATTTTCTATAGTACATATTTTATAACATAGCTCTACATACCATTGAATTTGAGAGAGAGAGAGAGAGAGAGAGAGAGAGAGAGAGAGTATCCCAGTATCACAATATATATGTTTATATTTTCTACAGTACATATTTTATAACATAGCTCTACATACCATTGAATTTGAGAGAGAGAGAGAGAGAGAGAGAGAGAGAGAGAGAGAGAGTATCCCAGTATCACAATATATATGTTTATATTTTCTATAGTACATATTTTATAACATAGCTCTACATACCATTGAATTTGAGAGAGAGAGAGAGAGAGGAGAGAGAGAGAGAGAGAGTATCCCAGTATCACAATATATATGTTTATATTTTCTACAGTACATATTTTATAACATAACTGTACATACCATTGAATTTGAGAGAGAGAGAGAGAGAGAGAGAGAGAGAGAGAGAGAGAGAGTATCCCAGTATCACAATATATATGTTTATATTTTCTACAGTACATATTTTATAACATAACTGTACATACCATTGAATTTGAGAGAGAGAGAGAGAGAGAGAGAGAGAGAGAGAGAGAGAGAGAGTATCCCAGTATCACAATATATATGTTTATATTTTCTATAGTACATATTTTATAACATAGCTCTACATACCATTGAATTTGAGAGAGAGAGAGAGAGAGAGAGAGAGAGAGAGAGAGAGTATCCCAGTATCACAATATATATGTTTATATTTTCTATAGTACATATTTTATAACATAGCTCTACATACCATTGAATTTGAGAGAGAGAGAGAGAGAGAGAGAGAGAGAGAGAGAGAGTATCCCAGTATCACAATATATATGTTTATATTTTCTATAGTACATATTTTATAACATAGCTCTACATACCATTGAATTTGAGAGAGAGAGAGAGAGAGAGAGAGAGAGAGTATCCCAGTATCACAATATATATGTTTTATATTTTCTATAGTACATATTTTATAACATAGCTCTACATACCATTGAATTTGAGAGAGAGAGAGAGA
>NC_090768.1:39682405-39694905 GCF_036898095.1 Palaemon carinicauda | reverse complement strand
GGGAATATCACTGCTTGATAGATGGGAAAATCATGAAATTAGAATGGCAGGCATAGTAATGATTATAGAGGTTATAAGAGTGTCATGACTGAGATGGGTGTGGACATGTGTTGAGAATGAATGGTGGGGAGGGAGTGAGGAGGGCTTGGGATGGACCTGTTAGGGGGAGAAGATTTAAAAGGAGGGGTAGTGCCATAGCCTCTATACCATGGTCTTTCACTCTCTTGGGTTAGTTATCTTGCTTGAGGGTACACTTGGGCACGCTGTTCTGTCTGATTTCTCTTCCTCTATATTTCTTGAAGTTTTTATAGTTTATAACGGAAATATTTATTTCAATGTTGTTACTGTTCTTAAAATATTTTTATTTATTTCCTTTTTCCCTTTCCTCACTGGTATTTTCCCTGTTGGGACCCCTGGGCTTATAGCATCCTGCTTTTCCAACTAGGGTTGTAGCTTAGCAAGTAATGATAATAATAGAGAATTAGATGGCGAGATAAGATGAAGGATGATATGGAGAGAAGAGGTTAGTGTAGAGCAGGATGCCTTTGATAGAAGGCATTGGAGAGGGCGCATCGGGGAACCGAACCTTTTATGTAGGGATAATGGTGGGGAAGAAAATTTAGTTTATCGGTTGCTGCAGAATTTCTTAAGGGTGGGATTTAGTCTTGCTTCACCATAGATATGACAATTTATTGAGATCTATTTTTATTTATTAATTTTAAGATAAAAGATGTTCACAGAACATTGCCAATTTGATAGTTTTCTTTTTGGGGCTGATTTATATTTATTTGGGTTAAGAAATTGTGACCTCGTATTATTGCAAAGGGGATAAAGTCAAGTGATCTGAAAATAAGTAGTTTTTGTGATGTTCCTGTCATGGTCATCATCATCATCTCCTACGTCTATTGACGCAAAAGTCCTCACTTAGATTTCGCCAGTCGTCTCTATTTTGAGCTTTAAAATCAATACTTCTCCATGCATCACCTCTTACTTCGCGCTTCATAGTCCTCAGCCATGTAAGCCTAGGGTTTCCAACTCTTCCTGTAATGAAATCATTATTGAGCCAGGTTGTCAGTGTATGATGATATAGATAGCTAAGTATGGTTTATCAAATGATATAAGCTTGGAATTTGACTTGAGAAAAGTACAGTAAGCATAGAATAAAGAGGGGCGTTTTATTTGTGAACTAATATTGTGTGTAAAGTAATGCACTTTATTATTAGCATTTTTCTGAATTCGGCATGAAGAAAAGAAAAAAAATAATAGAGATTTTTAGTTCCTAGATCTTGTAATTGGTTAATTAACGTCCTTTTTTTGGGGGGGGGGTGCGAAAACCGTTCTGAAACCGAACAACTTTAATTTGCCGCAACAAAAAATAAAGTTATATTTACAGTATATTATTATTATTATTATTATTATTATTATTATTATTATTATTATTATTATTATTATTATTATTATCATTACCTGCTAAGCTACAACCCTAGTTGGAAAAGCAGGATGCCATAAGCCCAGGTGCCCCAACAGGGAAAATAGCTCACTGAGGAAAGAAAACAAGGAAAATTAAATATCTTAGGAACAATAACATTATTGAAATAAATATTTTCTATATAAACTATATAGAATAGTGTGCCCGATTGTACCCTCAAGCAAGAGAACTCTAACCCAAGACAGTGTAATATAGGTTTGTATCATTGCTATGACCTGCGCAATAAAGATGGAATTATGTACAGCTGTGTATTACCCACACTTGTAGATAGACTGATATGGAGTTTTCTGACATCTGCCACACTTGTAGAATGACAGTACATCTGCATATCCAAGGTCAACACTTACTTACTTACTTACTTACTTACTTTACTTTGAATGCTGCTTTTCCGGTCCCATACAGCAGGGGAACCCCACTCTCTACAGGACCTCCACTGTCGTTTTAACCTTGTTCGTTCAGAGTATTTAACCCTTTTATCCCCAATGGACGTACTGGTACGTCCTTGCAAAAGACTGCTATTTACATTTTTTTTTTCTTTTTTTGCATATTTTTGATAACTTTATGAGAAATTTCAGGCATTTTACAAAAGAATGAGACCAACCTGACCTCTCTATGACGAAAGTTAAGGCTGTTAGAGCAATTTAAAAAATATATATTGCAAAATGTGCTTAAAAAAAGAATAAACGCCTGGGTGTTAAGGGTTAGAAAGTTCCAAATAGCCTGGGGGTAAAAGGGTTAACATTTCATATCACATATTGTTCATTTACTGTTAAGTCGTCGCTGTCAAAAGACTCATGAAATAAGAAAGTCTTCAGTGTCCTCTTGAAAGCTATATGTCTTCAATCATTCGAATGTTTCGTGGGAGCTTATTATATATTTCTTTGCTTGATTACCACATCCTGCATCCCTTCGTTTGTTTCAAAATCTCTCTCTCTCTCTCTCTCTCTCTCTCTCTCTCTCTCTCTCTCTCTATTAAAACAAGTGGCGTAGGGAGGATCCTTTTAGAGCGGAAGAAAAATAATATACGTGGACAAAAACATTTTATGGGGAACGAGTCATTTTTGAGGAAGTAAGAAATATAAATAACGACTATGTTTTAAGTCGGCTCCACGTGGTTTCTGTTCTCCTATCTTATCATACCAGATGATGTCACAGGTCAGATGAAGAACATATGGCAATTTTATTATTATTATTATTATTTTTATTATTATTATTGTTATTATTATATCTTTATTATTATTATTATTACTAATATTATTATTATTATTATTATTATTATTATTATTATTATATCAATATTATTATTATTATTATTATTATTATTATTATTGTTATATCATTATTATTAATATTATTATTATTATTATATTATTATTATTATTATTATTATTACTAGCCAATCGGCAACCCTGGTTGGAGAAGCGGAGATGAGAGAGAGAGAGAGAGAGAGAGAGAGAGAGAGAGAGAAAACGAAAATTTTCCCAAACACTGCAAACCAAAATATCTCCAAGCCAGATAAGGCCGCATTGATAAATTTGTCGCCAAGAGCAAATTGCGAAACGCGTTTGACGAGAGAAGGAAAAGTCTCTCTTTAACTTGCAAAAGTAACTTTCGTACCCTTTAGCTTTTCGGTTTTATCAGATGCGTCCCCGGTAAAAGCCGAACGATGCCTTGGTGTCAAAAGTGCCGAAATAGTTCGAGATAAAGGTCATAACTCCCTTGTCTTATGCAGCTCTCGTCCATTAAGGTGGCTTTGTCCTAGACAAAGAAAAGTCTCGGGGTATCTTAGAGATCGCTTGGGCCGATTTGTAAACCCAAAATTCACTTGGCATTATTCTAGAAGGAAATCTCTCTTTATGTTTAGAGACGTAAATTTTAGCATTAAATTGTTGAGTTGGGGCTGTTAGCTTCAACTCGAGTCCAGTGAAATACCAAAACAGTCAAGACCTATTTTCTCGCTATTTGTAGGAAATCTCTCGGTTTTCTTAATGCGACAAGTATTATTATTGCTGTTACGATAAAAGTATCTCTCTCTCTCTCTCTCTCTCTCTCTCTCTCTCTCTCTCTCTCTCTAAATAGACAAATAAATGCGCAAATAGATGAATAAATTGATGAACACATAATTCTATAATATATATATATATATATATATATATATACTGTATATATACATACACATATTTTTTAAATATACACATATGTATGTATATGCACATGTACTGTATGTCGATATATTCCGACACATATACACACATATATACATACATACATACATACACTGTATATATGCACGTGTTTTTAAATGCAAATAATATCATAAAATATTCCTAGAAAAAAAATAGATAGCATAACATGAATACCATCGCCAAGATGATAATTCTAGCGCAACGCTGAATATCATTAATCGCTGTCATCAACCCAACCAAGAAGTCAACTCGTAAGCAGCAACAACTTTTTGCTTTCTCCATAATACCTTTCAGTCTTGTAAAAGGAACGTCTCCTGAATAGGGTGATAACCGAGACCAGAAAGACTTGGTCTGGCGGAGTGAATTGATTTGATTTAACAATGGTGTTTATGTTTTGGTTGAATAGCTTTTATCACTTGTAAAGGGAACTAAGTATATTATTTTGCAATCGCCTTGTCGCAAGGCTTGATGGAAGATTATGTGTAAATATATATATATATATATATATATATATATATATATATATATATATATATATATTTATATATATATACGTATATATATATATATATATATATATATATATATATATATATATATATATATGTATACACGCGTAAAAATCACAGGGAAACGTGATGCTCAGATGCAAAAGAACCACAGGAAAAATGAAAATGTGAAATATAAGATTAAATCCTGACTAGTTTCGTGATACTTTTTTCAGAAATGTATATGTGTGAACGTAGGCTATATATGTGCGTAAAAATATGTGAATATACAGTATATGTATGTGTGAACTGGCGTACATGCTTGTTTTACATGCATATATATAGGCCTATCCTATGTATGTACTTTTGTACATGTACATGTTATGCGTAGTTTTCCGCGTTAGGGGTAATTTTGTTGTCGGTCTAACGCTCAAAACTGGGTAATAGAAATTGGAGCTGAAGTCAGCCAATCAGCGGAAGCGAGAAAACACACGTGCCCCCTCTGGGCATTTCGAGCACATGTTGGGATATTCGAAGCCACCAGCTGTCCTTTTTAAACTCGATCAAGGTCATGCGGGGTCAAATGGAGCTATGTCACCCCGGATCGGAATAGGAATTTGGTCTTTGTGTATAGGGTCATTGGGGCTATTCGTGTTTGGCTATATTATGATGTCTACCCTTTTATTATATTTGCCTCATTTCTTCCAGTAATATCCTTCGGGTAGAAAACAAATGCCAAACCCGTATGTACCCTCATGCATATTTCCGCCCCTCCAACCGGGTACGATAGAGACGATAACAACGCAATCTTTAGTGTGTTTGTTACTTTTCTGCGGCTTACGGTTATCGTATGACCTTTTATCCCCGATCACCGACTGACCTCAGCTGACCGGTCCGTTGGGGACTGGATAGGGAGCAAGTGTTAGTCAAAACTGTGGCAAATGAGCGATCGAGAAAGGGAGAGAGAGAGAGAGAGGGAGAGGAGGGGAGGGGAGACTGATGGTCCACTTCTATTAATAACGAATGACCAGTCCTCCGACCTGTTTTGAATAAAGCGATTAAAATTGGGGCGATGCAGCGTGCCAATCAGGCCGGCTGGGACGCGGACAATGTCACAAAGGCTGGTAAACAAACAAGAGTTGCGAAGGAATAATATGGCGGCCGGCTGGAAGGAGAGCCATCTTAGCGGGGCGAGTTGGAAGTCTATTTATTCTATTTGATGCTTCTCTATGGCTGGCAAAAGGGGGTCTGTAACTGGAGGGGGATAAACGCTCCCATCTTGTAAACAGACAGCAGGCCACCACCCCTTTCCCCTCTGTCCCTTTTCATTCTAAAGGGAAGAAAAAGAGCGAGGGAAGGGTCCAGTTTTGAAGTAATAGTTAATGGGGTCTGGCAATTGGACTTACGAGAAATAATCTCAGTGAAAGTGGAGCGGGAACATCCTCTCCTCATTTATAAATGGAGCCGACAGGAAGATTGAAAAATACCTCCTTTTTGGTACGACTGGACCAGCGCCCTGTGACGTAGGGAGAACCTTTGGACCCAGGGGTCTTTGTCATGGGTCAGGAATCTTGCCCTCGGCCCAGAGTGATAGATATGTAAGAGGGATATTTGCTTGGCAAGAATTTGCATTATCATATAATAGCGAGTCAGTTTGACACTTTCGTCTTCGCGAGTTGATGATGAGCTTGAGTTATGCGGTTTGGCAATGCAATTCGACGTACATGATTTGTTTGAGTTTATTGTTTGTGTATATAAATGTCAGCATACAATGGACTAAAAGCAAATTGATTGACCAAAAATAAGGTAGATGTATTATAATGCTTTCAGGATGTTTTTTGTCTTGGCATTTTTATTAGATTGTTAATAAAATATTTTTTTTCTCTCTCTCTCTCTCTCTCTCTCTCTCTCTCTCTCTCTCTCCTCTCTCTCTCCTCTCTCTCTCTCTCTCTCTCTGTTATTATGCATACGGCCTGTGACCCCCCTTGTGCTTTCAGCACGTGCCAGCTGACCTCGCCGTGACCTCCTTTGTGCTTTGGCCAGTGGCCGGCGTGACCAAAATTGGAGCATATCCTTTTATCCCCATACCCCCTCCTCCTACCATGTCCTTTCCCTTCCGTCGCCAATAACACTAACAACAACAAAAACAACATAGGGGCTGCTGGTACTCGTCAATGGCTTCGAAGGGGTGGAAAGTACTCGGTGAACGTTTAATCTTGGAGAGTTTTTCTGGAGTTACGAAATAACAACTCTTCCTTATCGGACGCCCGTCTCCGCTTATCGCCATGTGCTCTCTTGTTGGAGCGTTTGAAATGTAAATGCTTGCGCTGATGGGCGTGTGGGGGTATGTGGGTATGTTTATGTGATTGTGTCTTTATGTGTAGTGAATGAACTTTCTAACTCAATGATGGAGAGAGGGTGAAAGACAGCCATATAATAGATATGGTCTTGTTTATTTATATGTTTGTATTATGTTTGTGTAAGACAAACAAACTTTTCAACCGTTTGTTTATCTATGAGTATATGTGCCGATGTGTATGTGTGTAAGAGAGACATTGTTATGTTTGTGTAACAACCAAATTTCTCAACATAGAGTATTTGTGTATGAGCATATGTGCGGATGTGTATGAGAGAGAGAGAGAGAGAGAGAGAGAGAGGAGAGAGAGAGAGAGAGAGAGAGAGAGGGTGTGGTCAGCGGGCATATTTAAGGAGTGGCCCCCTTAACCTCCTTGAGGATATTGTGGAGGGGGGGGGGGTGAAGGAGAAGGGCCGTAGGCGAGGCAGAAGCGGATCTGAACTTTTTCTGAAGGAGGATGTGACGTTTTAAAAGCATAAACATTTCTAGGTTGCTTTGGCAAAGCCTTGGTCCATTCTGCTGTCGGTTCTACTATTAGTTAGCCAGGTTAATTGGCCTCGTATTTATTTCTTTGCTTTTTTTTAATTTGAATTTTGTATAATAGAAAATTAATAATATTAAATTATATTTTTATTCAGAAGAATAAATAGGTTTATATCTCGCTGTTTTTATGGAATGATGTGATTAGTAATGTTTTTTTTTTTTTTTTTGTATAAGTATTATTAGTATTATTATTATTATTAATATTATTATTATTATTATTATTATTATTATTATTATTATTATTATTATTATTATTATTATTATTATTATATAAGCTAAAACCCTAATTGGCAAATCAAGATGCAAAAAGCCTAGGGGCTCCAACAGTGAAAAATATCCCAGTAAGGAAAAGAAATTAGGAAATAAATAAACGATATGAGAAATAATAAACAATTGATATAAAATATTTTAAAAACAGTAACAACATCAAAACAGATATTTCATATATAAACTATAAAATGACTTAGTTCAGTATCATTTAAGGTTGGTTTTGGGGTGATACAATTTCAAGTTTTAGGATTTGCAGTAAGTGGGTGTTTGAATTTTAGAAAAACGCAACTTTATTCAGGAGTTCAGTAACATTATGTGGTATTTTGGAAACTTGTCTGAATATTCTTATAATATAACTAACATTATTTTGAGTTTATATAAAGGAAAAAAATAATAAAGCTTCCTTGAATGTCAATTGTTGCAACGTGAGGTCACTGGTGCTCCTGAAAAAAAAAAAAAAAAAAAAAACTACTCAAAATTAATCTGATGCTTTTTTACAGGCATTGATTCATCGCCTTTTTATATTGATTAAAATTGATTTTCATTCTTACTACTACTACTACTACTACTACTACTACTACTACTACTACTACTACTACTACTACTACCTAAGCCACAACCCTAGCTGGAAAAGCAGGATGTTATAAGCCCAAGGGCTCCAACGGGAAAAAAATAGCCGACTGAGGAAAATGAATAAGAAAATAAATAAACTACAAGAGAAGTCTTCTTCTTTGTCTACAACTTTTCCCACTTCTATGTGGGGTCAATGTTTCTGGTCAGCTTTCTCCATCTACCTCTATCCCACACCTCATCACCGGTTAATCCCTCTGATCGAAGGTCATCCTTGATACAGTCCACCCACCTTCGCTTTGGTCTCTCTCTCCTCGTTCCCTGTACCTCCATTTCCATCACTCTCCTCCCAATATACTGTTCATCTCTTCTCATGGCATGAGAAAGGGGCAAGCCTCAACTTGGTGCCGGTCCCAAGCTCGGGTAAATGGGGGAGGGTTGGCGGCAGGAAAGGCATCCGGCCATGAAAAATTAGCCAAAACAACTATGGTCAGTGAGTATAATCAGAATGAAATTAAAACTATAAGAGAAGTATTGAACAATTAAACATTAATATAAAAACTCAGAAAAAATACTTATGATTAATTTACCCCTATTTGTCTGGCAAGTCAGTCACCCACCCGGCCAGTCTATCAAGCCAAAGAGCATGGACCTTGTATCAGACAGTTACAGACAGTGTGCATCTCATACCCAACTGCACAAACTAGTGTCCTCCTGGTCGCTCTGCCAGTCTTCCAGTCATCTCGGAGATGTACTGCGTGATAAATGAGGAAATTGCTCGGTAGGTTTCAAGGGAACATGACAAGGGTCTTCATCAGGGCGCCTCTGTGCTTATCTGGGATCCCACGCGTGCCAGGCCATAGCTTGTCTTGCGTTTCAGAATTGGCACCTTTTAATGGTTGGTCATTGATTTATTTCTTGCAGTGATATATATTTTTGTCATTGATTATTTTTGTTACTTTATAGTCTTGTGTCATTGTTTTTTTGTTCCTTTGTCTTCTTGTGTCATTAAATTTTTGCTCCTTTATATTCGTGTCATTGTTTTTTGCCGCTTTGTATGTTGTGTCATTGATTTTTTGCTCCTTTATATTCTTGTGTCATTGATTTTTTGTTCCTTTGTATTCGTGTGTCATTGAATTTGTGTTCCTTTATATTCGTGTCATTGATTTTTTTCTCCCTTATATTCTTGTGTCATTGATTTTTTGCTCTTTTGTAATCGTGTGTCATTAAATTTTTGTTCCTTTATATTCTTGTGTAGGATAATTGATTTTTTCCTCCTTTTCATTTTTGTGTCATTGAAGTTTTGCTCCTTTATAGTCTTGTGTCATTGATTTTTTACTCCTGTATCTTCTTGTTTCATTAATCTTTCGTTTCTTTACATTCGTGTGTCATTGATTTTTTGCTCCTTTTCATTCTCATGTCACTGAGTTTTTGCTCCTTTATATTTGGGTGTCATTGTTTTCCTAGCTCGTTTATGTGCTTGTGCCATGGATTTTTTTTACTCCCTTACATTCGTGAGTCAAAGATTTTTTGCTCCTTTTCATTCTCTTGTCATTGATTTTTGCTCCTTTACATTTGTGTCATTGATTTTTTGCTCCTTTTTATTCTTGTCATTGATGTTCATGTTCCTTTATGTACTCATTGATTATTTGCTCCTCTTTATTCTTGTCATTGATTTTTTGCTTCGTTTTATTCTTTTCATTGATTTTTTTTATTCCTTTTTATTCTATTCATTGATTTTTGTTCCTTTTCATTCTTGTGTCATTGATTTTTTGCTCCTTGTTATTCATGTCATTGCCTTTTTGTTCCTTTTTATCTTTATTATTGATTTTTTTCCACTTTTTATTGATGTCATTGATTTTTGTGTATCTTTATAAGTTTTGTGGCTGTAATTTCTATATATCTTTTTATATTCAGTGGTATTTATTAATTTTCATGTTTATTTAACATTTGATACATTGATTTCTGCACCTATTCTATGTTTGTGGCTTCAACATAGATTTTTTTTAATTGTGTGGAAGTATTCACTCTATGCTGTTGGTTGAATTTATAGAACTTTAATGTTGAAAGGTCCTAAGGTTTATAATTTGAGCAGTGCGTGTTACTTTACAATTCCCTGCTTATCTTCGACTTCACAACAGATAACCCAAATTACTTTTATGGTGACTGGTATAAAAGACTATACTATAATTCATAGTTTAAAGTTGTAAGTTGAAAGTTATATAACTTTCGCATGAAGAACTTAGACATAAATGAAGTTGCGCTGATTGTAGTGTTTCTTTTGTTCTTTATCGCTCTATAGAAGTGAGTATACTAAGATATATAATTGAGAAGATTTTTTTTTTCTATTATTTTCGGCCATCAGATTTGATATTTTTTAGATAATAATGTCAATGATTTTAATAATAATAATAATTTCAATAATCTTAAAGATAATAATTATTTCAATGATTTTAATGATAATAATTTCAATGATTTTAATTATAATAATTCCAATAATTTGTATGATAATAATTTTGATAATTGTTATTCAGGGATTAAATTGCAAGCCCCTCACCCTGTTCGTATGGTATGTACGAACAGGTCTTGCAGACCTTCTTTTAAAAAAACTGTTTTTGCTCTAGTATACTCTAGCTATTAGGAAAATGACGTTGGTTTACAAAACCTTATTCGAAGCTTACTTGATTATTTTTTTTCATCTTGCAGTCACGTGAATTTAATAGTTAATTGTTTCAACTCTGTTATTTTATTCCTTTTTTATTCCACTTGCTTCATTTTTAATTCCTCTCTTATTGCTTATTTAGTACATAATCTTTTATATATATATATATATATATATATATATATATATATATATATATATATATATACTGAGCTACTCTCCTTAAGGATCCTTTTGGCTCTTATCATTCTGCTCATCCAGCTAGGGCAGAAGCTTGTCTTGTAATATAATAATACTTAGAATAATTATAATTGACTTTAAACCTGCAACCAATTCTTTGTCATCTGTACATCATTAGTAAATGAAAATCCACCACGTTTTGTTTGTCATACTGATTCCCTTACTTTGTTCCAACCGTCATTAACCCAAAACCAACTTTTTTTTTTTCTTTAAATTTGATCCTTGAAACCTTCATCCCGCTACTAAAGTCCTTTCCCCCCACATCGTCCTAACACATTTAGCGATTTTTAGTTAGCATTTGATATAGAGTCAGCAATGTAGCTAGACTTTTATACTTTTGTATTGTATACGAATTTGGCTTCTTCTTGAGGAGGACATTCCGTCTGTTGAGTCTCATCTTGGAAACATTTTATTATTTCACATATTTTCTTTATTCACATTGGATGGTTGTATGACTTTTCAGGCATTATTCAGATTACTGATTCAAGTTTCAAGGCCGCTCATGAATGACAGAGGCAAGGGACAGTGACATTGCGTAGCAAGAAGGACAATGTCCTAGACTCAGATCATATATACATCTGATTAGCACTTAAGCCCCCTCTTCACCCAAGCTAGGACCAGGGAGGGCCAGCCAATGGCTGCTGATGACTCAGCAGGTAGACTTATAAGATCTCCCAAACCTAACATCATTAGCTCACAGGGATGATGAGGTTGCAGACACTAAGGAAACTAACAATTTTGAGCGGGACTCGAACCCCAGTCCGGCGATCAATAAGCTCTCACAAACTTTCCATCCTTAGCTCACAAGGATGGTGAGGTTGCAGACACTAAGGAAACTAGCGATTTTGAGCGGGAATCGAACCCCAGTTCGGCGATCACCAGGCAGGGACGTTTCCAATATACCACCACAACCATTAGTATCTCTAAAAAGATACTAATGGTGCTCTTGCTTATGTCTTAACTCTTGAAACCTTGCAAATCTTTTCGATTGTCAGAGTCCTAAATTTTCCTTTCTTAAGAATATTTAGATGCCTTTACGTACTCTGGAAACCTGTTTAGTATGGCTGTTTAAAAGTAATTTGCATAAGTCCCTATTAATTATACTTGTAGTTATGGCTCAGTTACTCTTTATGCTATAAATCACGGTAGTATTTGTGCATCATTAACATTTTAGATAATGTCCCTTTGTTTTAATTTCTTCATTTTATTCCCACTTTCATAAGAAGCATTCTGAGGCATTCTAGGGAACTTAGTTTTGCCAAATGAGTGTCATCAAGAATTGCCGACATATAGAATGCCTCAGTATCTTCTTCTTTGTCTTCATCTTTTCCCACTTCTATGTAGGGTCGATGTTTCTGGTCAGCTTTCTCCATCTACCTCTGTCCCACACCTAATTAACCTGTGATGAGGTGTGGGACAGAGGTAGATGGAGAGAGCTGACTAGAAACATCGACCCCACATAGAAGTGGGAAAGATGTAGACAAAGAAGAAGAAGATACTGAGGCATTCTATATGTTGGCAATTCTCGATAACACCCATTTGGCAAAACTAAGTTCCTTGTGGAGCCATGTATATTAGTATCTCAGCATGAATTACCAAGTCAAATCTCTCTCTCTCTCTCTCTCTCTCTCTCTCTCTCTCTCTCTCTCTCTCTCTCTCTCTCTCTCTCATCATTTTTTACAAGTATCACCGATTT
>NC_090768.1:39672405-39677405 GCF_036898095.1 Palaemon carinicauda | reverse complement strand
TGCTTGAGTGTGAACAACATTCTGATTACAATTTTACTCATAGAGTAATGAAACTTTCAGGGATCAATTGTTATGCTGAGACGTGGAAGTGATTCAATTTGGAAAGTCCTAGGTCAAAGGTCAAGGTCGAGCAAAAGGTCGTTTGTGTATTTTACTCATAGAGTAGTGATGGTTTCAGGGATAAATTGTTGATGTTGAAACGTGGAAGTGATTCAATTTTGAGAGTCCGAGGTCAAAGGTCAAGGTCAAGGTCAAGGTTGCGCCAAAGGAGGAGTGTAAATGTGAACAACTTCGTGGCCACAATTTTACTCATAGAGTATTGACATTTTCAGGGATCAATTGTTATGCTGAGACGTGGAAGTGATTCAATTTGGAAAGTCCTAGGTCAAAGGTCAAGGTCGAGCAAAAGGTCGTTTGTGTATGAACAACTTCGTGGCGACAATTTTATTCATAGAATAGTGATGCTTTAAGGGATTAATTGTTGATGTTGATAAGTGGAAGTGATTCAATTTTGAAAGGCCTAGGTCAAAGGTCGAGAAATAAGCTGGCTTGTCGGAGGTCTGCGCTCTACTGAGCTCCCCTCTAGTTTTTTAATTATTTTAGTAAGATTTTTGTTTTCTTTTGACATTGTAGTAGATATATTAATATTTTTTTTTTAAGTTTTTATAGTTTATATGTGAAAGGTTTACTTTAATGTTGTTACTGCGCCTGTAATATTTTATTTGAATTGTTAATTATTTCTCTTGTAGTTTCCTTATTTTCTTTCCTCACTGGGCTATTTTCCTTGATGGAGCCATCGGGCTTATAGCGTTCTGCTTTTCCAACTAAAGTTGTAGCTTAGCAGGTAATAATAATAATAATAATAATAATAATAATAATAATAATAATAATAATAATAATAATAATAATGTATATTTTTTATGAATATTTAGCATTTACAGTATATGCAGTTTATTTGATATTGAAAATATGCATAAGGGAACACACTTAAAAAACCGCAATTTTAATCTAAAATTTACTGAAATTATTCAGTAAAATACAGACGACCGTAATTTTACCTTATTTTGTTATTATCTATTACAGGTTGGTGACCGTAATATCAATCCTTTACGTCAAAATATCCGGTTTTAAAACGGTAAATTCCTGGCAACATTAATTAAAGGATTCTTACCGTTTTTTATGGCAAAATTTTAACAGTGTACATTAGAGTATCTTGATTAAAATGTCATATTAAAAGTCCTTTCCTTTCACAGATGGCTTGAGTGTTCCTTCTAAATCAGATCACAATGAGGTTTTTGCATTTAGATATTTTTATTGTAATTTGAAGAATACATTATAACTTCATTGTAAATCATTCAATATAAAATCATTATATTTGAAAGTATTTAAGCTCTTACATTATCATATAAAATTGTTTATATCATTGACCTAGGTCTTTCCTATACTAATGTATCAAAATTTTTTGTTTGATAATATTTACTCGAAGAACTTGATGTAAAAGAAGTTTTCGCACTATTACATACAATTCGCATTAATGGGAGCAGTTTGTCCCATCGGCCAATAAAGGAGGGACAGATTGCACCTTTTAATGCGAATTTATAGCTTATTGTTCTCTCTCTCTCTCTCTCTCTCTCTCTCTCTCTCTCTCTCTCTCTCTCTCTCTCTCTCTCTCTCTCTCTCTCTCTCTCTCTCTCTCTCTCTCACATACAGTATATATATATATATATATATATATATATATATATATATATATATATATATATATATATATATATATATATATATATGTATATGTTTATGTACGTAATTATTCGTCAAAAATATTCCTCTTGGTATTTTATTCATGAAAATATTAACCCACAAATAACACATTAATATCGAATTCACTAGAACTAAGTAATAATTTATACCCTGATGTTAAGGGGACCTACCCTCACTGGATGAGTGTATTGAGTTACTGTATCCTTTAAGATATGGGTTCGAATCCTGGTTAGTATGAGGACACAAGGGTAGCAGATACACGTATGCATAACTCTTTTTTCGGATGTAACTTTTATTTGAGGTGTAGTGAATTCGATTTTAGTACATTTGTTGCTTGAATTTATAATATAGTAAGTACTATCTAAAGTTTTTGAACGTCTTCTGGCAAAACGTCTTAATAGGTTTGCTGAAGGTAATCATCTACTCCCTAGTTTGCAATTTGGTTTTCGTAAAGGCCTTGGAGCATGTGATGCCCTTCTTACAATCTCCAATGCTGTACAGAAATCCCTTGATTGTGGTCGGGAAGTTCGTATGATTGGCCTTGATTTTAGTGCTGCCTTTGACCGTGTTAATCATGAGGCCCTTGTTTTCAAACTGAAACAGTTGGGAGTGGGTGGGTCGTTTCTTAGCATTATTATTGATTTTTTAAGTAATAGATCTCAAAGAGTTGTTGTTGATGGGCACCATAGTGATTATAGGAATGTGATATCCGGTGTTCCACAGGGTAGTGTTCTTGGCCCATTACTTTTTATACTATATACACATGACATGTGGTTTGGCCTAGAAAACAAGCTTGTTGCATATGCAGATGATGCTACTCTCTTTGCATCAATTCCATCCCCTGAATGTAGATCTAGGGTTGGTGAATCCCTTAATAGAGATTTAGCTAGAATTAGTGCATGGTGCAAATTATGGGGTATGAAGTTGAATCCTAACAAAACTCAAAGTATGATTGTAAGTAGGTCAAGGACGGTGGTTCCTCAACATCCGGATCTCAGTATTGATAATGTTTCTTTAAATATGTATGACTCTTTCAAAATTTTAGGTGTGATTCTCGACAGTAAATTTACTTTTGAGAAACATATAAGGTCTGTGTCTTCTTCAATTTCACAAAAAATAGGCTTATTGAGAAAGTCTTTCAAGATCTTCGGTGATCAATCTATTCTGAAGAAGTGTTTTAATTCTTTCATTCTACCTTGTGTTGAGTATTGTTCTCCTGCCTGGTCTTCAGCTGCTGATTCTCATCTTAATTTGTTGGACAGAAACTTACGGTCTATTAAATTTCTTATTCCTGATCTAGATATTAATCTCTGGCACCGTCGTTCAATTAGTTCATTATGCATGTTGCATAAGATTTTTCACAACTCTGACCATCCTTTACATTCAGATCTCCCTGGACAATTCTATCCTGTTCGTAATACTAGGCAGGCAGTTAATTCTAATAGCCAGGCTTTCTCCATCACGAGGCTCAATACTACGCAGTACTCTAGAAGTTTTATTCCAGCTGTGACCAAGTTGTGGAATGATCTTCCTAATCGGGTGGTTGAATCAGTAGAACTTCAAAAGTTCAAAGTTGGAGCAAATGCTTTTTTGTTGACCAGGCGGACATAGTCTTTTTATAGTTTATTTATGACATATTTGTTTTTGATGTTGTTGATAGTTTATTATATGACATGTCTGTTTTGACGTTGTTTCTTATTTTAGAATGATTTATTGTTAATTTATTCTCTTCATTTATTTATTTCCTTATTTCCTTTCCTCACTGGGCTATTTTTCCCTGTTGGAGCCCCTGGGCTTATAGCATCCTGCTTTTCCAACTAGGGTTGTAGCTTGGATAGTAATAATAATAATAATAATAATAATAATGTGTTTGTTTGTACGTGCAATTATTCCTTAAAGCTCTGCACTATTTAATGTGCTGCCAGCTCATCTAAGAAACATATCAGGAGTGAGCGTAGATGTGTTTAAGAATAAGCTCGATAAATACCTAAGATACATCCCAGACCATCCAAGACTGGAAGGTGCAAAATACACCGGAAGATGCATTAGCAACTCTCAGGTGGATATACGAGGTGCCTCACACTGAGGGACCTGGGGGAACCCAAACAAAAAATAAGGCAATATTACGACTCGATCCAAGTTTTTTTTTTTTTTGCTTTCGTTTTCACGGTCCGTTACAGAGACTCCGTCATTCAGCGCGTTTCGCATCTGCTTCGGCTCGTCCTCATTATCACTTTTAATTGTTCCAAGTCATCGCATGTCTCCTTCCGTTTGTTGTGTACCGTCGTGTCCGTTTGTCCGTCCGTCACGCTGACCACATCCTCGTTCTCACGTTCCAATCCTCAAGACACGTGTTGGGTGCCTTCCCCTCTATCTGTGTCGCCATCTTTACATTTATTGAGTTTCATTTCCTGTTTTGGCGTCCCGACGCTCTCCTCTGAAATGAGGGTAATGAGAGGGAGAGAGGAGTAAGAGTGGGAGGGGGAGCGGTGACCCCCTTTCTCCTTTAGAACATCGGAGGGCCACGGGAGAATTTCGTGTGTGAACTCAAAAGGGCTTAAATAGAAAGGGGTTCTTCATCTGGCTTAACTAGGCAAGACTTAGGCAATCGATCATAATTCTGTCTCCCCTCGTTCGTTCCCCTTGTTTACAGTTGTTGTTTGCTCTTCGGATAGCTCAAACGGCGATTGCCAATTAAGGAGTTTTGATTGGCAGCGCGTTTCATGGTTTATTATCAAAAGTATTAGCTCGTCGACAACTGGTCTTCTTGTGTTGATGTTGTTCTTGGCGTTGATTTCCTCATAATACCAGACGCTGAATTTTCCTGATGTATTAAAGGAGCTACTGGTCAGAATTGTATTATATTGTATTTAAAACGAGGAACTGAAGGCTAATAGAGTAAATAAAAAAAACACATGCTCAATGTTATTTATTATGATGATGTTAAGATATTTTACGCATGAAATCTCATTCACAGAACTTTTAATAATTGTATAATACCATGATTTTAAGAATTTTAATTATAATAATTTAAGGAATTTGAATTATAATGATTTTAAGAATTTTAATTATAATAATTTAAGGAATTTGAATTATAATGATTTTAAGAATTTTGATTATAATGATTTTAAGAATTTTAATTATAATAATTTTAAGAATTTTAATTATAGTAATTTTAAGAATTTTAATTATAATAATTTTAAGAATTTTAATTATAATGATTTTAAGAATTTTCATTA
>NC_090768.1:39664905-39667405 GCF_036898095.1 Palaemon carinicauda | reverse complement strand
TTTGAATTTATATATTTTTCAAATATTTTTTGTCATGAAAGAGCCTGACCACTGGCCAAAAATCCAATCAAAACTATTTTTTTTTTTTACTTTTTTTTTAATCTAAGCATTTTTCTAATATTTTTATCAGGAAGGTGCCTGACCATTAGCCAAAAATCCAATCAAATCCAAAAATAGATCCAAAATTCGCTTCCTTTGGTCGAATAGTTAAATAGAATTTAAAGATGGCATGGCAGAAAATGGGCAGTGATTTCTTTGTGCTCTTGATGAATAGAACCAGGAAGCAAGATAATTCAGTCATGGTTGCCGAGAAAAGATACGGAAATATTATTTCTGTTTGTTTGAGGAGTAAACATTATTCCAAAGCTTTGAATTGAAAGATTTTAGGAACATTTGCCGGATAACCCCCATAACATAACCGTGATTTAACGGACTTAAACAACAATACTTCCCCTGTGACAATGGTCAGGGTCACATTAAAGACAAACAAAGGTGACGGTCGGACAAAACGGTCTCTGCATCTGGGACCGCGAAATGACCAGTGGCCGTCCACGATGGTCTTCAGGGAGGAGGGGGCTGGAGAGGGGGTAGTTGTCCACGATGGTCTTCAGGGAGGAGGCGGAGGGAGAGGCCTGGGGTTAGGGGCCAGTTGCTATAGGTTTCTGTCATCCTGTCTCGACCTTTTAAATTGCCCGAAATAATCATGTTTGGAAATATAAATTCTTTTTGAAAAGTACCCCCTCTCGCTATTGCCCCCCCCACCCCCTCTTCTTTCCTTTGCATCGATCCCCCTCCCCCCTTTCACTTCCTGAAAAGACACAATGGACAAACGTGGACATTGAAACAAGAAAGGGGGTCGGGAGGCCACTTAACCCCGTGCACATATGTTCTTTTGGACGCTTTTAGAATTCAATTCCAAATCCGTCCGTTCCAGAGTTTTTGGAATGAAAAGGTCCTGCTGCTACTTTCAAAATGGGTAACATATGCGCCTGGGAAACTGAAAGTCTCAGCTGGTGATCTTCAGGCATCGTGGAGCATTGATATAGGCATGCAGTTAATTCTAATAGTCAGGCCTTCTCCATCTGGAGGCTCAATACTACATAGTATTCTAGAAGTTTTATTCCAGCTGTGATCAAGTTGTGGAATGATCTTCCTAATCGGGTAGTTGAATCGGCAGAACTTCAAAAGTTCAAATTTGCAGCAAATGTTTTTATGTTAAACAGGCTGATATAAGTCTTTTTATAGGTTATATATGACATATCTGTTTTGATGTTACTGTTTTCAAAATATTTTATTGTTAATTTTTTTTTCTCTTGTTTATTTATTTCCTTATTTCCTTTCCTCACTGGCCTATTTTTCCCTATTGGAGCATTTTGCTTTTTAAACTAGGGTTGTAGCTTAGCTAATAATAATAATAATAATAATAATAATAATAATGATAATATTGCATGATATTTGTCTGATGATTCCACAGGGTTTCAATACTTTAAAGATTATTGATTTTAATTGATTTTGCTGCTGTCTTTTTTGTTCACTGGGAAGTTTTCTTCTTTTCGTTAATTTTGAAACCAGAGGTTTTTTCCATCAAATTTTCTGCTGAAGTTTTTTCTTATGTGTTAGAGTATATTTTTATCTGAATATTTTGCAAGATCATATTTTCATCATTTACAGCATGAGATTTTTTCATTCGTGAAATTTCTTCGAGAGATTTTTTTTCGAGATTTTTCTTTAGATATTTTTTTTTTATAAAATTTTTTCATGGTATTTCTTAAATCTAAATTTTTGCATCGAATGTTACCTGCACCAGTGTTAAGTATAACTCAAGAAAATAGTTTTTTGTCATTCAAAACTAAATTTGACTTTAGTAGTGTTTATTTTCTTCATATAAGGACAAAATACGTTTTACTTTACACCGACCATTTTGGTTATTACAAAATTTAGATATTCTACTTTAATGCAAAGCTTGCTTGATTATTCACTCAATACCGAACTAAGATTTAAAATATGAGACCATAATGTAAGATGCGTGGAAAGTTTATAAGATATAACCCTAGGGAAAAAATTGAAAGTCTTGAAGATAATGTCTAAACCAATTATGAGTGTACGTAACATTCTTGTCTAAACCGAAGATAAATTTATTGTAAGAATCAGTGGAATATTACAGATTTTCATTCGGTTAGATACATGACCTTATCACAAATATTTTTCAAAACATTTTGACAACAATTGCATTTCAAGGTTATTATTTGTCTTCAGTACTGTTGTTACATTTTATTATTATTATTAATATTATTATTATTATTATTATTATTACAAGCTGAGCTACAACCCCATTTGGAAAAGCTGGATGCTATAAGCCCAAGGGCTGTAACAGGGAAAAAATAGCCCAGTAAAGAAAGAAAATAAGCAAATAAATAAGCTACAAGGGAAGTAATGTACAATCAAAATAAGATATTATAAGAACAGTAACAACTTAAAATGGATCTTTCATATATAAACT
>NC_090768.1:39649905-39659905 GCF_036898095.1 Palaemon carinicauda | reverse complement strand
TCTTCATTAACCTCTCCACCGAAGAGCCTTGCCCTTGCGACATAAGATTGCTTGCTATGTGACCAGTACTTACAAACGAGCACCTTTGTAATCCCCATGTCAGGATGGAGTATCAAATGCCGTCGTAGGTTAGTTAAAAGCGAGCGCAGGGGACCGTGACAAGTCTCACTCTAAGGTTTTTGCACTTGGGAGGTTTCACATTCCTCTCCCTTTACTGCCAAAAAAAAATCATTTCTATGTTCCTTACTTTCCATACATCAGCGATGACTTGTCTTGTTACGCTCGCCTTGTTTTCTGCTTTCACCACATGCACATACCATCGGTATGATCTATGAAAGGTTTCGAAGTATAATAAAAGTTGTTCCCTGTCGTAATGTGTTGGTAGTTCGAGGCTATCTTTCCTAAAACAAGTAGGAATTTTCAATAAACAAGCATTTATATATATATATATATATATATATATATATATATATATATATATATATATATATATATATATATATATATATATATATATATATATATATATATATATATATATATATATATATATATATATATAAATGTTTGTTTATTGAAAATTCCTTGTGTTACTATTAACTGTTGGGAAGTATTAAAAGAGTTCATGGAGAGGGAAATTCTGATGCCTAGCGGAAGTTCAAATTTGTTTAGGATGTAAAGGTTTTTCTTGTCATAAGGCATAATACCTGACTATACTACGGTTATATTTTGTCCAGGTTTACACGAGTAGTTGAACGGAATAATGTTTCTTGTATAAATTAGCTTCAAATATTTTCTCATGGTAATTAAAGGATTGAAAAGGAGTCATGGTAGTCTGACATATGTTAAAAGGTTTGACTGTAAGTTAGCCTATAGATATCTTCATCATCATCATCAGCCGTTACTAGTCCACTGCTGAACAAAGGCCTCAGACATGTCCTTCCACTTGCGTTTGTTTATGGTCTTTCTGTTTCAGTTTAGGTCGCAAACTTTCTTAGTTAGTCGATCCATCGTCTTCTCTTCCTTCCTCTGCCTCTTTTACAATCTCTAGGGCCCTTGTGTATGCATATATATACATATATTTGTGTGTATGTATATATATATATATATATATATATATATATATATATATATATATATATATATATATATATATATGTATATATATATATACATATATATATGTATATATATATGTGTGTATATTTATACATGTATGTATATGTGTATATATATATATTATATAAAAATAAATATATATATATAAATATATATATATAAATATATATATATATATATATATATATATATATATATATATATATATATATATATATACCGAACTATTTATATTATTACGCTCATAGTTCTTACGATTCACGGCGCATAAATACCTGCTGAAAACATATTAATATGCGGCCTTTGGCTAAGAATCAGCCCTATTGAATGACTGTTTGCAATCAAGCCGGTCTTTTCCTTTTATAGATTTTCTAAAGGCAAACACGAAAAGGCAAGCTGCCATGCCCTTAACGTAACCCTTATGAATCAGAATCTTCAATCATTTGAAAGTCCCCTTCACCCAAGCAGCTCAATGAGGAAGCTTTCCCCCCGGGGATTATAGCCTGTTAAGCGATCCCCGAGTGGGCGTGACAGATGGGCGTGGTTGCGGCATGTTGTGGGCGGCTTGAAGTCATCCGACACCCTTTCTCCCTGCTGAACTCTACTCCCCAGAGGGTCTCCCACCCACCCTCCCCCCGTCACTGGTGTATCCTACTTTACAGCACTTCCTTGCCTATCGATTTGTTAGAGAATTGTAATATTGTCATAAGAGCCGCTGTTGTTATCGTTAGCATATTTTTTTTTTTTTCAGTCTGGAAGCATTCGTTGCAAATAAGCACGAGAGCGAAACTTTAAAGAGAAGTGGATTGGTAAACGTATATGAATAATATAAAGACATATGTCTGTGATATATTTATATAGTATATTTATGTGATTGAGTAATGATTGTGTGTATGGCTGTATGGCTGTTTATATATATATATATATATATATATATATATAGAGAGAGAGAGAGAGAGAGAGAGAGAGAGAGAGAGAGAGAGAGAGAGAGAGAGAGAGAGAGAGAGAGAGAGAGAGAGAGAGAGAGAGATGTACTTTGTTGGTTTGTTCTTCTTTAACTCATGCACTTAATACTCAACGTTGCCTTCTTATGCTTATCTCATATGAATGTTCTTGTAGTAAACTGTAGAATAATAATATTCTAATTATAATCACTACAAGTAACGGAGAAGGAAATAAACATCACATGGGATTCATTTCATAAACTTTGATTGCTGGATAATAGATGAATCTCCTGTGAAAAAAGCGTCTAAAATCAGGCACTTTTTTTCTGTCTGGGTATTAAAAATGTCATTAGAAACTTGAAGGACTTGTAGTATGCGTTAGATAAATCCAAGGATCCTATAAATAATGATTGAGGATCCCCAGAAAGATGAAATGCACAAAATTGGATGGGGATAAGGAGTCCAAGTTCTTTAAGTATTTAGGAAGAATGTTACACAAAATTAGATGGAGATAAGGAGTCCAAGTTCTTCAAGTATTTAGGAAGGATGTTACACAAAATTGTATGGGGATAAGGAGTCAAAGTTCTTCAAGTATCTAGGAAGGTTGTTACACAAAATAGGATGGGGATAAGGAGTCCAAGTTCTTTAAGTATTTAGGAAGGATGTTACACAAAATTGGATGGGGATAAGGAGTCCAAGTTCTTCAAGTATCTAGGAAGGTTGTTACACAAAATAGGATGGGGGATAAGGAGTCCAAGTTCTTTAAGTATTTAGGAAGGATGTTACACAAAATTGGATGGGGATAAGGAGTCCAAGTTCTTTAAGTATTTAGGAAGGATGTTACACAAAATTGGATGGGGATAAGGAGTCCAAGTTCTTTAAGTATTTAGGAAGGATGTTACACAAAATTGGATGGGGGATAAGGAGTCCAAGTTCTTTAAGTATTTAGGAAGGATGTTACACAAAATAGGATGGGGGATAAGGAGTCCAAGTTCTTCAAGTATCTAGGAAGGTTGTTACACAAAATAGGATGGGGGATAAGGAGTCCAAGTTCTTCAAGTATCTAGGAAGGTTGTTACACAAAATAGGATGGGGGATAAGGAGTCCAAGTTCTTCAAGTATCTAGGAAGGTTGTTACACAAAATAGGATGGGGGATAAGGAGTCCAAGTTCTTCAAGTATCTAGGAAGGTTGTTACACAAAATAGGATGGGGGATAAGGAGTCCAAGTTCTTTAAGTATTTAGGAAGGATGTTACACAAAATAGGATGGGGGATAAGGAGTCCAAGTTCTTTAAGTATTTAGGAAGGATGTTACACAAAATTGGATGGGGATAAGGAGTCCAAGTTCTTCAAGTATTTAGGAAGGATGTTACACAAAATTGGATGGGGATAAGGAGTCCAAGTTCTTTAAGTATTTAGGAAGGATGTTACACAAAATTAGATGGAGATAAGGAGTCCAAGTTCTTCATATATTTAGGAAGGATGTTACACAAAATTGGATGGGGATAAGGAGTCCAAGTTCTTCAAGTATTTAGGAAGGATGTTCTGTAGTCCAGGTTTCCTTAAGATAGAATTTAGTGAAAGGTTAAGGAAGGCAAACCAATCAATTGGCCGGCTAGATAAAAATTTGGAAATCAATAAACAGGGATTACAGACAAAGATGAAATTATGTATTAGTATCATTTTATGTTTTTGGACATCAATCATTGTGTGATAATGAAAGATTTCATTGATTTGATGAAAAAAAAAAATGCCTTGAATAAAGGGTCACACATACACGACTTTCAGTGTGACCCATTAATTAATTAACCTATAGTCTACGACTCGTTTACTTTATAAATCGTTGTCGTTAGCTAGTCGAGGCGAGTCTGGAGCTCTGCAAATTCTCCAGCTTGCTCACTGACAAACCCCAGGCTGGCGACTGATGTCAGACTTCAGTTGTCGCAGATTTATCGCCGAAGGTTGCGAGTTTTTGGAGTCCTTGTCGCATGAACTTCAAGATTTGATTAGTCTGTGACTGTTGCCCATTAACTAATTAATTAATATTATTTGAATGTAATTATCAGTTCGTCACTGAACTTTGTCCCACACTAAAATTTAGTTGCCACGTTATCCTCGACCAATATAAGACCTGTCGCCTACATGATTTCCCCCACCACACTCGTAGAGACGAAACACAGTGGTTTTCAACCATTCATCATTTCTCCTCCTAGGCCTATTGACGCAAAGGGCCTCGGTTATTTCAACCATTAGAGAAAAAAGTATAAAACTCACTCTTTGATGAGATCATTCATTATCTAGTTCAAACAACAAACAATTAACCAAATAATCTCTCAGAAAGTACGAGAGATGTTAACACCAACGCACCAGAATCGTTTATTAATGAATATTATATAATTGCTAAATCTTAATGAGATTCTATCAGGCGCTTAATTGTGTACCGTCTTTTCAGTTGTCACCTTAATTTCATATTTTTTGCATAATTGAAAGAATACCTCTCTCTCTCTCTCTCTCTCTCTCTCTCTCTCTCTCTCTCTCTCTCTCTCTCTCTCTCTCTCTCTCTCTCTCTCTCTCTCTCTCTCTCTCTCTCAGCAAATAAAAGTTTACAATTAAAGCATATAGGTGTTGATAACAATCAATTAAAATTAAAAAATAAGGAGCAAGGTTAATTAATGCATTTGAAAGGAAAAGAAAAATTCCACAGCAATTCGTACCGATTTTTTACAGATGGGAGAAATTGCTGCTTTCGTTTAATTATCTGAGTGATCCAATCTGCAGGAAAAAATTAAACGCTATTGAAAGTGGTGCCCAGTCTAGTTAAAGCATTTTTTTTTCTTTCTAAGATTCATATACAAAGATTATTTTTCGGTACATGATTTATTAAAAAGCTAAATGTTGAGGAAATCTCTCTCTCTCTCTCTCTCTCTCTCTCTCTCTCTCTCTCTCTCTCTCTCCAATTAATCATAGTCCATTCTTTACATTTTATCAAAGTATCTTGCAGCTTTCTGACCCATCCTTTCATCTATTCTGTCCATACTACTACATTTTAAACAAGCTTATGCCCCATATACTATGTATACAACTCATTATTATAAGTTACTATTTTTTTATTCATAATAAACATCCACATCTCATTTCCGAAAGGTGATTTGGTTCAACAGTCCCTTCATATATTCGAGCCTTAGCTATAATAGTCAGTCTAGATTATCCTCCGGATCTTTTAAACACATTCTGCTACCCTTTTGCTTTGCCTTCTATTTAATTCAAAATACCTCAAGAAATTTTCTGGATCCAATTTATGCTCACTACTAATGGCTACGTTTACTCAATTTTCGTATTTAGCAAATTACTTGAAATATAAATTCAATTTTTTCTAACTCAATTTGTGTATTAGAAAGGAACTCCTATCATAAGTTTATTGAATTTGATAGCTCATTTTCGATGGCCAGCGTTGCTTCAGTCAAATAAAATAAATTTTATCAATAAATTTCATGGAAAATATTTTTGTAAAGATGTTTTATGAATATTATACTAGTTAAGATGACATGGGGTTCCCTTCAAGAAAATAAACATAAGATTCCAGGTATCCTAACAGCTGAAGATTTCTTGACTCAAGAATGACAAGATATTTTCAGGATTGACTAGTTTATTGATTAAATACCCTCAGCTTAGGCAAGAAGCTCTTCTAGGAGAAGGACACTCCAAAACCAAACCGTTGTTTTCTAGTCTTGGGTAGTGCCATAGCCTCTGTACCATGTCCTTCCACTGTCCAGTATTAGAGTTCTCTTGCTTGAGGGTACCCTCTAGCACACTATTCTATCTTATTTTTCTTCCTCTTGTTTTTTCAAGTTTTTATAGGCTCCTCCAATCCCCCCCCTTCTCCCCCCCCCCCCCATCCTTAGCTCACAAGGATGGTGAGGCAATTGTTTATTAACAGATTTCATTAAGTTAATTATTGTTCTAGGCTATGTCATTGTCAGTTTAATTATTCGAGAAATATGCAGTTTTCAAATGTGGTTTAAACAAAATTAGGGATTGGTGTATATGGCCGGAGATTGCTTTTAAATATGCATTATTCCTTAGACATTTGTAGATTAAACACTTTATTTTATTCACTTAGATGCAATTATGTTGTGTATGAGTTTAACATTTTGTTTAAAAAGATTTTGTGATTTTTATATATTTCTAACATTGTAGCTGTTATATTCAATTTATGAACATCAATTTTGGATTAATATTTTGACTTTTACCACAAGATATCATTTGTTAATTTTTCCGTAATGCTGTAAAATATTGTTTGGGCAGTAATGATCTTGTTACTGAATGAGTATCGTGTTCTAGATTGTAACGATAGATGTATTGTTTGGACAGCAATGATCTTATTACTGAACGAGTATCGTGTTCTAGATTGTAACGATAGACGATATACTTCACATGATGATATATATGGTAAAATTTTAGCTGCATTACTATCGCAAAAAAAAAAAAAATGATTTTCACTTAATATATAAATAGCGTTTGGAGCAAAACAACCTTTTTCATAATCCTAACCTAATTCATCTTGTCTTTTCTCGCCCTGAATCGCAAAAAAAAATGATTTTCACTTAATATATAAATAGCGTTTGGAGTAAAACAACCTTTTTCATAATCCCAACCTAATTCATCTTGCCTTTTCTCGCTATGAAATAACTGTCGCCTGCCTCTTTTATTATTTCATCACTTTAGGTTCACTTAATATATAAATAGCGTTTGAAGCAAAACAACCTTTTTCATAATCCTAACCTAATTCATCTTGCCTTTTCTCGCTATGAAATAACTGTCGCCTCCCTCTTTTTTTATTATTTCATCACTTTAGGTTCACTTAATATATAAATAGCGTTTGGAGCAAAACAACCTTTTTCATAATCCTAACCTAATTCATCTTGCCTTTTCTCGCTATGAAATAACTGTCGCCTCCCTCTTTTTTTATTATTTCATCACTTTAGGTTCACTTAATATATAAATAGCGTTTGGAGCAAAACAACCTTTTTCATAATCCTAACCTAATTCATCTTTCCTTTTCCCGCTATGAAATAACTGTCGCCTGCCTCTTTTTTTTTATCATTTCATCACTTTAGGTTCACTTGATATATAAATAGCGTTTAGAGTAAAACAACCTTTTTCATAATCCTAACCTAATTCATCTAGCCTTTTCTCGCTATGAAATAACTGTCGCCTGCCTCTTTTTTTTAGTTGCATTACTATCGCAAAAAAAAAAAAAAATTATTTTCACTTAATATATAAATAGCGTTTGGAGCAAAATGACCTTTTTCATAATCCCAACCTAATTCATCTTGCCTTTTCCCGCTATGAAATAACTGTCGCCTGCCTCTTTTTTATTATTTCATCACTTTATGTAATTATAACCTGCAGGATGTTTTAACATAATATTACCCGTGAAACAGGATATGAAGCAGAGAAGCCTCACAACCTCTTGATGAGGAGATGGGTTGGCCCAAACACACCACCACTTTCGGGTAGGATCCAGCAGTTTAAGAACTGACCGTTCGTGGGTTAACAAGATTTTTTTTAGTAAGTCGCTACTTACGTTGTTATCTATAATTAGTCGGAAGTGATTGTAGTTAGGAGACTGGAGGCACTGGCTTGTTTTCTGTAAGTTATTATTATTATTATTATTATTATTATTATTATTATTATTATTATTATTATTATTATGCATTTCCTGTAAGTTATTATTATTATTATTATTATTATTATTATTATTATTATTATCCGTTTTGTGTAAGTTATTATTAATGTTGTTGTTATTATTATTATTGTTATTATTATTATTCGTTTTCTGTAATTTATTATTATTATCATTATTTACATTATTATTCGTTTTCTGTAAGTTATTATTATTATTATTATTATTATTATTATTATTATTATTATTATTATTTTTTATTCAACAAATTAGAGACTGTTACTGTCTAATTCAACTTTCTCGTAAAAGATTACTTGTATATGAAGAAAAAGAGACGAAAAAATAGGACAGGACAGTATTGTAAACAAATCAACGAACATATAAATAGGTATTTAAATTCCGGCCGTAGGATATTTTGTTATATTCTTATTTTGTATTATCATTCTATCTCATCGCTTTTGAGGTATTAATGAGGGGTTTGTTAACTGTGCCAAAATTTTGATGTGACGAAGATATAATAATCTACAATTTATTACACCACGATTGAAGAAGCTCTGATAATATAGGAACTGCTTGGTAAAGAAAATAACGCTTGCAGCATCATTGAATAAAAGTGGTGACCATTACCTTTTCTGTTGAATAGGTGAAGGGAAAATCGAAAAGGCAATTAGCATGATCATAGTGAGCCTAACAAGCCTAAGTTATCTATAGTTAACTTCATAACAGCCACCGTATAGCTTAAAAGATTCAGTTATAACCCGAAACAATAATTATATACGGCTAACGATAGAAAAATTCGACATGGATATCTTATATTATAAATGTTATATCAATAACATCATGAAGTTCTAAAATGCAGTTGGTTTTTTTTAACAAAAACTTATATCAATCGTATGCGAAGGGTTTTAGTTCAAGCATAACTCCTACAAGGTTGAAAGAATATTCACATTAAGTGTTTTTTTTTTTTTTTAATAAAGCACAGGAATTCGGTGTGAATATATAATTGAGAGATAATTATGTTTTAAACAAATATCGTGTCCTACTAGTAAAATGAAAGTTGATGAGGTCTCAAGATTTGAAATTAAATGAATGAGTTTTCTAGTTATGTTCTGATAAAACTTAAAGTATGATTGTAAGTAGAGCGAGGACAGTGGCTCCTCAACATCCAGATCTCAGCTAATTATTTTTCAACTCTGTATGGCTCTTAAAATTTTAGGTGTCATTTTTTATAGCAAATTTACTTATGAGAAACACATTCAGTCTGTCTTTTATTCAGCTACACCAAAAAAATGGCTTATTGAGAGTCTTTCAAGATTTTTGGTGATCAATCTATTCCGAAGGGGTGTTTTTATGCTTTCCTTCTACCTTGTTTCGAGTATTGTTCTCTTGTCTGGTCTTCAGCTGCTGATTCTCATCTTAATTTGTTGGACAGGAACTTACGGTCTACTAAATTTCTTATTCCTGATCTAAATATTAATCTTTGGCACCGTCGTCCGGTTAGTTCGTTATGCATAAGATTTTTCATCATTCTGACCATCCTTTGCATTTAGATCTCGGACAGCACCATCCTGTTCGTAATACAAGATATGGAATTAATTCTAATCGTCATGTATTGTCCAACATGAGGCTTAATACTACATAGTTTTCAAGAAGTTTTATTCCAGATGTGACCAAGTTGTGGAACTAATGAGGTAGTTAAATCAATGGAACTTCAAAAGTTCAAACTTGCAGAAAATATTTTTGTTGAACGGGCTGACATACTGTAAGTCTCTTTTTATAGTATATTTATGAAATATATTTGTTAATCGTTCATAACTTCTCTTGTAGTTTATCTATTTGCTTATTTCCTTTCCTCATTGGGCTATTTTTCCTGTTGGAGCTCTATGGCTTATAGCATCCTGCTTTTCCAACTAGGATTGTAGCTTAGCTAGTAAAAATGATAAAAATAAAAAGTCTCCTAAAGGCCAATTATTACACAATCCAGTAGCACCATTAAAAAAAAAACTAATACCTACATGTAATTAATCATTTATATATATATATGTATATATATATATATATATATATAATATATATATATATATATATATATATATATATATATATATATATATATATATAATGTGTGTGCATATGTGTGCGCGCGTGCGTATGTGTACGTAAATAACACTGAAAAATGCAAGTGTTTCCCTATTGAATATTTATCTTCCTTTTATCATAGCATGTGCGACATTGATTTGCCTCTTTTAAA
>NC_090768.1:39638065-39639405 GCF_036898095.1 Palaemon carinicauda | reverse complement strand
ACATGGATGTCTTATGTTATAAATTTTTTTTTTCTCCATATAAAGCACAGGAATTCGGTGTGAATATATAATTGAGAGATAATTATGTTTTAAACAAATATCGTGTCCTACTAGTAAAATGAAAGTTGATGAGGTTTCAAGATTTGAAATTAAATGAATGAGTTTTCTAGTTTTGTTCTGATAAAACTTAAAGTATGATTCTAAGTAGGTCGAGGACAGTGGCTCCTCAACATCCAGATCTCAGCTAATTATTTTTCAACTCTGGCTCTTAAAATTTCAGTTGGGATTTTTTATAGCAATTTTACTTATGAGAAACACATCCAGTCTATTTCTTATTCAGTTACACCAAAAAATGGCTTATTGAGAAAGTCTTTCCAAATTTTTGGTGATCAATCTATTCTGAAGGGGTGTTTTTATGCTTTCCTTCTACCTTGTTTCGAGTATTGTTCTCTTGTCTGGTCTTCAGCTGCTGATTCTCATCTTAATTTGTTGGACAGGAACTTACGGTCTACTAAGTTTCTTATTCCTGATCTAAATATTAATCTTTGGCACCGTCGTCCGGTTAGTTCGTTATGCATAAGATTTTTCATCATTCTGACCATCCTTTGCATTTAGATCTCGGACAGCACCATCCTGTTCGTAATACAAGATATGGAATTAATTCTAATCGTCATGTATTGTCCAACATGAGGCTTAATACTACATAGTTTTCAAGAAGTTTTATTCCAGATGTGACCAAGTTGTGGAACTAATGAGGTAGTTAAATCAATGGAACTTCAAAAGTTCAAACTTGCAGAAAATATTTTTGTTGAACGGGCTGACATACTGTAAGTCTCTTTTTATAGTATATTTATGAAATATATTTGTTAATCGTTCATAACTTCTCTTGTAGTTTATCTATTTGCTTATTTCCTTTCCTCATTGGGCTATTTTTCCTGTTGGAGCTCTATGGCTTATAGCATCCTGCTTTTCCAACTAGGATTGTAGCTTAGCTAGTAAAAATGATAAAAATAAAAAGTCTCCTAAAGGCCAATTATTACACAATCCAGTAGCAATACATGTAATTAATCAGGTATATATATATATATATATATATATATATATATATATATATATATATATATATATATATATATATATATACATATATATGTATATATGTATATATATATATATATATATATATATATATATATATATATATTATGTGTGTGCATATGTGTGCGCGCGTGCGTATGTGTACGTAAATAACACTGAAAAATGCTAGTGTTTCCCTATTGAATATTTATCTTCCTTTTATCATAGCATGTGCGACATTGATTTGCCTCTTTTAAAAACAT
>NC_090768.1:39618065-39623065 GCF_036898095.1 Palaemon carinicauda | reverse complement strand
CCATGGTACAGAGGCTATGGTACTACCCCAGACTAGAGAACAAATTTGCAATATGAAACGACTATTTGTTGACTATTTCCACTGAAAATCGTAGGTTTGTAAGTTAGATGAAACCTAATTTAGGACAAAATTTAACCAAATTCAACTTAAAAACAGATTTTTGGAACGAATTAAGTTTGTCAGTGGTAGAATTTCTGTAATCACATTTATTAGATATTTTCGGTCACTTCTTTTTAAACTCTTGCGACTTCGAGGAACGAGTTGGTTGAAGTTTGATGATCATTGGTCAGCAAAATCTGAAGAAGATCAACGTGATAAAACATGTTATGGGTTAAAATCATTTTGTAGTTGTCATTGTTGGGAGGTTAAGTTGTACATATTTTTAAAGGCTATTGAATGAATGATTTGAAGTTCTCTGACATCCTGACTTTTAAAGCCTAAATAAATGTTTATCTTTAAGCTTGATGTTAAGGTACCCTGACACTGGCACGACATTTTGCCACGTATTTGTTGTGGCAAGTCGTAACATTTTGTGGCACGAACTGGAAGATTAAAAAAAAGAAAAAAATTACCTCAGAATCACAGCTGACCTGTCCACATTGACACGAACTAGCACGACGAGTTCACGACAAGTTCAGGCATAGTTTGCGCACTTCCCGCATCGTCCCGACGATTTCACGAACAGTTCGCGCATAGTTCACGACCCTGTCACGAAATTTTGTCGTGACCAAAATTTTTAACATTTCAATATTCTCGTTACAACATGCCACGATGTCACGACGAGTTTACGAACACTTCACGCCAGTTCACGACTCGAGTCGTGACAATGCGTGCCACAAATTCGTGCAAGTGTCAGCCTGGCTTTATGCAAGTTATTCGTAGGAAGACTACTACCGTACATCGTTATGGTATAGAGATAAGTAAAGCCTTGGATCTCTCTCTCTCTCTCTCTCTCTCTCTCTCTCTCTCTCTCTCTCTCTCCAATATTTCAGACTTGTTGGGTTTGGAATATTTCACTTGACTTCAGCGTTCCCCATCAGTCTTCCCCACGGGGATTCGGACTATTAAGAACTTTAATCTTTGATTATTTGACGTATATGATAATAATAATAATGATAATAATAATAATTTTATAAGAATTTTGATTCACATTTGGTCTTATCAGCAAATGAAACTTAACAACACGAGAATGGTCAGTTTGAGAACAGGTCCCCGCTAATGAGGGTGTTGTTGTTACATAAAACCCTATAGTAAAGTGTGCATGACCTTGCAACTGCATCCCTTAAACAAAATCAATTCTTATAAACCATGCTGGCGGTGTTTTTGAGTTTAATCAGAATACCGTTATCGAACAATCACTTAATTTCAATTGAAAAGTGGATACTTTAGAATGTATGTCTTAGTGTATACATAGACATCTATTATTACTTTAATTTAAGGACTGATTTTCTGGTCCTATTCAACTTGGGAACCCTACACTCTACAGGACCTTCCCATTCATTTTATCGTATACACTCCAAGGCATTCAGTTGACACCACATATTGCTCGTTTACTGTTAGGTTAACATTATGGAAGCACTTAGAGAACAAGAAAGTCTTCAGTTTCCTCTTGAAAGCCTCAATATCTTCAGTCTTTTGGATGTCTAGTGGGAGCTTATTGTATAGTCTCGGGGGCCGTATATTTAAAGGCTCTAGAGCCCACAATAGACGTATATCTGGGTTCCAATAATTTGAAACCATCTGTAACTATTCTCGTATCAACCAGATTTGTTGGCTGCACAATATGTAGCAATTCTCTTACATATTTATGGGTTATTGTAAATCAGTTAGTATACAAGTGACCATTTCTCGGTATGGGTCACCTTTTGTCAGTCTTGCGCCTCTATTTATTATATTTTGTAATTTCTTAAGTTGCATTTTTGGTAAAATGTAGTAGATGGAGTTACAGTAGTCAATCCTGGTAATTACACAGTTTATCACAAGTTTCTTTAGAGAATGTTTACCCAGGTACCTCTTTACAAAAGAAATGTTTCCAAGATGATAGCCAGCTGTTTATATTACATTATTTATTTGGGCATTGAAAGACAAGTTACAGTCAAGAGATACGCCTAGATCGCGAACTTTACTAGATATCATGACAGAGTCGTTATTTATGTTTATTTGAGCATCACCCAAGTTTCTTACACTGTTTCTATTTCCCACCACCATAAACTCAGTTTTATTTTCATTTAATTTTAGTTTGATTACCAACTAATCCCAACACTGACAAGAATTCGGGTTAGAGCTTCAGTATTCTCGTCTATATTGTTTATGGAGAAGTAAAATTGTGTATCATCTGGAAGTTGTTTGAACTTCACTCCATGCCTTTGCAGTATTTTCGATAGACCAATAGTATAGATACAGAATGAGATTGTGCCCAGTACACTCCCCTGAGGTACCCCTCTGTTTAAAGGTTCATATGATGAATAAGAGTTTTCCAATTTTCATACAGTAATTTCTGTCAGCGAAGTAGTCTTTTAGGTATTCCAAATGTTTATCATCAATGGCGATGGACAGTAGATCTTTTATTCATAATATCTGTAGTGTTTTTGGGGGGAATATTTTCGGTCCTTTATTATGATACTTTAGGTTTTCAAATGGTTCTGCATACCTCGTTGAAAGATTTAAAGGCCACTCATGAATGGCAGAGGCAAGGGACAGTGACATTGCCCTATCAAGCTAAACAATGCCCTAGCAACTAACCATATATACATATGATCAGTGCCCAAGCCCCTCTCCACCCAAGCTAGGACCAAGGAAATCCAGGCAATGGCTGCTGATGAGTCAGCAGATAGACATATAGACTCCCCGAAACGCCCGATCCTTAGCTCACAAGGATGTTAGGTTGCAGCGACCAAAGAAACTAACGAGTTTGAGCAGGACTAGTACCCCAGTCTGGCGATCACCAGTCAGGGACGTTACCACATAGGCCACCACAATCCTTTGTAGCTAAGTTAATTCAAGATAAAGTAGAAATAGGTCGTGGTGTTTATGTAGGGTATTTTGTGTATTTTACATTCATTCCCAAATATATTTATTTCACAAGACGATTTGTTTCATAGATAATTAATACAGCCAGACCTCTTAATAGCGTAATAACTCGGAATCTTTAATTGCTTTCAGGGCTTAAGTAATTTAATTTAACTTGCAGTATAATTCCCCTAATTAAGGTATTGTAGTGGAGTAAATCTGTAGTGTAAAAAGATGCCCTCATTATCAATTCCGCAGTAACTCGCACGATTTTCCACCATCCGAGACGCATTGTGCATTCCTGTCCAGATTCGTTCTTAATGGGGATTTCATTGACAGTCACAAGAGAGAGAGATAATTAGAAGAGGGTGAAAAAAGAGGGTAGAGTAGAAGGTTATCCATGTACTGCCCCCTTCTCTTTCCCTCCTCATCCCTTCACTATTACGCCCCTCCACTCCACTTTCCCTCTCTTCTCCTAACCAGGGACATCCCTTCACTTATTCCAGACCTCTCTCTCTCTCTCTCTCTCTCTCTCCTTTGTGGGATGTTACATCCGAGGCCCCGAGAGAGTGTCTCTCCCTTCCCCCCCCCCCCGCCCCCCTGATCCAAGACAGTGTCTCGCCCCCACACCCCCCTTGCACATGAACGGCATTGCAAATGAGATCCTAGGAGACAACACAATTTCGCCTCGATGAGCCTCCTCCCTCACCAGAAAAGGTCCTTGGGTTGCTTGTTTCCTATCCGATAGGGATGAAGGACTTCTTTTGTACCTAATGGAGACCTAACGTTATCAGATACGGCGGGGTCCGCTCCAGGAAATTAGAGAGAGAGAGAGAGAGGAGAGAGAGAGAGAGAGAGAGGACTGGGCCACGAAAAAGAAAAGTTATTGGCTTCAAAAATAGCCCAGGTCCCTGATGAGGGGAGAGAAATGGAGAGGGAGAGAGAGAGAGACAGAGGGGAAGAACGGAACAAGTGGAGCAGGCATGGAGTGGAAGGAGGAGGAAATTCTGGCTCCATCCATCATCGGGTTTTCTTGGGCGTGAAGCTAAAGATTGTCAAAGTCCAATCGGATCTGAGGGGATGGACAAAATGGAGAGATCGTGTCCTAGCCCCGAGCGACGGCTAAGGGGATGAAGGCCAGAATTGGGGAATCCGATTGGAAAGGGGACACGGGGTAAGCGCTCTCTTCTCTGGGGGCTATGGCGGACCCATGTGGTGGGTGGGGGGGGGGGGGGGGGCTGGAGAATGGATAATACGTGACAGGCTTTGCCGAATGATTCTTTATTATAAGTTTAGTTTTGCGCTGGGGTAAGAAGGAACTCTTGAAAATCATTTATTTATCTATGACTTTGGAGTTTTAACAATTAAGCAATAATAGATAAGGGGATTTATATTTTCCGTGTCATTTATGGGTCATGTGATGTCTATGTAAGGTTATCTCTAAAGGAGACTTTTCCTTTCTTCACTTGTTACTCATTGTGCCCATTACGTTATTTGATGTTAAATATTCTTACCAAAGTACTCTAACTGTTTATATAACAGTTGTGGGAATGATCTTCCTAATCAAGTAGTTGATTCGGTGGAACTTCTAAAGTTTATACTTGCAGCGAGTGTTTTTATGTTGAACATGCTCCATAAGTCTCTTTTTATAGTTTATATATGAAAGATCTATTTTGATGTTAATGTTCTTGAGTAATTTATTTTAATAGCTCATTACTTCTCTTGTAGTTTATTTCCTAATTTATTTTCCTCACTGGGCTATTTTGACTGGAACCCTCGGACTTACATCCTGCTTTTCCAACTGGGGTTTGTAATTTAGCTAGTAATAATAATGATATCATTATTTTTATTATAAGCTAAGCTATAAACCTTGTTGGAAAAGCAAGATGCTATAAGCCCGAGGGTTCCAGTCAAAATAGCCCAGTGAGGAAAGGAAATTAGGAAATAAATAAACTACAAGATTAATAAACAACAACAACAACAACAATAGT
>NC_090768.1:39603065-39613065 GCF_036898095.1 Palaemon carinicauda | reverse complement strand
TGTGATAAAGATTTCATCGTTAACCGTGTTATATTGTAACAATGTCAATCCAAAGAAAGATTTTTTATAAATTGACACCATCCCGTCGAGATGGAGAAAGTGGGTTTCCATCCTTTATTATGAAATAAAATAAACTATGAGAAGTAATAAATAATTAATATAAAGGGTTTTAAGATCATTAACAACGTTAAGATAGATCTATCATATATAAACTATGAAGAGAGACTTATATCAGCCTGTTCAACAGAACACATTCGCTTCAACTTCTGAAATTTCTATCTAGTCAACTGCCCGATTAAGAAGATCATTACACAATCTGGAAAATGAAAGAAACACAGAAATCTATTGCCTGTATCTCTGTATCCTCTTTCCTCTCTTCAAGGAGGTTAATCCAAAGGTAATATTTCATGTCGATATTGAAACAGCAAAACATTCCAAGATGATTGTCAGGATTTCTTTTTAATCAAAATATCATTGTTTATGTCGATATTGAAAACAGCAAAATATTTCAAGAAGATTTTCAGTTTTTATTATTATTATTATTATTATTATTATTATTATTATTATTATTATTATTATTATCAAAATATCATTGTCTTCGAAGTAAGAAGTAGAGAGTAAATTGCGGAGTTTGAAGTGAGCAAGGCAACTATATACTGGAGGGAAGCTATACTAATATTAATATTAATCTGTAAAAGGTATATTACGGATTTGATGTATTGCATTGCAAATATTCACACCCGAACGATATTTTTAAGAAAACGTAAAAGTTAATGAACGCTAGTGATATGAAAAACCATTGCCTCATTCATCTTGTTATTAAATATATTTATACGTAATAGCAAGATGAATTAGGCAATGTTGATTCTTATGATGCAGTAAAAATTATGTTTGTATAGCGTTACATACGCAGTTTAATTTATCTTATCATTGTTACTCGTTTAGAATGATTTATTGTTAATTTGTTTTCATCATTTATTTATTTTCTTGCCTTTCCTCACTGGCTATTTTTCCCATTGGAGCCCTTGGGCTTATAGCATCTTGCTTTTCCAACTAGGGTTGTAGCTTGGCTAGTATTAATAATAATAATAATAATAATAATAATAATAATAATATGTTTTCAAAGAATTGGAAATAAAATCTAAAGTTATTGTGTATATTCTGGACAATCAGTTATTTTTAATATCATAACCAACAGTAACATGATGCTCCTTGTATTTAAGTAACTTGTATAATACGTATAGAAATACTGTTCTTGGGGGCATAAAGCTTTAAAGGCCGCTCATGAATGACAGAGGCAAGGGACAGGGACATTGCCCTATCAAGCAGGACAATGCCGTAGAGACTGATCATACGTACTATGAAAAGCCCCCAAGACCCCTATCCACCTGAGCTAGGACCAAGGAGGACCAGGCAATGGCTGCTAATGACTCAGCAGATAGACCTATAGGTTCCCCCAAATCCCCCATCCTTACCTCACAAGGATGGTGAGGTTGCTACGACCAAAGGAATTACGAGTTTGAGCGGGACTCGAACCCCAGTCTGGAGATAACCAGTCAGGGACGTTACCACATAAGCCACAACAAACCTATATCAGGGTTTAAATTTTATTCTATGATAATAACGATAAGAATATTATTATTATTATTATTATTATTATTATTACTAGCCAAGCTACAGCCCTAGTTGGAAAAGCAAGATGCTATAAGCCCAAGGGCTCCAATAGGGAAAAATAGCTCAGTGAGGAAAGGAAATAAGGAAATAAATAAATGATGAGAATAGATAAACAATATATCATTCTAAAAACAGTAACAGAGTCAAAACAGATATGTCCTATATAAACTATTAACAACGTCAAAAACAGACAATAATAATGAAAATAATAATATTGATGGTAACATCTGATATTATTATTATTATTATTATTATTATTATTGTTATTATTATTATTATTATTATTATTATTATTATTAGGAGGAGGAGGAGGAGGAGGAGGAGAAGGAGGAGGAGGAATAGGAAGAAGACAATTTATTTTGTGATAAAGATTTCATCGTTAACAGTGTTATATTTTAACAATGTCAATCACAAAGAGAGTTTTTTTTATCTTTCACCAAAACATTTTTGCCTTGATATTACATTACATTTGAAATGGAATAAATAAGAGTATGAATTGACACCATCCCGTCGAGATGGAGAAAGTGAATTTCCATCCTTTCTGTACTTTCCACTTCAGTAAGACTGTTTGCATTCTGACTCATACCAATTGGTTACAGACCCAACCTTTTTTGAAAGTTCACACTTTTCCCTCTTGACCTATTTTTTTTTCCCCTTTCGAATTTTGAATGATTCAGAACGCTGGAAATTAAAAATTTTTAAAATGAAGATATATTTCAAGTATATTTTTCGTTATTAGTGAGGGTTTTACTTTTTAGAAATTCGAGATTCTATACTTGATACTCTTCTACTACTAACTAGTTGTAGTCAATAAAGTAAATATATAAACAAGAAAACATATTTTATCGATTATATTATGATGACATGAATTGCATGGATTACATACAATCTCTCTCTCTCTCTCTCTCTCTCTCTCTCTCTCTCTCTCTCTCTCTTCATACATACTTAAAATCACCATCAATCATACGTTGTGTAAACGCAAAATTTTCGCTGAATCCATTAAAATAACTCTCCCTCATGACAAAGGTAATTGAGACTTTTGTTGTGCTAATTAAACATTTTTAAAACGAAGATAGTATTTTTGTTATCAGTGAGGATTTGAAGTCTTATTCTAAAAGAGGCTGGGCGCATTTTTGAGGATATTCCTTTATAAAGATCCTTGGCAGAATCAGTTCGAGAGGGCGCCACGCCCTCACATGGACAAGCTTGTTCTGATTGGCCCATTGTATTTTAATGGTTCCTTCGGTCGAACTCTCCTTTTCGCGTTCTGTTGACTTGTAATTGATTCTTGTGAATGTTGTAACGGAGTCACTCTCGCATAGTTTTAAAGGGCAGAGTATGAGCGCCTGTTTACACATTCATACATACATACATACATACATATATATATATATATATATATATATATATATATATATATATATGTGTGTGTGTGTGTGTGTGTATGTGTGTGTAAGTACTGTATATCATTAATCGTTACTAATCAACTGCAGAACAAAGACCTGGAACATATATACTGTATATATATATATATATATATATATATATATATATATATATATATATATATATATACATATCTATGTATGTCTACATACTCACGTGTACAAACGTACAAACATATATATACTGCAGTATATAATATTTATTGAAATATATATAAATATATATAATTAATAGATATATGAATATTTGAAGAAAAATTATTTAAAGAAAAAGAGGCCATGAAGGGATCTAACAGAAACCTGTACTAAGACAATACAGTCCTTTGTCTGTGGAGTAAATTTTTTTGAAGAGTTGTTGAAAGGAAAAGACGAATGGGTGACAGGTGGGAACGATGAACGTTCGGAAAAGACTAATGTATATTTGAGAAGATAAGAGGAACTTTTTATGGTTTAAAGGCCGCTCATGAATGGTAGAGCCCAGGGACATTGATAATACCCCAGCTAGCAGGACAGTTCTCTAGAGACTGACCATAAATACATATGATCAGCACCCAAGGCCCTAGAAACTGACCATATATATATATATATATATATATATATATATATATATATATATATATATATATATATATATATATATGATCAGCGCCCAATGCCCCTCTCCTCCCAAGCTAGGACCACGGAGGGCCAGATAATGGCTGCTGATAACTCATCATGTAGACCTATAAGCTCACCCAAAAACCCCCATCCATAGCTCATGGAAGGTGAGTTTGCACACACTACAAAAAAACTATCGACCTTGAACATGACTCGAACTCCTGTCCGGCAGATCGCTAGGCATTGACGTTTCCAATAAGCCACCACAACCCTAAGGTACCATTGAATATTGAGAAACTGAAAGGCTCTAGGAGGGTACTGTGATAAAATGGCTTCTGCTTAGTGGTAATATTGGTATTATTGTGAGTTTAAAATCGAAGTACTATCGTGATGCTGATTATACTTTCTGTGTATATATGTGAAGCTGATGATGCCAAGGAAAATTTCTGCACCGAGAGTTCATCCATTATCCATCATTTAAGGATAATCTTGTTTTTCAGGTCGAGAACTTGTTATTGAGGAAGTGGTAATGATTTTCAAAACATACATTAGAAACTTTGCTTTAGTATTTGTAATAGTGGGAAAACATAAGGTTCAGGTAGATGTATAATTAAACCTAATTATATGATAATGCAAAGTTATGAGATATGAATTATTTATTTCATATGATTAGAGAAGAATTGAAACTAGTTTCTTTTGTTGCTACGAATGAAACCGTTAATAAACAAGTTGATTTTTGTATGAAACCTAGTTACAATATTTACTGAATAGAGAAATTGAAATAATTGGAGAAAACGAAGTTTTAAAGTAACTGGAAGAGATATATAAAGAAACTATCCCTCTGAAGCTTAAAAAAATCGTTGAGAACTGACTCGATTAGTAACGCTTGGTATCTATGTGGGAGGTCCTATCTTGCAGTATGCTCTATATCTCTTCTCTATATACATATTTCTTTTAGTTTTCCCTCTTTATTTAACAGTTAATTAGTTAGTTATCATTACATTTCATGTACTTCTTTCTTATCTTCACTCCAAAATTATATGTCATCCATTATTCTTTCGGATTTCGTCTCCAAAAGATTTTCTCTTCAAGGCATTGTTGATACGGGAAGGGGGGGGGGGGGGGGGGAGGGAGGGTTAGGACTCACTCGGTCGATGATCATCATGATTGGTTCTGGTGAAGTTGGTGGTCTGGGACACCCAGTGGGGGTAAGGGGGGTTAAATTTTCAGCTTGGGTGGCTCCCTCTTGCCCAATTACCACCAAAGAATCGTGCCCCCCGTCCAAAAGACTTGGAAAGGTAAATAAACCTTGAAATCATCGCTGCGTTCGTCAGCTCATTGTCTGCCCGAGAAGACATGGCTCCTTTGTTGACATTCCGCTGGGCTGGTTTCTTCCTCTTTTTCTCTTCCTTTTCTTTTGGGGGTCTCATTACGCCCCGTCGACCTTTTTCCAATTTCTCAATCATTTTCTGGAGGAATCTTTCTCCGGAGGAGGATACTCGGAAGGCAGCTCACCGGCCGCAGCACACGCTCCAGTGGCTATCACTCACTCCAGTGGGCTTCCAAGATCCTGGACCGACCTGGAAAAAGAATACCTAAAGATTTTGAGTTTCTGTGGATTTCTTGACTTGACAGCTACAGTTATTAGTTATGTATATGGGTACGTTGGTGGAATGCTGAATTGGCCGTAGGAATGCTGATCATTATTTTAATGGGAACATAATTTCGCGCTATTAATCAAAATTTTGAACTTTGAAATCAAGTCACGATGATTCTCTCTCTCTCTCTCTCTCTCTCTCTCTCTCTCTCTCTCTCTCTCTCTCTCTCTCTCTCTCTCTCTCGGTTAAGGGGAAATCCTACATTTTATCTGTAATTTACTTAATCTGGACTTTATTTAAGAAACCATGATAACTATTCCTAAGGAAAATTAGTGCATGCGTGTATAATGATTTTTGTAAATAAGAAAAAAAAGTTCTGCCCTGAAAGCAGAATATAATTTTCCATATATCCTATTTAAAATCGTTAATTTTATATCCAATGGAATGTTTCGTAAACCAACATGTTCACCTTATAATCCGCCTGCAATTGCAATATGAATTACTTCAGTTCACCGTTGGGGGTTACAGTCTTTTATGAGCCACTCTTTCCAGTATCCATTCTACTCCCAGTTTCTTACTGTTAGCTTCTGATCTCCTCCAACTTGGCTGTCCAACTTCTTTAACCTTTACCTTGCTTAGATTTTCACTTATTTTAAGAGCAAACTTTATGAACATTCTAGAACAGCCCGATCCTTTAGTGGTCAAGGGTATCTTTTGAATGCCTTCAGAATTATAACAACAACTGTTGTTTTCCTGTGTTATTTAGTCGTTTTGTTGGTACTGGTGCAAGTTGTTCCTCTTAATGACATAAATTTTCCTAGAAACTTACCAAAGAAACTCGTCTCATAAAGATAAGTGTTTTAGAAGTTTTATCCTTTTTTTATTTAATATTGCTATTTAATAAGATAAACTGTATCATGTAGGAAAAATAATCCCAGATGGAGTTGATGAATGGTTGGTGTACTTAGATATTTAAAAATTTCATTTATACATCTGCCATATAGGTTTAAGAACTTGTAAATAATTTTCTGATTCTATTTCGATTTTTTCCATAAAGAAATAAACTGGAATAATTGTAATAAAAATATACAGAAGGAACTCAAGATTATTGTATTTTGATTTTACTAATACAAATAATGCATTATTGTACTGTACTGGAAAGGTGAAGGAATAAGGAAGTATACTCATGGTTACAAAATCTTCACAAAACCTTTTAGATAGAGACAGCCAAACCATGAATATCCAAACGGCATAAACTCCAATGCTTTAGGAAAGCAAAATTTAATTTTGGTGGGAGACCTTGATGAACCAAAGCCAAGTTCCAATGTGTTGTAGTGACCAAGATTTTATTGTCATTTTTAAAAAACATTCGTTCATGAAAAATGATTGAAGAACATTGATTCCTTCAGCTTTTCCCCCAAATTTCTTCTAAATATAGTTTGCTTTATTACCTCCGCTGACCAACTTGGAAGGAGGTTATGTTTTCGCCCCTTCTTGTGTGTTTGTTGTGAACAGCTTCCTGACCACAATTTTAATCGTAGAGTAATGAAACTAGTAGGGATTAACTGTTATGTAAAAAGCTAGAAATTATTACAGGTTGGAAGGTCAAGGTCAAAGGTTAAGGTCACGGTCAAGCTAAATGCCCAATCCACGTAATTAGCCATAAGTTTTTACATCGTTGTCACAGAGAATTCAGACTTGGTTCGTGTTTGTTGATCAATGTTATGTTTCTACATTTCGGAAAATGTGGAGATGAAGAGTTTTTTTTCCACGTATCTCTTAAATTACCTTATTATCGCAACTTCTGCACGGTTGAACTTAAACATACATACATATACCAAAGGCACTTCCCCCAATTGGGGGGGGGGGGGGGTAGCCGACATCAACAATGAAACAAAACAAAAAGGGGACCTCTACTCTCTACGTTCCTTCAGCCTAACCAGGGACTCAACCGAGTTCAGCTGGTACTGCTAGGGTGCCACAGCCCAACCTCCCACATTATCCACCACAGATGGAGCTTCATGATGCTGAATCCCCTACTGCTGCTACCTCCGCGGTCATCTAAGGCACCGGAGGAAGCAGCAGGGCCTACCAGAACTGCGTCACAATCGCTCGCCATTCATTCCCATTTCTAGCACTTAAACATGGTCGGGTGAAAATTGTCTGATATATCTGTCTTAGAAAGAAAAGGAAAACTGTTTTCTTCATCGTATCATCAGTGAAAATGCTCTTGAAGAAAACGTTATTGGTGATTGGTATTGTACAGGCTTTGCTCTTACTGTATTCTCCTAAAGCTTATTTCCTTATGTAACCTTTATGAGTTTCTTGTTGCAGGAATGCATTTAAAGGTTTAAAGGCCGCTCATGAATGGCAGAGGCAAGGGACAGTCACATTTTCCTATCGAGCAGGACAATGCCCTAGAGAATGACCATATATACATATGATTAAAAACCAAGCCCCCTCTCCACCAAAGCTAGGTCCAAGGAGGGCCAGGCAATGGCGTCTGATGACTCGGTAGCTAGACCTGTAGGCTCCCCCAAACCCCCATCCATAGCTCATAAGGATGGTGAGGTTGCAGCGATCAAAGAAACTAACGAGATAGAGCAGGACTCAAACCCCAGTCTGGCGATCACCAGTCAGGGACGTTACCACATCGGCCACCACAACCCTAAAGCTACTAGCTAGACCCTATTATACACCTTAATTCTAAGAAGTTAGCTTAGCATCAAGGTTTTTTGTGCTCTTATGATATAAAGGAAACCTCTGCCGTGAAAATTAAAGCTCTTGTGTCGGTCCCTTGCCAGATGAAAAAGGTAGAACTTTCGCAGGCTTTGATACTAATGGCATTTAAACAGGTCTTCTGAAAACTATTCAACTATTATAATGACTTCTTAACTTTTATGGTTTTAATTGAATTCTCTTTTATTTTTCATATATAATAAATGCTATCGGCGTCAATGACCTTAGATGTCAAGATGCCAGAAAACTTTCAATCAATCAATCAATCAAAAGCCGACGGCAGATACGTCTTCACTACTCACGTGGCCTACCTATCTGTGAAATTTTAAGCAACTTTAAATAGGGCATATTCTTGTATGAATTGCCACTAACGAGTGCCAAGTAGTTACTTAGCTACATATCTTGGTCCCATTGTCAGAGAATGCAGTAAAGGTCACTCCTTACACCGTAGTTTTTTCAAAAATTAGTTTAGCTTCAAAATTAAGTTTTCAGTGTTTTCTAAAAAGTTACTCTTCTCGAATTGTCACCCGAGTTCTGTTTTCAAACTTCGGTTGCCATCAAGACTATGGATATTAAAGGAGGATTTGTTTAATATTCATTGACATTTGCCCGCTCTTAATCTAAAAGAATCACAAAACTGGTGTTCTGTGTTCCAATTCTTTATTTTTTCTTATGCCCTCAACTACGAAAATTTTTCCAGAATCAGGTCTAAAATAGTTTGTTTGTCAATAATATTCACAGATAGGTTTAGTTCCCAAATTATTCCCCATAATGTGTTTCAATATTGTGCTCTATTATTTGCTGTAAATCCCAATCTTATTAATGTAATCAAGGAAATCTAAGACCATTCCAAGTACTGATTTACTCTTAGAAAAATGTAACGAATTTCTTGAAAGCAATTCCTATTAGCGTTTGGATTGTATGGGAAAATTTGCTGTGTAAACCCTCCTTTATGTTGGTTCTGCTCAAGTACTTCGCTTAGTGAACATCTGTGGCCATAAGTGATCCTTGCTCTAGATCTGAGGATGATGATGGTAGGAGCAGGGAGTCTGAAAAGGCCATTAGTGGATTCCTTTTTTTGTAAGAAGGTAGTTTTCATTTTGTGATTTAATGATATCTGACCTACAGGTTTCCTTTGGAATTTTCACAAGAATAACTACTGTACTTAAGTTCCATATCCATTTCCTTTGGAGTTTTCACAAGAATAACTACTGTACTTACGTTCCATATCCATTTCCTTTGGAGTTTTCACAAGAATAGCTACTTATATACGTTCCATATCCAGACCATTTAAGAGTTTTTCTATATTTGCTTGTAACATTTGTAGAACTATGTAAATGGAGGAACATATTCAAGTACTTATTATCTTTATTGCATTTTCAATTAGTAACCCTCTTGTGGTAGCAGTGTATGAATCGCAAAATTTTTCTATACTCATTTTGAAATTGCTTTGAGCATTTTCTTATTTATCTGTCGAATTGTGTAAGAATTACTCAACCTCAAGAAATTACAGAATACAAATTTATCCCAAGACATTATCGATATTATTTAAGGTATTGCGCATTGTTATTAAGTAGTGTGATAATGAAATGGAAACATTTGTAAAGATAGATAACTAATTATGATTAAGAGTTGGATTTTGAACAATTCGGAATAACCTAGATTTGTTTTCCCACCGAAGAATACATCTTTATCGATCGAGGGATTAATTTTGTTTGGTCCAGCTGTCGGAGTTTCACTGTGCTCCGATGTCCACCAAAATTAGAGTAGGAGATCAGACAACGGAACAGATGCCTCATCGATTAAGTAGCGCTGGAAAGTTTGCGGAACTGTGACGGTTCCGTCGTTTGGAACAATAACATGTTGCTTATTGGGTAACATCAGTAGGGAACCAAGTCGCTTTTGTTTCTGTTTATCGACGTGAATTTTGTATGGAAAGCGGGTTTT
>NC_090768.1:39593065-39598065 GCF_036898095.1 Palaemon carinicauda | reverse complement strand
TTCTAAGGTTCACTTTGCTGCCTTATACAGTGTAGCAGCATAGCTTAAGCTCCGTTTTCGTTATACAAACGAAAGAAGAAGGGAACTAAGTTGCAGCTTTTTGACGATCCATTTTCAGAGATTTGGCTTTATTTCATGCACGGTCAGAGTACAATTTTCCATGAATACATATTGAAAATAGTCCCAAAAAGTTTCTATGATGGAAGTTTCTTGCATCTTGAAAGACTTGAAAATGAAACTAACAGAACGAAGAAGATAACTGTTCATCCCAATTGTAATCACTAAGATGCTCCGAGATTTTTTGAGGAGCGGGAATAATGTTGAAAATTTTAAAACTACAGTAGAATCCTTTTATGAAACATCAGTGGAATAATTAGATCAGTGGACTAAGCCATTTGATGAACTGAAAAATTTTGATTGTGTCCTTCTTCAGAGTAATTCAATATGTTGGTCTCAGGTTCAGGAAGCAGTGAACTTTATTCAAGGGATAAGACCTGATTTAGAAATAGATGATAATTAACTTTTTGACGAAATTACATGTGTGAAAAATTTCTTGACAGATGAAAAGATGCAACAGTGGAAAGTAAGTGATGTCGAGGTGGATAGAAAATGGGTAGATATTTTCTGCTACTTTGATAATAAATCATTCCTTTCAGAAACATAACAAAAGTTATTGAATTTTGTTTTAGTCTACCTGGTTCCAATACTCCTACAGAGAGTGTTCTTCCTGATGAACAACTTCTGGACACCAGTTACAAGTATCTACTCTGAAGTCTGCACTAATATTGAAATGTAACTTCGACTTAAATTTCAGTGAATTTAATGAATATCTTGAAACCCGCCCATCACTCCTAAAGAAACTCAAATTAGGCCAAAAATACACCAAGGAATGATATAAGATTTTGTTTCCTCTTTTTATGTAATGTGTACATATTTCCTTAAGAATTGAAGAATAATTTTCTGTTTAAAATGTAAGCAATAATTTTTGAATAAAAACACTGTAACTGATAGCACTTCTAAATTATCATAGTTTGTTATTGAATATACTTAGTTAAGATAGAATAAATCTAATAGTGTACTAAAGAGTTCTGTATTTATTTCCTCTCTTTGTGTGACTATCTTTACAATTCTATCTAATAGAATAAATAACAAATTTTATTTAAAATGTCAGTAGTAATGTCTGAATAAAAACACAGTAAATAAAAGATCTTTTATGAGAGGCTGTTTTTGAAAATATCTATATATTAAACTTAAGCATTGATGCCATGATGACTCAGTATGAGTGCAAATGCACATAAGCTATATACTTCTGTCCCCCTTTGGCTGTTCAAATAAATGGTCACCCTAAATATAGTACTGTCTGGCCAGTCAAAGGACCCCACAACACTCTAGCGGTAGTATCTCAACGGGTGGCTAGTGCCCTGGCCAACCTACTACCTACTAATTTCTAAAGGTCTTGCCTTCTCTATCATAAGGATCGATTCTAGTGTTCTAGAAGTTTTATTGCATCTATCACATTATGGAATTATCTTCCTAATCTGTCGGTTAAATTGGAGGAACTTCAGAAGTTCAAACTTGTTGCAAGTTCTTCTCTGTTTTATAGGTTAATTAAAGTTTCGTTTTACAGTGTATATACGACTGATCTATTTTAACGTTGTTATTGGTTTTAATATAAATCATATTTTATGTTAAAAATTTTCATATATAGTTGGAGCTTAGGCATGTAGCATCCTGCTTTCCCAGCTAAGGTTGTAGCTTGGATGGTAATAATAAATATAATAAATGTCATTGAAAATATTGGCTAGTGTGTGTACCTTCCATTGTTTTGATTATATACATATATATGTGTGTATATATATATAAAGGAATATTTGTGTATATATATATATAGATATAAAGTGTGTATATATATGTGTATGTGACCAGAAACATCGACCCCACATAGAAGTGGGAAAAGATGTAGACAAAGAAGAAGATGTGTGTATGTATGTAGGTGTTTATATGTATGAATGTATATACTTAAACTATTATATGATATCCTTATATATAGATATATGCATATATATATGTGTGATTGTTTACGTATGTTTATATATGTGTATGAATTATATATTTCCGTGCCCAGTTTGTCGTTTTTTTCAGCTATAACCTGCTCTTTTTACCAATGGCCTGTGTGTATATATACAATATATATATATATATATATATATATATATATATATATATATATATGTGTGTATGTATGTATATGTGCGTGTGTGTGTGTGCAAGACGAAGATAATTGGGTCGTACCTCTCTTAATTACTGGTATTTTTATGGTATGAGTAAATAGTTTTATTGATATGCATGTGTATATGTATATCTACATGCATGTGTATATACAGTTTATGTGTATATATATATCTATATATATATATATATATATATATATATATATATATATATATATATATATATATATATATTTGTATTTAAATATTATAATTATGCAGCTCGTGTACAGGATTTGGATCAGCAGGCTCCTACCATGAGGTATTGTCATTCAATTCTAATTGTTATATGATGCCAATTAAATTCATACAAATGTAAATGCAAAAAAAAAAAAAAAAAAAAAAAAAATATGATCATTTATTAATATTTCACCTGTGAGTTTTCATAAGAAGTATGAGGATCCAAATGTCTTCTGGAATTTATTTACATTTTATTTTTCAAATATTCATATTTTTTTTTTATTCATACAATTTTTTTTTATTCATACTAATTTTTTTTGGATTCATACTAATTTTTTTTGGATTCATACTAATTTTTGGGGGATTCATACTAATTATTTTGGGATTCATACTATTTTTTTGGATTCACTAATATTTTTTTAATTCATACTATTTTTGGGGGAATTCATACTAATTTTTTTTGGATTCATACATTTTTTTTAGATTCATACTAATTTTTTTTGGATTCATACTAATTTTGTTTTGATTCATACTAATTTTTTTTTGGATTCATACTAATTTTTTTTTTTTTGGATTCATACTATTTTTGGGGGAATTCATACTAATTTTTGGGGGGATTCATAATGATTTTTGTTTGGGGGGTGTGATTCATACTAATTTTTGTTTGTATAATTCCACTAGCATCATGCAAGGATCATGATTTTTTTTTTTGTAAAGATGCCCTAATGATAGCTATTAGTGTTTGGCGGAAACAGCTGTCGGCAAAAGTGTAATAATTGGAGCTGTATAGTAATATATATATATATATATATATATATATTTTTTTTTTTTTTTTTTTTTTTTTTTTTTTTTTTTTTTTTTGAAACTCAGAAACATCTGTGGGTAAAAGTTTAATGGGAGCAGTATAGTATTTTTTTTTTCTGTGAAACTCTTGCCCTGAATACAAGGAAAGATACAGAAGACTAGAAAAGTGTCTCAAAATAATTTATGTTGCAATTGCTATAGCATTTAATTACTATTGCGGTAAAAATTTTTGAAGGAATTGGCTTGACTGATGCTTATGTATGTATATATAAATATATATATATATATATATATATATATATATATATATATATATATATATATATATGCATGTATGTATATAAAAGTGTTTATATATATATATATATATATATATATATATATATATATATATATATATATATATATATATATATATATATATATATATGTATGTATATATATAATATATATATATATATATATATATGTATATATATATATACATATATATATATATATGTATATATATATATATATATATATATATATATATATATATATATATATATATATATATATATATATATATATATGCGCGCACACAAAGAGTCAACCGACGGACTCTTTCGAGGATAACTGATTTCAACCATATAACTTTTTCTTATCAGGTGTTTTAATTATCCAATATTCTCCGGTTATTCATTCTCCTTTTGTGATTCCCTGTTTCGTCCCCCTTCTCCCCTCCTATTCGCCCTCAATTCCCCCTCTAATCTGTCTCCCCTTCCAAGACGTCACATCCCCATATTTTAGTGTCTGGTCTCGTTAGACAGAAGGCCACTTACCCAGTCGTTCTGGGTCTTTCTGTTCTGGCCACTGTATCAGGCCTTGATTGTTCTGTCCTATTTGGTGATTTTTATTTCTCTGAATATTATTCTTGTGTGATACAGATAAGTTAGTAATACAGATATTTTTGTAACACAGATTTTTGTGCAATACAGATATTTTTGTAATACAGATATTTTTGTAACAGATTTTTGTGCAATACAGATATTTTTTTAATACAGATATATATGTAACAGAGATTTTTGTGCAGTACAGATATTTTTGTAACAGAGATTTTTGTGCAATACAGATATTTTTGTAACAGAGATTTTGTGCAATACAGATATTTTCGTAACAGAGATATAGTGCAATACAGATATTTTTGTAATAGAGATTTCGTGCAATACAGATATTTTTGTAATGTAGATATTTTGTGCAATACAGATATTTTTGTAATATAGATATTTTGTGCAATACAGATATTTTTGTAACAGAGATTTTGTGCAATACAGATATTTTTGTAACAGAGATTTTGTGCAATACAGATATTTTTGTAACAGAGATTTTGTGCAATACAGATATTTTTGTAACAGAGATTTTGTGCAATACAGATATTTTTGTAACAGAGATTTTGTGCAATACAGATATTTTTGTAACAGATTTTGTGCAATACAGATATTTTTGTAACAGAGATTTTGTGTAATACAGATATTTTTGTAACAGAGATTTTGTGCAATACAGATATTTTTGTAACAGAGATTTTGTGCAATACGGATATTTTTGTAACAGAGATTTTTGTGCAATACAGATATTTTTGTAACAGATTTTGTGCAATACATATTTTTGTAATACAGATATTTTTGTAACGCAGAGATTTTGTGCAATACAGATATTTTTGTAATGTAGATATTTTGTGCAATACGGATATTTTTAGTAATACAG
>NC_090768.1:39585565-39588065 GCF_036898095.1 Palaemon carinicauda | reverse complement strand
TAACTGGTGTAAAATGTTAAGTTGGGTTGAGAGTCCTGATGTGGACCTCTGGGCACGTCCAACCTGGAAAAACTCCTTTCTTTTGTGTTTTGCACAGATTTACTTATTATATTACTTTGAAGTAATAAAAAAACTCCTTTCTTTGGTGTCTTGCACAGATTTACTTATATTACTTTGAAGTAATAAAAAAAACTCCTTTCTTTCGTGTCTTGCACAGATTTACTTATTACATTTACTTTGAAGTAATTAAAAACTCCTTTCTTTCGTGTCTTGCACTGATTTACTTATATTACTTTGAAGTAATAAAAAAACTCCTTTCTTTCGTGTCTTGCACAGATTTACTTATATTACTTTGAAGTAATAAAAACTCCTTTCTTTCGTGTCTTGCACAGATTTACTTATTACATTTACTTTGAAGTAATTAAAAACTCCTTTCTTTCGTGTCTTGCACAGATTTACTTATATTACTTTGAAGTAATAAAAAAACTCCTTTCTTTCGTGTCTTGCACTGATTTACTTATATTACTTTGAAGTAATAAAAAAACTCCTTTCTTTCGTGTCTTGCACAGATTTACTTATATTACTTTGAAGTAATAAAAAAAACTCCTTTCTTTCGTGTCTTGCACAGATTTACTTATTACATTTACTTTGAAGTAATTAAAAACTCCTTTCTTTCGTGTCTTGCACAGATTTACTTATATTACTTTGAAGTAATAAAAACTCCTTTCTTTCGTGTCTTGCACAGATTTACTTATTATATTACTTTGAAGTAATAAAAAAAAACTCTTCTTTCGTGTCTTGCACAGATTTACTTATTACATTTACTTTGAAGTAATTAAAAAAACTGTTCAAGTAAAAGTACTTGCAAGTTGTGGAATGATCTTCCTAACCGGGTAGTTGAATTGGTAGAATTTCAAAAATTCAAATTTGCAGCAAATGTTTTTATGTTAAACAGGCTGACATAAATCTTTTTGTATTCTATATATGAAATATCTGTTTTGATGTTTGTTACTGTTTTTAAAATATATTATCTTAATTGTTCATTACTTCTCTTGTCGTTTATTTATTTCCTTATTTCCTTTCTTCACTGGGTTGTTTCTCCCTGTTGGAGACCTTGGACATTTAACATCCTGCTTTTCCAATTAGGGTTGTAGCTTAGCTAGTAATAATGATAAAAGTTATGGCTTTTCCTTTTTTATGCATCTCCCCTTACATCTTGAACGCGTACATATATTGAGAGATGGCGTTGATAATGCTAATATATTTTATAAAGCTATTAAAGATGCTGATTAATGTTCATAAACAAATAATGGAGAATTCTGTCTGATATGATGAGAATGACTAGAAATTCGTGTGATGAATATCCGCTCAAAACAATTTATATACTCGGCAGGTCCATGCAATACTCGAATAATATAGGCCTACTCCATGGATTTTTTTTCAGTAGGCTACTTTTTTTGAAAAATGATCTGTTAAATTTTTCATAAGTTATAAAATTTAATTTAATTTTTAGTTCCAATACTCGAATAAAATACGCCATGGAATTTCTTTAGAACATTTTTGAAAAATGATAAAAGTTAAATTTTCAAAAAAAAATATAAAATTTAGATTCCATTTTTAGTTGCAATGCTGGAATAAGATACTCCATGGAATTTCTTCAGTAGGCTACTTTTTTGAAAAATGGTAAAAGTTAAATTTTTTAAAAATTATAGAATTTAGATTTCATTTTTAGTTGCAATACGGGAATAAAATACTCCATGGAATTTCTTTAGAAAATTTTTGAAAAATGGTAAAAATTAAATTTGTGAAAAAAATGATAAAATTTAGATTTCATTTTTAGTTGCAATACTGGAATAAAATACTCCATGGAATTTCTTGAGAAATTTTTTGAAAAATGATAAAAGTTAAATTTTGAAAAAGGAAAGTTAAATTTTTGAAAAATGATAAAAGTTAAATTTGTGAAAAAAGCTAAAAGTTAAATTTGTGAAAAATGATAAATGTTAGATTTCACTTTTAGTTGTCTGTAATCTCAATGGCTACAAACACTTCCAATTCATTATTATTAGCAGAAACGATTTGCAATACTCCTTCAAGTATTGACCGATCTTCTGTTTGATACGGAAGCAGTGCAACTTTTTATTATTCATAATATCTGCCATAAAGATTCGAGTCAGGTTGTAGATATCTTTATCAAATTCTGTCTTTGAATTTTATTGAACCTGAAATTTATAAGCTTATCTGGGAACTGTCATGGGAGGTCAGGTATATTAACCTTTTATATGATTTTTATTATGCATTCTCTCCTCTCTCTCTCTCTCTCTCTCTCTCTCTCTCTCTCTCTCTCTCTCTCTCTCTCTCTCTCTCTCTCTCTCTCTCTCTCTCTATATATATATATATATATATGTATATATATATATATATATATATATATATATATATATATATATATATCATCATCATCATCATCATCATCATCATCGTCAGCTGTAACTAGTCCGCT
>NC_090768.1:39483065-39578065 GCF_036898095.1 Palaemon carinicauda | reverse complement strand
TTTTTGTTTTTGTTTTTATTATTATTATTGTTGTTGTTGGTTTGGTTGTTGTTGTTACAGGCCAAGCCACAGGCCTAACTGGAAAAGCAGAATGCTACAATACCCATCATAATTAAAAAAAAAAAAAAAAAAAAAAAAAAAAATGAACCATTGTAAATGTAATGATTATTCCTATAATTTTAACAGCATTACTAAAGAAAAAAAATTATGGGCGTTTTTTTTTTTTTATCATCTCTGTTTTAACTGACAACAGCATCTAAGAGTACTTGACTTAATTTATTATTGTGAATTATGGTATTACTATTATTAATGAGAATTGACTAGACATGAATATCCCCGTTCATTTGTTGTCATTTTTAGTAACGACGGCATCTTTGATGTCTGTTTCATTGAATTAATTGAAGTTTTGGACTTTAATATATATGATAATTGAAATAGTAACAAAAATTATCATTAAATAACCAGCAAAATGTTATATAAGAAATTTATCGATATTAAAGTGATTTGCAACATGGCACCGATGCTAAGGTTAAATGAACTTTATTGACAGTAATTCATCTGTTCATCAAATTTGATGAAAAAATACAATATTTATTTTTTTCTAGATAACTCATAACAGCTAGGTCCCCGCTGGCATTTACTAGCTATCATCTAAAAAGCCACAGCCAAGGCCGTTCGCTTAAGCACATGAGCCTGGAGTAGCGTAAACTCATAAGCATTAGTAATCACATTAGCTCTCATCCAATCAGCGTCCTTCCTCGCGTGAGACATGGCGACCCTCGAAGTTCATTGGTCGATGGTGGTGAGAAAAAAAAAACGCCCGGTGCACGAGCTCACAAAAAGCGGTGATCAGTGTTTTGTTCAATGCTCTCTTTATTTTAGATGGATAAATTATTTCTATTTGTACGTATTTCATCAATGAAATGTGTAATGTAGCGTATGTATTTAATGATTAATTCGTGGTGTTATTGCTGTTTTATTAGCATGTTAAGCCATTTCCGTACGATGCTAACAAAAAATGCAGCAAAAAACGTTGGGCCTACCAAAAAATTGTACGGCAAATGTTCACATATCGCTTTACGAATCATATATCGCATATAATATTGATGGCATAGTTCTTCTTTAGGGGTAGCGTCGACATCGGTGGCATTATGATGATGAGGGCATAAAATCGCTGTTTTTCTTTGTATGCGAGTCGGAAGCCGTAAAAGTATGTGAAGCCCTTACCACCGGCGGTGAATAGCGGTATCTGGCAACTGCCGCAATGACGCAACCGGCAAGGATTGGCCGATAAAAAACTTCCCTTCTCGTAACAAAATGGCTACTGCCGTCGTCGCTGGCTGGGCAACTCTAAGGAAGTTTTTCGTGGATTTTTGGTAAATAATGCCCTCAATTTTCTTTTGAGTTTAGATGAACTGATTTCTAAGTTTATTATTTCCCGTTTTGAGTTGTATTAGTTGTAAAATTATTGCAGTAATCTCCTGATTCTGTGTTTACATGACAGGGATTTTTCGAACGTTACAAACTCAAATTTCAGCTCTCCCGGCAAGCTTAGTTAGGGCCATATAATATGCAATCTAGAGGCTAATTTTTTATCGTTTTTGTGAGTCTTAGCACTGACATTTCCTAAGCAGTTGAACTTCATAAAATGGCAAGTTGTGATTGGTGTACTGTGGTTTATTTATGAAAGAACTAGTTTAATGTTGTTACTGTTCTTATAATTTGTTTAATTGTTCATTACTTCTCTTTTAATTTATTTATATTCTTATTTCCTTTCCACAATGTTCTATTTTTTCCCTGTTGGATCCCTTGGGCTTATAGCATCTTGTTTTTCCAACTAGGTTTGTAGCTAAGATGGTAATAGGGATAATATTAAAGCCTCTTGTTATTATGCTTCATAGTTATTCGTATAAATACACTAAAGAATACATGTGCTCCAAGTACATAATTTTTCAAGACTCAATTTGAACAACTTCCAAGTCCCACCGGCATCTCATAATGATTATTGGTATTCACAAAATTTAGTGTAATCGATTCTGGTGCAGTGATTTTACTATTTCCATTGTGTTGGACTCATCAGAGGGAAGATGTCTGACTTGGTCTGGTATGCAGTGTTCCTGATAAATTTTGGGGTAGCCTATAATGGAGTGTTTGGTGGAGTCTATAGGTCTGAGTTTGGGGTATTTGGTGGAGTCTATAGCTAAAAAGGCTCTTCTACCTTTACCAAGAGGAAAGTAGCTACTGAACAAGACAGTGCAGTAGTGAACTCCTTGAGCGAAGGAGAATTGTTTGGTAATGTCTGTGTTGTCAGATGTATGAGGGCAGAGGAAAATGTGAAAAGAATATAGACCACACTATTCGGTGTATGTTTAGGGAAAGGGAAAATGACCCGTAACCAGAGAAAGGGGTCTAATGTAGTATTGTTTGGCCAGGCAAAGGAGCTAATAACTCTAGCGGTAGTATCTCAACAGGTGACTCGTGCCCTGACCAACCTACTGCCAATAGGTTTAGGTATGGAGATTTGGGGAGCTTATGGGTCTAACTGCTGAGTCTTCAGCAGCCATTGCTTGGCCCTCCCTGGTCTTCGCCTGGGTAGAGAGGGTCATTATCTTACTAGTAGAGGGAATTGTAACTGATCTTAGCCGTTGCCATTCATTAGCGGCCTTTAAACATTAATTCATCCTGATGATTTCCATTTATGTTCAACTAGACATACGGTTTTTTTCTTTTTTCTTTTTTTTTTGCTGTAATGTTGCTGTTTTTATTTCGACTATGAGTTAATTGTCCATCGCCTAATGCAATTACCTGCATTTCAATATTGTGGTCAGTTTTATTATCTGATCAGTGGTCCTCCACATCTACTGAGTTGATGGGAATTTATTCAGTTCGTATTACATATAGAGGCGTTTAAATGTCTCTCTCTCTCTCTCTCTCTCTCTCTCTCTCTCTCTCTCTCTCTCTCTCTCTCTCTCTCTCTCTCTCTCTCTGAGTATATTATTTACAAGCTGCTTGAGTGTCTAGCCTATATACTGATTATTGTTAGTCTGGCGTGGACTTTTTTTTTTTATCTGGGTGGTAAATTAAATTGAAAAGTATTGATATCCCTTTGACCTTGAACGGTGGATAATATAGATGTAAAGGTGTCTGGTTTCAGTTCCAGTTCCATCAGAATAGATACTCACCAGAACGTCAGCCAGGCAAGCCCAATTCCCCACTGTGGTGCCCAAACACAAGTGACCTCTCCAATAAACAGCTTAAACTCACTGTGCCGGGCTGGGATTAATCTGCTGCCATACAAATGCTAGGCGAACACGTTACCACTGGGATCGAACTGCTGCCATGTAAATACTAGGCGAACACGTTACCACTGGGATCGAACTGCTGCCATGATAATGCAAGGCGAACACGTTACCACTGGGATCGAACTGCTGCCATGCAAATGCTAGGCGAACACGTTACCACTGGGATCGAACTGCTGCCATGCAAATGTTGGGCGAACACGTTACCACTGGGATCGAACTGCTGTCATGCGAATGCTACGCGAACACGTCACCGCTGTAGTTATTGGTTAATGATGTATAACAAGTCTGTCGTCTTAGAAAAATACTTTTCAGAAATATTTCATCTTCATTCACCTTGCTTCGCCTTCTTTCATTCTTTCTCTTCTTTCTTCTCCCTTTCATATTTTAAGGAGATCCCATACCGATCGGCCAATGGTCAGCGAAGCCTACTGTTTATACCTGGGAGTTGTTTTTGAAAGGAATTTTTCTTAAAGCTGCCACAGCAATACAATGGAAAGGGAGCCCCGAAGATGTTGGTAAAAGACTGGTATTTCGATGTTAAGATTTTAGAGAATGGAGAGGCTGAATAATGCCAGCTCTTTATTGTTGTGTCGTTGGAGACAGAAATATGTGGACTGGTGTCTGGTGTGATATGTATCTTTTATTTTCTGGGAATTTTTACATAAATTTTTTCATCGGTTATTGTATATATATATATATATATATATATATATATATATATATATATATATATGTGTGTGTGTGTGTATATATATATATATATATATATATATATATATATATATTATAATAAACATATATGGGATGTATATTTGTAATTTTTCTAATCTGATAGTAGTTTTATGCAAGCTATATATATATATATATATATATACATATATATATATATATATATTTATATATACTGTATATATATATATATTTATATATATATATATATATATATATATATATATATATATATATATATATATATAATGTGTGTGTATATATATACTGTGTATATATATATATATATATATATATATATATATATATATATATATATATATATATATATATATATATATACCGTATGTATTATAATAAAATATAAGCTATGTATTTTTATCATTTTGCTAATCTGATGGGAGTTCTCTGCAGGCTAAATATTCCAGTTAAATACATTACTATTTAGAAAAACATTAGAATATATTAATCATCATATCCAAGGGAGTTACGCATTGCATAATTTCAAAACAACAAATAATTATTTTTGTAAACTCAGTATTACTCTGTAGTGTTATTAGATAATTTGTTCTGGTTTCCCCATATACACACGTCATCATGATCGACATTCTTGAAAAGAGACTAAAAATATGTGGATGAAAACTGTCCTTTGAACATGGCTCAGTGAGAATTGTACCAACGGAGGAGAATGGTATGAGGTACTCGTTTAAATGGACAGACACAATACCCTCGGGGTTTTCTTACGGTCTTTGTGCATTCAGGGGCTTTTCTACGTTTGCTGAGATGGCGAAAGATTTGTTTGGACAGGTTGTTTTCTACTTTTAAGCTAAAATGCATGCTGGGGGGTCCTCAAGACAAATCCCAAGTGAGAAAACGAAAGCCGAAATAGAAGCATGGTATAACGTTCTGTTGTATGATTCAGAATGTGGGTATTATCAAATATTCAATGGTGAACATGTAGATATAATTCTTTTAACTTATTTTGTCAATAAGAAACTGATATGATTAACTTGACAGTTTACAAGTGATTGTAAACTCTTTAGTCTGTTTGGGTGAACATTATTGTACAGTACTTCGTTACTTTACGGGCAGTTTTCCTGGTTCTGTCACACAGAAGAGCCCTGTGTCCTGCTGGATCTACAAGATTTGTCTGTTATACTGTATACATTCTTAAGTATTTAGAGTATAATTCAGTATAATCAGTCAAATCCACGTTATCATATCACTTCGGAAACAAGAAAGTCTTCAACTTTTTCAAAGCTTTAATATCTGGAGAGTTTTATTATTATTATTATTATTATTATTATTATTATTATTATTATTATTAGCTAAGCTACAACCCTATAAGCCCAAGGGCTCCAACGGGGAAAAGTAGCCCAGTTCAATCGTTTACTGTTGACACTAGCTGCTACGTTATGTTGCCTGTTTAGAGGATGAAAAGTATGATAATCAATTCATATTTTTATTTTTGAGTCTGGTTAAAGTACGCTGTAGCTCTTGTTTAGCACTTCACTTTCTGTATTCAAAGCTAAAGGGACCGGACCTGATTTTGATAGGCAGAGACTAGTTGTTGGTGTACAATAATCTTTGGTTTGTGGAGATAAATTACTAGTGACATATTGATTAGATCAATCAATTTCCATTATGTATTTATTGTATTTATTAGTTGATCAATCAATTTGCAATACATCTATTGTATCCATTCCCGTTCTCATAGCAATTATCTGATAATATATCATCATAACTCAATTTAATTTTTCTCCTTTACAGATTTCATTTAGAACCGGATCGACCACGGTGATTGGTGGTGACGGCGTGCGAGTTTTAAAGGTTATTCATGGAAGTTTTAATAAAGTCAAATCAACATGTGGCCGCTAATATATTAAAGGGATGAGATCTCCATATTTGTAAGTATACAGTATATATAATAAAATTCTAAAGAGTACTTTTTATTTTAATTCAGTTTTATAACAGAGATGTTAGAAATTATTGAAGTGTGCTTAAGGAGTAGGTACTGACTTTGTTTTTTTTACGGTCCCATAAGTGAATTGCCTCGTTTCTTTGTTACTCTTAGCTCTGTGTTATACCTTTCATATTACGTATTACACAGTGTAACAGGTTAGTGTCTCTTTCAAGCGTTCACCAGAAGGACGTGCAGTTTCTACCTTCACTCTCGACTAAAGGACGTTCCAGGAATTGACGTTGAGGTTGTTCTACTGGGGGTTTTGATGTACAGCGCAACGCAAGGTTGGTCATGATACTATAGTGTTTTTGTAAACCCTGGTGTGTACAATTTGTGACTTTGGAATCGCACGATCCAGAAGAATGTGGAATAATCTGACATGATTGCTTCCCAGTATTAAACTCTACGTCGTCCAGTTTCTAACGACCTTAGTGCATTTTTAAGTAAGTAGCTTACGAAGAGCGTTATGTTTTCATACAAGTGGAAAAACGAACATTCCACGACTTATAATAATTCTGTAGTAATGGAAATGTATGAGTGTTTTTGGTAGCAAATTCACGGAATTTTAATGAATGCGTTGCTTTTCGCTATGATTCACTCGAGGCAAATTTATAAGGGAAATGTTTATTGGAAAGACTTATTATAAATCTGAGTATTGTAAAGATGGCTGGAAGAGGCGTCGCGTTTTTTTGTATTTTTGCGTGTTTCTTATCACTAATGTTGATACCTCTTTAGCCATAGATAAAAATTTGTAATTCACTGGGAACGTTAGCAGTAAAGTCAACGTAATCATAACTTTTGAAGTAGTAAAAGTTATCTTGTTACTACGTTAACTACTTTTGTCATATATTTTATGACATAAAAAAGATGGAGTATTGATAGTACATATTTCGTACTTGGATCATGAAGACTTATCATTTGATTGATCATGACTATCATTTGAATTAATAGCGGTGTTACTTTTGTAGGGAAATATTTGGCATCAGGGATGGTTGTTAGTAAAAGATACACAAGTGGGTTGTGCTATAAGAAAATATCGAGCAGAATTTTTAGATTAAAATATGCATTATATCTATTTTACTTCCTCTAAACAGACGTGTTGTGGAGCTCAAAGGTGTGTTAGTTACTTAACTTTACTTTGATGGCTGCTTTTCCGGTCCCATACAGCTGGGGAACCCCGCTCTCTACAGGACCTCCACTGTCGTTTTACCTTGTTCGTTCAGAGTATTTAAACACTAATTCCTTTCAACGTTTGGCGATTTGAGTAACTTTTATGAATGAAGAGTCCGACACCCCCGCCAGACCTATCTTCTCTCGGTACGTGAAAGAAGGCATGTGTGGGGGGACGTCATTTCGGTGATCTTTGCCTTGTCCAAGTGATTTAACCATGTTTCGGATAATGGTAGAATATCTAAATATTTCTCTTTAATCAATTCTCGAATTTGAACAGTCTTATTACCTACAGGACGTATATTTACATAGCCAAAGTTTGACATCCCTAGTAACCATGATCATTATTTTCCGCTAGTCTCTTCAATTCCAAGTCAAAAGCATTGCAGTCTCCAGAATTTACATAGATTGCTATTAAGAATGACCGGGTATACTAGCCCGATAATTCCACTCGGCAAATTCCGGTTCCTTTTCTCATTTGGACCATATAGCCCGACGTGGGGATTCAAGATGCCATTTTTAGATGCCTCCGGAAAATGGGATGGTTTTAATCTGAAATTCTCCGTAAAAATATACTGTTCTCGGGTGCATTTCAGTAAAATACAGGCGACCGTATGTGTACCATATACTTTATTACCTTTTACGGGTTGGTGACCGTAATATCGCTCATTAACGTCAATAAAACGGTAAATGCCTGGTAGCATTTATTCCAGGATTTTCAGTTTTTAACGGCAAATTTTTAAGTAGTTATATTAATTATCTGTATCTCTGTCTCCAATCGCTAACAGCAAGATTCTAGTGAAAACATTCTTGTAGGGACTATAGTCAGGATTCCTTAGTTTTATATTTTACAATGCGGATGAAGTTTCTTTAAAATTTCCCAGTAAGCACGACAATTATATTTTATTTTCAATTTGACAGTTGCATCATGATTACACCTCCCCGCCTAAAAGAAAAAAAATATTGACAGCTCTCCCACTTTATCGACAGGCTGTCCCGTATGTTTTTTTTTAGTATAGATTGAGTTTGAGATGTATTGGTCGGATTCTATTAATTTATAACTAAGTTTCAGCATCATTGCCAGTAATGTTATTTGAGGACTATGTCCCTTGCGACTCCAATCCCCTTCCGAACTACAGCCTGTTCATTCACAAAGGGTTTCAAGAGGCGATACAGCCTAGGTTCTATACTTCGTTCGTGGGAAAATCCGGTAAAGTAAGGAATTAAATCAATTTTATAAATAAATTATCACTTTAGTTGGAGTAGCACCTTTTTTTTGACGAAAATTATTTTATAGCCAAATTAACACTTTCTTTTAAGATTTTTTTTTTTTTTTTTACCAAAATGTCTAGTTGGAATAGCGCCTCTTATTTAACTTGTAGTACCGTACATTTGAATTATTTAATTTCTCTAGTATAAATCTTCGTTCCAGAAAAATAATTAAATACATTAGGAATAATTTTTATTGATTAGGTTAGTTTGTAACTGTGTATCTGCCACTTAACACGAAATTTTCCTGGGCACAGGAGGATCCTCTTTTATATTCATGAACAGTATTCTTAAATATAGTTTGCCCAGTAACCATATTTAGTTGTCAAAAAAGAGATCACAATATTTACCCACAAGAATGCGGTTTCTCGTGAAGTCTTTCTAACCATATGACAGTCGACACCATTCGGCTCTTTGCTCTGTATCATAACCTCGAAGTATTAATACCCAACACAAATCTTTGTAAATTCATAACTTCACCATTTTAAACTTAAGCTTTTGAATCCATGATCAGTACTTGCCGCTAATCCATTCCTACATCCAAAACTCTACAAACAAATCTCTGACGCAATTTAAAACCCTAATATTTGCATTCATGCCAGGACAGGGGAGCAGTAAGGTTAGTTTATTTTTGCGAGCGATATACGAACCGGAAACCATTGAGACGCCATATGAATTATGGGTAAATTTGATACTTAAAATTCCCGTTTTTTACATATCCCATATATTTTTCCAACTGGTTTCTTATGTTCATTGCGCATTTTTTACCTTAATCTCCCGTTTTTTGGTGTTTCCCTACTGCGATCCCCAACTGTTTTTATTGGGGTTGGTTAGAAAAACTCATGAACTTGGTTTATCCCCAATATTCATGGCGAGAATTGATTAGACACGTGATAGAGAGTAGGAAAAATGCGTTTCATGCATTTGTCTAGAAATTAAAGTATCTTTCAGTCTGGCGTACAGGTCTCCCAGGGTGAGACGTGTAGCGAGAAACTGTAATTATTAATGACCCAAAAGTAACTAGGAAGTCGAAGTCGTTGAACTATCTGGCCAGCGATCATAATGCTTAACACTCTCTCTCTCTCTCTCTCTCTCTCTCTCTCTCTCTCTCTCTCTCTCTCTCTCTCTCTCTCTCTCTCTCTCTCTAAGTACTACTAATAGCTCTATTAATAGATATTAGATATGTGGAATGAATAATATTAGTAATATAGAAATTAAAGATATAGGGACAGAATAGTACTAGTAGTAGTAGTAGTAGTATAGAAATTGAAGGATAGGAAAGAATATTAATAGTAGTAGTAGTAGTAACGACCGGTGCTCAGTTCTTCACCGCTGGCCCTTCCTTACAGTGAGAGGGAGAGGGTTAAAGGAACTTTGATCGTGATAGTATTGCCCCATACCTGCTCATAATTAGGCATTCATGAGCGGGCGGCAGCGGACGAATTACCCTCAAGCGGAAGGTGTAATCCACCAGGTATTTTGGCTCTGGCCTGTTTTACTTGCATAATCAGTAATTCAGGCGTGTGGCATGTGGTGGTACGTAGAATATGCTGCGATGTTTCAGCCATATATCCAGTTTTATTTATTGAAATCTGGTGGTAATATAATACGCCGCGATGTTCCAGCCATATTATGTCCTGGGTTTTATTGACATGTGGTGGCAATGATTATTTCCTGTTACCATGGTATGGTATAGGGCATTGTCTATAAGGACCGATGTCTCGTGAAGCGATGGTAAGAGGAGCGTTGTCGGCCAGAGGAGGAGCATTTGCTCATTCATCTCACCGTGGTAATAGCCAGATTTCTTTCATTTTGGGGGGGGGGGTGGTATGGGATTGGAGGCGGTGAAACAATAAGAATTCTAAGAAATTCCAGTGCAAAGCGTTCCCCTTCTCCCAGTATGCTTGGCGGCTGTAATATGCATTGCTGGTGGTTGGCAGAGTATTATCCTGTTCCTTCGTAAGGGTGTCTATTGTAAAAATCTACTAACCACCAAAGCTGTCACAGGTCTTGCTGTGAATGGGGGCCATCGTAAAGCTGTCGACGACAGTGGGTGATGAAGGCGATGAGGGAATAGTTTTACCTGGCGGAGACCTCGATGTTGTGCTGCGCCATACTCCGTACCTCTTGCAGTCATGCCCATGACATCTGCAACTGCATCATGAGGCCGAATGGCTTTATAAGTGAGCTGCTCGAGAATATTTCTATACACTGCTGATATCACTGGTTGCCTTGAATGTGAACATTACAATATTCCTGCAAAGGGTAAACTCTAATTTTGTGTAACTTTCAAGTCCGTCTAGACATTTAACATTATTTTTAAGTATCGACCAATAAGCTTACAGAAATAAATTAGTTCAGCTAAATAATAAGACCGGTATAATAGTTTCTTTATCAAATGAATTACCGTATAAACCTGACGAGCTAGCTGAAAGTCATATTGACCTATCGGTTTAAACAATCAAAATTCTTCTAAAGAATGCAGTAATTGTCAATTCAATAAAAGACTTTAAATCATACAGTCCTGTTCCGGTGCATATATGTTGAAAGAAAACTTCTCGAGATTTTCTTATAATTTCAGAAAAAAAAATGCAGTCTATTGGCTACATTCTATGCAGCTAATTGTCGTAATGCAAATTAATTAAAGCATCCACGATTATAATACCGCAAACGCATCATGTTTGCCATACCCGACACTGTTGGATCGACAATTAGTTGCATCTGTGAGTGACTTACGTTAGCACCTATATCTGATGATAAAATAAACATGCCTGCAATGCAGTAAACTACTGCCCTCCGTAATTTTCTATATGTCCATTTATTTGTATCTAAATTCTGTGAAATAACCATGAGGTAATTATAATTATAATCTCTCGGAACCTTTAAGTACAGTAACATGTAATGCATAAGCTAATTTAGATATGTATAACAATGTCCTATCGTAGTCCGCTCTTCCCTTCATAAGTTTAAGACCTAGAAAAGAGTGGGCGGGACTTTTTGGCCAAAACCCAATCAAAGAAAGGTGTTCGGCTAATACAGAAAATGTAAAAGAAACTGAAATGTTCGATTAAATTGCCCATACAAATTTTTTTATACTTCAATCGTATTGAAAAATATACCCGAGAGTCTTAAATATGTTGTTGCAAAATATCAAGATCCCGCTGATATATATAGAAAATATATGTATAAAAGAAATTCTATGAGGCAACCAGTTTGAAAATTTTAGTAATAAATTTATCCCCATAGTCCTTCTCACCATAAACATTGCTAATCATAGGTTTTTATGTTTTTTCTTAACTGCATTCTATTCGCTGCATAATCTCTACTCGTTCCATCAGTAAAAATTACAATATCTCCATTAGATTTAGATTTCGTATCGACAGTTTTCCTAAAGTTGATTTAATTAAAAGCTTGTGAAGAGTTGGAGTATATTCTTTTCCCTAACTTTGTGTACGCAAATTCTTGTCATTTTAAGGATTCTTCGTGACGGCTTCACCCAATAAATTCATTTTTATTATATCATTTTATAGTAAACCTCCACCGACTCTTATTTCCTCTTAAAATTACTAAATAATCGGTTAGCGAACTTTCGTAAATTTGATGTCGCCGACTGACTCCACCTGTACTTGTTCTAGTTCGGTAATTCAAGCACCTCGTTCAGTAATTGGCTTTGAGTTTCCATTCTTCTCATTCCATTAATAGTCTGGTAGTTTTTTTTTTCACACTCTTCCTTTGTTTAACCACTTCATTAATACATTCAGGACAGAGCTATGTCGTTTGCCTTATTGAATTATTCAAGTTACTGATGCCATCTAGAAAGACTTATTTATTCCAAGAATTGCAAGAATCGCCTTGTTATTAGGTTATTTTATAGAAGAAAATAGTTTGGCTGAGAGAGAGAGAGAGAGAGAGAGAGAGAGAGAGAGAGAGAGAGAGAGAGAGAGAGAGAGAGAGAGAGAGAGAGAGAGAGTACATCAGCACATCACCCCTGCTCATTTTATTAACTAATAAATATTTGTCTTGTTCTTGGTTAGTTATCGAAAATCCATTTGCCATAGGTCTTTAAATATAAAAGTCCAATTATATAGTTGGTAAAGAAATACGTGGCTTCAGTGCTTTCATGGGCAATGTATGAATTACTTTAGGGTCTTAAGCAGCATTCCATCAGCCCCCTATAGCTCTATGGTTTTACCCTAAATGCATATGGGCGTTGAGTGGCCTCACAGGCCCCAATAGAGAGCTTTTTAGTCTTAATCCAATCCGTCTGATTAGCAAATACGGTATGAAAGTTCTCCTTCAGGGTTTTCTGGTGGCTGATGTGGTAACAACCCTGACTGGTGAACACAAGACGGGGGGGGGGGGGGTAAGATTCCCGCTCGAACTTGTTAGTTCCTTTGGTCGCTGTAACCTCGTCATCCTTGAAAGCTAAGGATGGTGGCTTTGGGGGAGCCTACAGGTATCGGGAAAACTTAATTTTACAATTTGTACTTCAGCTAATTGTATAAATGAACGCTATTTGATTAGCTATATTTTTTTTAGACAAGTTTTAGAAAAAAATATGTATAACCTTGATAATTCGGTGTTAGTTTTTTCTCCGGGTATTATTTGAAAGTTCCCTAATAAATAGATGTAATTATATACATATAGCCTGTCGAATGTATAATCTATAAAGTTAAAAAGACTTAGCGTTGATATATTGTTTTGGGTTCCTGCAATGAGATTGTTACTGTATAATTAATAGATTGAGCTTCCAAATTCTATGATTATTATAATTTTCTTTGATCACGACTCTTGACAGACATGCAATTTAGCAGTATGTTTTAACTAATTTTCCATGTTCATAGAATTGCAAAATCTATAGTCCGAATAAAAATGAGTTGATTGCAACTGGCTTAATACATTTTTAATTATATTGAAAAAATATACTTGAAGATTCAAACCTAAATCGGCCAGAGGTCAAGTTAAACCCTCCTGCAGGTATTAGAGAGGAAGAGATTCTTAATTACGCTCTTGACTTTTTAACATTTAGATTTTTTTTTTATCAAGAAAAGGGGAGGCCAATCTCTCCCATTTACTTAAGATGCAGGACTTAATAGGTCTTTTCGTATCGAGGAACATCATCTACCAAGTAATCATCATTTGGAGGTGGGTATCTTTGCTTCCCACCTCATTTCCCAACCAATGGGCGGGAGGCTATTATAACGTTTTAGAGAGTCTGAACTTTAGACACGGTACTTGACAAAAGTTTTACCTTAGTTTCTATAACAAGCTCCATACCAGAAGATTAACATCAAAATCATAACTAGAACAAATTATATAATTACACTGCTTTAAAATTGACAGAAGGCAAATCCAAGCCAGCATAAGAGTACCAAAAATTATGGGGTGAAATCCTTACGTAAGGAAAACAATGAACTTGGGAAAGTAAACTTTTTCCCAGGTACATTATGCAGCACAAGAGTGCCAAAAATTATGGGGCGAAATCCTAAAGTAAAGAAAACTGTGAACTTTCAAACTTTTTCCTAGGTGCATTATGCAGCATAAGAGTGCCAAAAATTATGGAGTGAAATCCTAAAGTAAAGAAAACAATATACTTTTAAACTTTTCCCCAGGTGCATTATGCAGCATAAGAATACCAAAAATTATGGGGTGAATTTCTCAGGTGCATTATGCTACATCCAAGGATTTTTTTTTTAAATAAAAAATGGTATATTTGAAATGGCCCTATTTTAGCATTTAATGTATGCAATAAATAATCAGAACACCCTGCTATTCTCGTTTCCCATAATCAAAATCTTTAATTATGACAATACTAGGATGAACAAGGTTTCGAATGTTTGTGCTAGGTAACTGTAAGAGTTTCACAGTGAAAACTATTAGTTTTTGCACATAACCAAGTATCTCATTATTGCTGAAAGAGCGGACAAAAATTTAACTTGCTGGTAATTCTGCACAGACTATAAAATTTTCTAATCTATTAATAGATTTCTACTGGTAAAACCTAATGTCAGATTTTTTTTTCTTATGGCATCATGTTCCATCGCATACCTTCGTTCATTACAGGTGCTTTCATGGTCTCGCTTCATACTGAAATCACTACCGAGCTAGAGGCCCCACAAGATCAGTTTGTTATGCACATTCTATTAGTATTTAGGAGAATCATACAACGTAGTAAGTGATAACTGTCAAACCCAAGTTATTATAACATTCAGTAAAGATGAAGTTTGAGGAGTTTCTTGTTCGAGGTAATCGCCATACTTTCCATTTTCGCGTTCAAAAGCGGTTTCCTGGTATATACTATAATTTCATATTCTTAAGAGGCCAACTACCCATACTCTACCTACCTACCACCCAACCTATCTGAATTGGAGTGTGTTTTTTCCAAAAGTATCAATTAGTCGTTACATGTTGCATACAATAAACAAAACACTTATTCACTCTTATAATGTCTTGACCTTATTGACATTCTGTTAGCATACTTTCCGCTAGTGGTTTTTATCCCAGCCATCACTTTCATTCACAGCTATCACCGAACAACCAGTTCTCTAACAAGCATTCAGACGCAGAGTTCACGTGCATTAGCAAAATCAACTAAAATGTCTATCGAAAGTCATACACCCGTAAGCCAGGAAATTTTTTCTTATTGAGCGTTGAGTTACGCTGTATTAAAATCAATGAAGATAATACTTGAAATAACAAAATCATGATATAAGCAGTGATTAAGTCGACCATTGTAAATACCCTTGTATTGACATTGGGTGTTCCCAGGACCTATAAAGCATATTTTTGCTTGGGCTCATCCTGGTTTTCCTAATTGAGTAACTAGCGATTCTTAATTCGCACATTTCGTAAATTATTTTAGGTAAAGGAATGGATTCAAGCTATGTCATAACCGATATACTAGGTGTAATTTGGTGGAAAACCACTTATTTCATTGAAGTATAAAAGAACAATCTAAAAAGAAAAAAAAAAATATAAAAATTCGAGATAGAGCTTTACAAGTACGTGAGGCATAAAAAGCTGACTAGGACCAGCTAAATGATATTTTCACTTGGTAAAAACGAAGACACGAGTAACTAACTAAACGTTCATGAAAGAACACTTAATGAAGAGCCTGCAGAAAACTTCAAAATCCTGCCTCCCCCCCCCAAAAAAAAAAAAAAAAAAAATTAACTGGTACCAGTAAAAGTACTTGTGTGAAATCAGTCCCTTTTACCACATTTACTAAAATGGAAGTTAAGGCAATTTTAAGGCAAACTTCTACATTTTTTTTCTAACAGACCAGATAATTATAATACTTAACCCGAAAATTCACTTAAGTCGAACAACTAAAAAACTTTTTTCTAACAGACCAGATAATTAAAAACTTAACCCGAAAACTCACTCAAGCCGAGCAACTAATGTATTTTGACTGCTATGGAACTTTACAGTTAAATCTATCAGGCAATCTATGAACTAACTATTTCGGCCCTCGTTTGATTAATCTACTTCTTTTTACACCTTTGAGCCAGAAATTTTGGCCCATCCAATTAGTTACTTTGTATCATCCAAATGTAGGTATAAAAGCACGAACGTTAAACTACCCAAATATCGCTAATTGGTTTAAATATGAATAGAGAGTTGAATGCAAAGGACTTAGAACTCATCGCAAATTACTGTATTCAAGTCGTATTTACCAATTGAACTGATAAAATTGGTATTTCGCACAATAAAAAGGGACAAAATTAATCTGATATCTCGCCTCATATTACTGTATTAAAGTCATATTTACCAATTAAACTGAAAAAACTGGTATCTCTACCAATAAAAAAGGGACAAATTTGCAGTCAAGGTATTTCTGAATCCTAATCTCTACACTAGCAATATCTTAAGTAATTCCAACTAGGTACTTATTAGTCAAACCTATACATAATTTTATATTTTGACAGAAGCAGCGCGCTGGTGTTTGCTTTTGTGACAGCCTACTGTCACTTAGGCATATTTTGGTGTACTTTTCAAGATATTACACAACGGGGTAGGGTTGATGTAGATTTTTTTTTTTATCTACAAGATATGTTTAATCAAAATTTTTGATGTAATGTTTACGTTACTTAAATTTGTATTTTTAAGTGATGATTGTATTTTAGAGTATCTTTTTATATATGAATATCTTTTTATATTCCATTTTTTCTTATTAGTTTTGATGGCACAGAATAACCTCCCCCAGTTGCAAGACCTTGCTTTTGGCCTGAAATTCATGATCTAATCACAAACGAGTCGATTTTATAAAAAAAAAAAATGGTCATAAAGATTAGCCTATATCCTTAGCGACTTGATAAAGGGGAATTAATAATTTAGCTTATTGTTCCGATAAGTTGTGGAAAGAAGTTGCATTGAATTTAATAAAACTTCAATAGGAATATTTTGCAATTAAAGACAGTATTAAGGTACAAATTATGCAAGTGCTGCTTTTGTTTGCAAGGTGTACTACTGTTACAAAAGTAGTGTTTAGCAAATAAGCCAGGTATTTAAAAGAAACTATTTTACAAAGTCTTATTGTTTTTAAATTATCCTCCATCTAAAGGTAAATTATGTTGCCTTGGGAAAAAGCTATTGAGATTTGATTCAGGATATTTTGAAGTGTATGACAATAGCATTTATTCTCTGTACAATTGTATTGGCTAGAATTCTATATTAGATTCTAATTTGATACAGACCATGAATTTGATATTAGTTTTTTTTTTTTTTTTTTCAGTCCTCGGTATCATGTGGTATAGAATGGCTTAGTTCACTCGTTTGGATCTTCAATAAGCTTCATCCTCATAATAGATAGTTTGTATAAAAGTAAAGGAAACTGTGAAATGTGAGTGAGTATATTTTTAATTTATCTTATGTAAGTAAAGTTTAAAAACAATACTTATTACAAAACAATGTATCTGGTGGATTCAAGTTTTCAGGAAGATTTTTATTAGTTTGACATTGAAAATTCTGTTCTTTTAATCTGCCATTCGTGGTTTTCAGTATTCTGTAAAAATTAGGTCATTTTCAGTTAAATATTACATTCCAAGATGTAATAAGCATTCCTATCAAAAACCCTTTAAAAAAGATACTTTGGTTTGTATATTTTGATGGAATTTTATTGTTCTCCTATCCAGTTTTTTACATTAATAGTTGAAGCATGGCATGAATTTAATATAGACTTTTGGTCTCGAGTCATTTTTGGATAAAAAAAAAAAAAAAAAAAAACTATGACATCCAGACACAGGAAATTTTCTGGACAACAGTAGTATGAGAAAAAATAAATATTTCAAGATCTGTTAGTCAGACCATAGCTTAGCCGAAAGTTTGACCATTTTCTGGAAAATTCATGGAGAACGGATTATTCATTCACCGGAGTGTTTGGTAGCAAGAACACAGGCTTTTTTTTCAGATTTGTTCCCCTCCTATGCCACCTGTTGCTAACCTTATAGAAGTTATGGTATACTATCCTTAACCACTCTGTGCAGCGCCGACATGTTGGTTATTTTTATCCTTTTTCCAGACATTCTCTAATGTACAGTATAATAACATTGGCTAATTTTAGCATATTAAAGCCTGGCAATTTTTTTTCCATATTAGCATGGTATATCATGGGGAGTACCAATTTCCTTAGTTTTTGGGTTTGTAACTAGATCCTATTTATGGTTTCATAATGACTGTATCAGTGAAGTTGACTATATTCTCAGTGGTAGGTGTTATTTATGCAGTTTATTATTACTGTAAATGTTCTGTTGGACATTTTTCCATCCTCTGTTATATTCCACCTATTTTCTCCAGTGCTCCTGTTTCCATGTGTTTCAGAAGCCATTTGCTTTTGTTATATTGTGGCTGTCTTAAGTAAGTAATTCCTTTATCATTATCCTCCTAGGGATCTTTTGTTTACTTATTCATCATACTGTAATCTGTTTTTTTCCAAAGCTTATTTAGCCACTTTCATGTTAATTAAGCTTGAAAGCTTATTGGCCCTACTCATGCTAGACAAGCCAATATTTTTTGTTAATTTTATCTTGGTGTAACAGTTGCAACAAATTTCCATATAGGACATTTGGGTATTGCTTGGCACAAAGTATGCCAACTTGTGGTAGCAGGCAACCCAACCCAATCTAGGAGTGTTATGTTCTCTCTCCCTTCTCCTAATAGGGTCAAATCTCTCTTCATTAAAAAAGAAATATCAATAAGAGGGATGTAGCAATTATGTGCTTTAATTCACTGTTGCTACGCCCTAACATAATTGTACGTGCCAAGGTCTTCCAGGTAGGACCTACCATACCTTATTGACATTCATTATGTGTCCCGGCTAGGGTTGAGATGTGCTGTGACTTGCTGCTGAAAAGGGGTTCTACTATGCTAAGAAAATGATGTACTCCAATACAGGTTGAGACACTTGTGTAGTGCTATTGTTTTTTTTTTTTTTATCATCTGCCTTACTACTGGGTCTCCAGGTCAGCAGTGGAATAAGTCAAGGTCAGAAGTGGAATAATCTTTTATGCTGATCAGGGCGAGTAGTGTCATGGCTGTTGACAGACATTGTTAAAGTCTCACTCCAGTCGACCTGTCTCTCCTAATGGCCAATCTACCAGCTCATCTTTGCCAATCTCTCCATTTTTGACTTCCCTAATGTCTGACCTAGTTATTAATGTCCTGCGTCTACTGTCTTCTGTAGCAGGACAGTTGCCACCAATAAGGACTGTTTGTGTGGCCTGGATGAAGGAAACTATTTCTATGGTTGACCATGCAGATGTACACAGTAAAAGGTAGAAGAGTGATATGACACTCCACTGTGCCTCCTACGGCAGTGACTACTTTTTTCTAAAAAAAAATGTATTCTAGTACATTAGTACTGTTCCGACCACAATCGTTTGTGCCTACATTTTTGTAGATGCCACAGTATGTAGTAATTTTGCTCCTTATGGTTGGTTGTCGACAGTGCCCTTGACTTGGACATCAGTTGCTGTTCAGGCTGGAATCCTCCCTTCTAGGGAATCAAATTAAATTTTTGTCCGCTCTTTCAGCAATAATGAGGTACTTGGTTATCTGCAAAAGCTAATTGTTTTCACTGTGTAACTCTTACAGTTACCCAGCACAAACATTCGAAACCTTGTTCATCCTTGTATTGTCATAATTGAAGATTTTTAATATGGAAAACGAGGATAGCAGTGGTGTTCTGATGATTTATTGCATACTTATTAAATGCTAAAATATGGTAATTTCAAATATAGCTTTCTATTTTAGCCAAACGTATAAGACATAATTTTGTATTTTGACATTAGCAGCGCGCCGGTGTTTGCTTACAGTTGCAGCCTACTGTCACTTGAGCACATTTTGGTGCACTTCTTAAGATAGTATACAACGGGGTAGGGTTGATATATATTTTTTCTTTGGGAGGGGGTTGTTTTCTACAAGATATATGTTTAATCAAATTTTAGGTGGAACGTCTACTTAAATTTGTATTTTTCAGTGATATGATTTTATTTATATATTTTAGGGATGATTGTATTTTAAGAGTATCTTTTTTTTTATATGTGATTAATTTTTGATATTCCAATTCTTTCTTATCGGTTATATAAGCACAGAATAATCTCCCCTAGTTTGCAGTGCAGTGCCGGATATTCATAAGCTAATCACAAATCAAGTGGCCATAAAGATTAGTATATATCCTTAGCGACTCAATAAAGGGGAATTAAAGTAGCTTATTGTTCCGGTAAGTTGTGGAAAGAAGTTGCAGTGATTTTATTAATAAATAAACTTCCTGAGGAACATATATTGCAATTGAAGACAGAAGTGTGTTAATGTACAAGTTTTGCAAGTGCTGCTTTTGTTTGCAAAGTGAACTATTGTTACAAAAGTGGGTTTTAGCAAATAAGCCAGGTATTTAAAAAAAAAAAAAACTATTTTACAAAGTCATATTGTTTTTAAATTATCCTTCATCTAAAGGTAAATTTTTTTTGGCCTTATGAAAATGCTATTGAGATTTGATTCAGGATATTTTGAAGTGTATGACAATAGCATTTATTCTCTCTGTACAGTTGTATTGGCTAGAATTCTATATTAGATTCTAATATGCTACAGACCATGAATTTTATATTAGTTTTGTTTTTTCAGTCCTCGGTATCCTGCGGTATGGAATGGCATAGTTCACTTATTTGGATCTTCAATAAGCTTCATCCTCATAATAGATAGTTGGTATAAGAGTAAAGGAAACTGTGGAATTTTAGTGAGTATAATTTTAATATATCTTGTGTAAGTAAAATGTTTAAAAACATACTTATTACAAAATAATGTATCTGGTGGATTCAAGTTTTCAAGAGGATTTTTATTTTTTTATTAGTTTGCCATTGAATATTATGCTCTTTTAATCTGCCGTTCCTGGTTTTCAGTATGCTGTAAAAATTAGGTCATTATCAGTTAAATATTACATTCCAAGACATAATACGCATTCCTATCAAAAACCCTTTAAAAAAGGTACTTTGGTTTGTATGTATTTTGATGGAATTTTATTTTATTGTTCTCATATCCTGTTTTTTACATTGATAATTGAAGCATGTCATGAATTTTTAGTATAGACTTTTGGTCTCTAGGTCATTTTTGGATAAAAAAAACAATGTCTTCCAGACATAGAGGAAATTTTCTAGACACCAGTAGTATGAGAAAAAATAAATATTTCAAAATCTGTCGGCCAGACCATAGCTTAGCCGAAAGTTTGACCATTTTCCGGAAAATTCATGGAGAAACTTTTAATCAATCACCCGGGTGTTTGGTAGCAAGAATGCATAGGCACCTTTTTCAGCTTTGTTTCCCTCCTATGCCACTTGTTGCTAACCTTATGGAAGTTATGGTATATTATCCTTGGCCACTTTGTGGGACATTGACATGTTGGTTATTTTTATCCTTTTTCCAGACATTCAAGCCTGACAATTTTTTTCCATATTAGCATGGTATACCATGGGGGAGTACCAATTTCCTTAGTTTTGGGGTTTGTAACTAGATCCTATTTATGGTTTCATAATGACTGTATCAGTTTAGTTGACTTTATATTCTTAGTGGCAGGTGTTATTTATGCAGTTTTTTATTACTGTAAATGTTCTGTTTGACATTTTTCCCATGCCATTAACTATATAAAGGAGGCCTCATCCCCGGTTATACTCCACCTATTTTCTCCAGTGCTCCTGTTTTGAAAATTTATTTTACTTGCGTCTTCCATTAGTTGAATGGTTGACTTCCATGCGTTTCAGAAGCCATTTGCTTTTATTGTTATATTTTGGCTGTCTTGAGTAATTTCTTCCTTTATCATAATCCTCCAAAGGATCTTGTTTACTTAATCATCATACTGTAATCTGTTTTTTCCAAAGCTTATTTAGCCACTTTCACGTTAATCTTAAATGCTTATTACCCCCTTTCATGCTAGACAAGCTAATATTTCATGTTTATTTTATCTGATAAAATAGTTGCAACATATTTCCTTGGACATTTTGGGCATTGCTTGGCATAAAGTATGCTAACCTGTGGTAGCAGGTAGCCCAATCCAGGAGAGTTAAGTGCTCTCTCCCTTCTAATAGGTCAAATCTCTCTTCATCAAAATAGAAATATCACTAAGAGGGATATAGCAATTACTGCATGTACTTTAGTTTTTTTCTTCTATGTTGCTTGCCCTAACATACTTGTACGTGCCAAGGTCTTCCAGGTAGGACCTGCCATACCTTATTGACATTCACCACCTGTCCTGGCTAGGGTTAAGATGTATTGTGACTTGCTGCATGATAAATGGTTCTACTATGCTAAGAAAATGAGGATTTACTGTAATACAGGTTGAGACACTTGTGTAGTGCTGTTGTTGATATTGTTTTTTATGTATCTTCTGCCTTACTCCTGAGTCTCAAGGTCAGCAGTGGAATAATCTTTGATGCTGATCAGGATGAGTTGTGTTAAGCTGTTGACATTGTTAGAAGTCTCATTCCAGCCAACCTGTCTCTCTTAAAGGCCAATCTACCAGCTCATCTGTACCATTCTCTCGCTTTTTTAATTCCTTAATGCCTGACCTACTTATTAATGTCCTGCATCTACTGTCTTCTGTAGCAGATCAGTAACCACCAATAAGGTAACAAGGACTGTTTGTATGGCCTGGATGAAGGAAGCTATTTCTACTTTGGTTGACCATGGAAATGTACACAGTGCAAGGTAGAAGAGTGATTTGACACTCCACCATGCCTCCTCCAACAGCGACTACTTTTTTTCCAAATTTTTATTCTAGCACAGTAGTACTGTGCGGATCACAATTACATCTTGACATATTCTCATTTATGCGTGCACTTTTGTAGATGCCACAATAAGTAGTAATTTGTCTCCGTATCCTTAGTTGACAATCGCCATTGACTAGGACATCAGTTGTTGTTCAGGCTGGAATCGTCTCTTCTAGGGAATCCTAAGGAGTGATGGGCAGCTCCCAAAGCTTTGGAATGACTGGAATAATAAAGTTTGTAATTTGAAAAAATTTTGACTGACAATTTCTAGTGTGACTGGAATTATAGAATCCATGCCATGCAGAAAACTTGCCAGTGACCATCCCTCATATGAACTCGCTAACAAAATCGGCTTTCCTCTGAAATTTAAGCTGGAATCACACTAGGCTTTTTTTTCGCCAGCAGAGTTGTTACTGCTGAAAATGGGAAACTGGAGGCTTCCTGCTCGCGATATTTTCTTCCCAACTGGATGGGAAGCAGTGAGCATGACTTCGGATGTAAACAAACAAGCTGGCTGCTGCAAATAGCATGTGCTCTTGCTTGGCAATCTTGGGTCCAACAAGTCTCAAAAGACAATAAAAATCTGCTTTGTTCATGCTGTGGTAGTTGAAAAATTCTTCAGTTCACTTAATATTCCGAGACTATGTACTACTGCAACAGTCCAAAAATTATGGGAGCCATGATGATGTCTGCTGATTAGTTTTATTAACACTTTTTCCTGTTTGTTACTTGAAACAAGAAATCATTGTGTGATGCTACAACACTTAAGCTCACGAGGATCGGCTGTAGGTTTGTGAAAACCTAGAGCAAGAAATGGCTAGCATTGTAGGAAACTGCTGAATTTTGACAGTCTATCTCAAATCCATTTGAGGAGAGCAATTAGTCTAAAGACTTTATGCATCCCTGTCAAAAGCAACCAACCAAGAAAAAGCTGTGGTTATTCGTAATTGACTGAAATATTGTTTATTCTTTCCCTCCTCCTCTTTCTGTTTTTCTCCCCCTTATTTTCTGTGTGTACCTCTCACTATAATGGAGGGAAATTTTTTTCCCCTGCAATTGCATTGGCATCATTGAGGAAAGGTGACCTCTTATTTTGTACAGCATGTTGAAAACCTGTGTATGTTTGAGACTAATATAATTTATATGATTAATGGGGTTTATAGGAAAATCAAAATTGTATAATTTTCCGGACATACTTGGATTTTCATTTCTATATATCGTGGCAAAATTTTCCTAGCGCTTTAGTCATGCTTAAGTTGTCACAGTTATTATTTACAATTTTCAGAGTAAAATTCTCTTGATAGAATTTAAAGTTATATTTATTTAATTGTTTAAATACTTTTCCAGAATTTTTAACTTAATCCTTCAATTGATGGGTATAGCATCTTTTACAATCCATTATAATTCCTAAATAACGGATTTTGGGCGGAGCGAAAAATATATTTTTGGGCGAGGTAGAGGTAGCCATGTTGTCCTGATGGAAGTTCCTTTAAGGTAGCTTCCTAGGGTATGTTTGTCTACGGTGATATTCCCAGAAAATTTTACCTTAAGGTATCCAGAATTTTAACTCCTGGAGCGAATATCCCTAAATAAATCTCACAGGGATATCGCATAATATCAGAGGACGTATTCTTGACACGCCACATAGCTATTTTCACCCCGAACTGCACTAACGCTTCGAGGGGTCAAAGTGGCAAGAAAACGAAAAATGAGAATGAAAGGAGAGCCGTTCATAAGGTACCTCTCCTATCGACGTCGGTAGCGCCATCTTTATTCCTTGTAGCGATGCACGAGGTGCTACAGATACTGTATTATAGGGAGGGGTCCCAAAAGCCCTTTTTAAATTAAAAGGAAGGGTGGGTCCATCAGGACGACATGGCTACCTCACCCTAAAATAGATTTTTCGCTTCACTCAAAATCTGTTTTTTGGCTCGGGCCATGTCATCGTGATGGAAGTTTACCAGAGCATTACTGTATCTGTGGATTCTCAACTGGTGCCATACCCTCAAGTAAGTATTTTCCTGGTCCGTCTAGACCTAAAGACCTATGATGTTACCGTCATACATCATTTCATCTAAGCATGAACTATGTTAGTGCTTCCTGCCCCCTACAGGGAAGAGTCATACTAGACTCTGGAAAAAGTCTCGAGGAATACATATTAACTATGGATGACTAACAGACAAGCCTGTATAGTGGTCTCGCCCCCATACCTTATAAAGCAGAGTTTGTTTAAGATTCACCAATGTCAGTATGAAATACTGACACCTCCCCCGGTGTGTCTATTCTTAATGGAGTGGACAAAGGTTTGTATCCGTTTAGGAACAAATTATGCATTTCCACCACCATCCCTTTTAGGGTACGAAGTTTATCCTTCCTGAGGAAGGGTTAAAGCGAGTGAATGTTTGCTTGTAGTGAGGAACAATCTTAAAAGATCTTCCATGTTAAAATTGTCCATAGTTTTACCTTTAATGCTCAGTACATTTCTAATAAAATGAATGTGGGCGAATAAGACGCAAGGTTCACTGAGAACTAGTTTATTGATAATTAATAAACATAAAATTCAATCAACTTTTATAACAATTATAAATTGTGGATGAAAAAACAAAGCATAAAGAAAACAGTAAAACAGAAAGTATTGTTTCATCTGCAAAGGAAACATATATGCCACTGTAATTAAATTATCAATAATGTTGTTACTGTCTGTATTACTGTTTATTCACACTAGCGTAAAAAACGCTTGGCACGTGTGTGCATTATGCCTAGTTCACCATAATCTATGGAACAGTTCATAAGGACATGTTAGTGGCCTTTCACTCGGTCTGTAGTAACAGTCCGTGACTACACACCCACCCTTGAATTAATCGTCCCAATTAATTTCACTGTTCCTCGCAGATTTAAACAGCAGGTTTAAGGACACTGCCTGCTGCTACCACAGACCTCTTGAGTTCCTCCACTTGCTTCGCATAGTGTTTGAAGAATACCTTGGATGACTTTCAGCCAGTGTATGAGCAAATATGTTCAAAATCCATTTTATTAAAGAAATCTATGGAAGAGGCAACTTTCCTCGGATCATGACCTGCGGGTGTACTGTCTGGATCCGCTCTGCGAATAAAATAGGTGAGTTTCGCCTTTAGTTGTTTCAGAGATAAATTTGAACCCGAAGTTTCTCCTCTAAACAGCTGTCTTCCCTTAAAGTCTGAAGTTCTACGAAGATAGACATTTAGGCACTCCACTGGACATAGAGATGGATCTTCCTTCAGAGGGCAGATTCTCCAGGGACCCCACCTGTTGGTCTTGGAGGCGCTGATGGTCTGAGCTTAGCACAGGCCTTCGGAATTTTGTTAAATATGTCATTAGAAAGGTCTACCTGAAAGGCATATAGTATCGGTCTTGTCAAGGCAGACTTGCGCCTTGATATTGTGTTGGCTGCTAAACCTTGCTCATGAAGGTGAATGAAGAATGATAAACAGAAGTCTATAGAGATTTCTTTTGGTTTCTTCGCCTTGACAAAGGACACCTATTTCTTCCATGATGACTCTTATTGTCTTCTGGTAGATTTGGACTTATATTCCTCCAAAAAGTCTATACTGTCTCTTGATATCCCAAATTTTTTTCTCGCCGCTAGGGAGAGAAAATCATGAGATGCAGGTTCCGGGTTTTCTGTGATGAAGCGAAGACAGTCGACTTCTGTACTCGCCGAGTCTGAACTGGATCCGGTAGCGGTACCAACTTCAGTCGTAGTTCCAATGCCAGAGGGAACCAAACTCTGTTCGGCCACTTGTGAGCCACTATTGCCGCTTTCCCTTTGAAAGATCTGTTTGTCGAGGGCCTTCAATAGAAGGTTGTGCGGAGGGAACAGGTAAATCCTGGACCATCTGTTCCAGTTGAGGGACATAGCGTCCACTGCTTCCGCCAGAGGATCCTCGTACGGGGACACACATCGATGTATTTTCTTGTTGTCTTTCGTCGCAAAGAGGTCTATCTGCAGTTCCAGGACTTGACTCGAGATGAAGGAGAACGATCCTGCGTCTAGGGACCATTCTGACTCTATCAGTGTGAACCTGGATAGAGCGTTCGCTGTCACGTTGCGGAACCCCTGAAGGTGAATTGCTGACAAGTGCCATCTCTTCTTTTCCGCTAGTCGGAATATGGCCAACATCACTTGGTTGATTTGAGGCGACCTCGACCCTTGTTGATATAGGAATTTCACTATCACCTCGCTGTCTAGAACCAATCTTAAGTGGATCGAGTGGCGAGGAGATACTTTCTTCAGTGTCAGGAGTACCGCCATGGCTTCTAGGAAGTTGATGTGATATGTCTTGAAAAGATTGGACCAAGCTCCTTGGACTTTTTTTCGGTGAGAATGGCCTCCCCAGCCTTCCTTTGAGGCGTCTGTATGGATGGTAATTGACGGGGGAGGTGGCTGAAGTATCATTGATTTCTTCAGTTGCTTGCCTTTGGACCACGGCTTGAGAAGCATTCGAAGTCGAGTCGGTAGTGGTCTCCTCAGATCTCTTCGCACGTTTGATGCGTATTTTCTCCAAACTCCTGTTGCATCCTATAGCTGTGCTCTTGGCACTGGATCTGTTACCGAAGCAAACTGCTGAGAGCCCAGCACTCTCTCCTGTTCGCGTCTTGATATCCGTTTGGATTCCAGTAGTCTCTTGACAGATCCTGCTATTTCTTTCCTCTTCTTCCCAGGAATGGAAAGCTGATGTGACTCCAAATTCCAGTGGATTCCCAACCACTGAACTTGAGCTGGAGACTTTTTGATGTTGATCTTGAATCCTAGATGTTCCAGGAACTGGATCACTTTCTTGGAGGCTTGCATGCATTCCGTTCTGGATGCTGCCCACACCAGCCAATCGTCCAGGTAAGACACTACTTGGATCCCCTTTAGGCGTAGTTGATGGACGGCTGCGTTCGCAAGCTTCGTGAAAATCCTTGGGGCTATATTTAGCCCGAATGGCATGGCTCTGAAGGCATAAAGTCGTCTTTGTAGCTTTAACCCTAGATAGGAGGAGAGAGGACGACTTATTGGAACGTGCCAATAAGCGTCTGACAAGTCTATAGAGACGGTGTATGTCCGTTTGGGCAGTAAGGTCCTTATTTGTTGAAGTGTCAGCATCCTGAACTTGTAGTTCACTATGAACTTGTTGAGTGGCGACAAGTCCAGAATGACTCTGAGTTTTTCTGAGTCCTTCTTTGGGACACATAACAGCCTTCCTTGGAATTTGATGGACTTTACCTTTCGGATTACTCTTTTCTCCAAGAGTTCTCGGACATATTCTTCCAGAACGGGGGTAGAGTGTTGGAAGAACTGTGGGAATAGAGGTGGAGTACTGCTCCAGCTCCAACCCAGTCCATTCTTGAGTAGGCTGTGGGCCCAGGGATCGAAGGTCCAATGATCCCGAAATAGGTGTAGTCTCCCTCCTACCGGAAGAATCTCGCTTCTGTTGCTGTGGACCTGAGGCCTTGCGTCCTCCCCTGAATCCCCTTCCCCTTGAAGGGCGTCTAGAGGAACCTCTGGCTGCTCCTCTAGCTTTTGGATGAAAGGTTGTCGTCTGCCTTTCGAATGCTGGGTTAAACACTGGTGACTGCGTCGTCACTGCTTGAGGTACCAACTGGTACGTGGTTGGAGGTTGTGCCACTATCTGAGGCACCGCGGTCGCAGGAAGTTGCTGTTTGTAAGGCTTTGCTGGCCGAGAGGATAGCCTAGGCTTCTTGTCGTCTTCTTTTTGGGCTGGGGACCCTCATCCGGAGAAGACTTTCTCTTGAGACTTAGGCTCCACTTGTGGAGAAGGTTCCTATTCTCCGTGGCGGCCTTGTCTACTACCTCTTTAATTACATCATTAGGGAAGAGGTCCTTACCCCAGATACAGGAGGAAATCAGTTTTCTAGGTTCGTGCCTCACCGCAGCCGAGGCGAACACTAACACTCTACAAGCTCTCCTAGCTTAAATAAAACTGTAGAGATCCTTTGTAACTGTGGCCAGATGGGTTTTGGCCACTACCATGAACATGTCCTGGTTCTTGGGGTCACTTTCCATAGTTTCTAGTGTCGTCTGTAATGACATTGATGCTGCAAGTCTCTCCTTTGTCTCTTGCTCCCTGTGCAAGAGAAACTCTTGACAGCTTTGGAAGCTCCTCACCAAACTGACGTTCGGCAATATCAGCTTCCAACTTCCCGACTGAGAAGGTAAGGTGGACGTCCTTCCAGTCATTTTGGTCCAACGATAAGGTCAGGGACAACGGCTTGCACTCCTCCAAAGAGGGGCATGGTTTCCCTGCCTCGACTGCCTTATATCCCTTTTCCATGAAGGGAAAGGTCCTGGTTGGGGAAGCCACAAAGGAGGGATGCTTCTTACTCAAAGCTGGCACCTTTGAGTTCGTGAAGCCCCTCTCTTTCATAGAGCTCGCTAGTAAAGCCTGTGCTTTACTATGGTAAAAAACTAGGACCTCCTTCGGCTCCGTCTCCTCCTTTGATGCTGGTTCCTTCCTAAGACGGACATAGCAGTCCTGGTAAGACTCCTTGTTGGGCCAAAATTCCACTTCTTCAAAGGGAATTGAACCCAACTTTTCAGAAGTTGTCATTGGCATGTGTTCGGCATACCTCCAAGGATTGGCATCCGAGCACAAAGGAAGGTCCTTCACGTTGAGCTTCTTCTTGGGCCCACGTGATGCAGAGAGTCTACGCATCTCCAGTTTCATCGCAGCTTCCTTTTCATCATTCTTCTTCTGCATCTGTTGAATCATTTCAACAATAGAAGAAAGCGTCCTTCCCAGCTCATCTGGGATAGCAGACGATGTAGAGGGAACAGGTTCTGGGGCCGGAACCGATGTAACAGACACCTCGTCGATTTCTTCCTCTTCTGTTTCTGGAGCCTGGGTCAGCTCCTGCTCCTGACCTTCACCCAGAAGGTCCTTCTCCGTGTACTCTGACACTTCAGACATCCTATCGTCCAATTGGATGTCTTGTAGGGCGTCCGAGACTTCCGTATCTACTGGAATCTGGACCGTTAGAATCTCCGCATGAGGCTGAGGAATCACAGCATCCGCAGATGCCTTAGGAAAAAGGTGGGCCCTCATCTTCTCACTTGGAAGGTAGGGGCCTGAAGTATTTTTCTGAAAACCCCTCACCCAGGTTCGCAACTTTTCCCTAGCTGCATCCCTTGACTCCGCCGACTTAGGGGTGTCAAATGCCTCGGTTATCAGGTTAGAACATATAGCACATACCTGAGGGTCCCAATACCGGAGATCACCTTTGGAGACTGCGCATGCTGCGTGCCTCCTACACAACTCATGTCCACAGAAGTTTTTGCTGCGGACATTGCAGAACATACTCCGCACTTCGGATGGTCCTCCTGTAAAGAGAAGAAAATCCATGAGTATCTAGTGAAGACATATCACTGGATTAAAAGTATTATTAATATATATAGCTTATGACAGTTAAGTTAGAAAGGATAGAAGGAAAGACACATACTTGTATTTCCTGCCCAGCCAATTGCTGTAACCTCCCAAGATATTAAAACTAAGGTTAGTTCTTACTCTAGAATAACCTTCACTATATTTCCCTAAGCGGAAATAGAGGTGTAGCTCACACCATGAAATAAAGTTTTAATATACTGGGTAATATAAATAAAGAACTTGCTTTCTTCATACTGTACGGTCTCAACAAAGGGCTGTACAAGTTAACACGAAGTATGTTGGAATAACTTTAGTGTTACAATATACTCGATGTTACAATATACTCGATACTGTAGTTTTTTCAATGCAGAGTGTACTACATTGCAAAAGTACTGACTACTGTATATCATATGATGTCGTGCCGGCCAGGTATAGCTCAAAGGTATGCTACCCTTAACTATTGGGCGGCAGATCGCTGGTTGTGTGAGTGTGCCGGCCAGCAATCACTGCTGGCCGGCAACTTGAAAACGTTGGCACCCGGCTGCCGGCCGCTAATCGTAGTGGCTGGCAGGTCTCGGGGTGTGCTTCCGTTGCCGGTCGGCAAATGCCGGCCGGGCTAGGGGTACAATACACTAGCAAGAGAAACAGTACGGATGTAAGGTTATAAGGCGGCACTGCCTTTACAACCTTCCATCCAGAAAGAGTGAACATAAGGAAGGGGAGAATGTAGCATTCAAGCTTCCTTTTTATCCATAGCCTGCCGGGCTCTACCGACAGAAATGGATGGAAGACAAAGGGAGGTCTGGGGTTCACTCTACAGAAGGTAGGCCTCTGCCGGCCGGCAGAGGGCTGAGCCAGTCCCACATCCTAACCTACACTAGGTACAGATGTAGGACTACGGCCAAGAGATGTAATGGCTAGGCCATCACTAAGGAAAGAGGGGGAAGGGAAGAGGGTCCTGCAAACTTCGTTCTAGTATGAAAACTAACCCAACGGCTAAGAAAGCTCATCCTAGCCTAGGGTTTGTCTAATAAAGAGGGAGGTCGGCAATACTTGCCACCTACCTCAATACCAGAACAAACTTTGATGTTGTTATTTCACTAGGCAACGGAAAATGTCAATCTCCAACCCGAGAAAAACAACACCGGACTTGTCTGCTAGACCACTGGTAGAAGGAATCATCTCGTACAGAATCCTTCGGACGTAGGCTAGGGAGGCTAAGCCTCTTATGTCTGCGCCTAACCTAGCAAAGGAATCTCATTCGCTATGCCAGGAAGACACAGACCCCAGACTAATTACTATGATGTTCTGGCCTAAGCCCAAAAAACCAGTCACTCTGGTTTAAAGGGACAGGACAGAAACATCCTAGTATAGTTATACCTGAATACTATTCAGATAAAACCACTAGGATTAAGCCTAAGGCTTACTCAGAGGGAAAAGGGATTGTACTTGGTCTCCAGAGGAGAAAAGAACAACCGGTGATGTGCGCGAAAGTATACTAAAGCCCCGTAGGCTACTAGCCTAGGCGCGGTGAGAATCGATTACCTAAATCGCCGAAACTCTCTCTTATACAATCTTGGAAGATAAGAGTTCAACCATATCTTGCATGTATAAATTGTGCCTATAGCTTCAATAACATAACACTCGGAAATCTGTATATCATGCATGAAAGTACTAGGGCCAGACCCTAGGCTACTAAGCCTAGCATACAGCAGGATCGGTTACCTAAATCGCCGAAACTGAATTACTAACGGCATCATATAAAGAATTGCTAGACGAGCTAAATAGCTAGATTTATTAAAAGCATAAAAACCGGGATTGTCGCTCTGGCTAACTAAATGACTTGCATAGCGAGCGACAGCGTCCAGGACGCCACCTGTAGGCAACAGCTCTTGTTTACGTTAATATCACTTTTGATTTCATTCAAAACGACAAGAGCTTACATTTATACATAGTAAAGATAAAACTCAGCTTTCCAGAGGCAGAAGAGGCTGGAGAAAGCATCATAAAGATGAATTAAATCAAAGATAACGAGAGAATCGCAAGGGAAACACAGAGTAGTAGAGCTACGCGATAAGGAATAAAGATGGTGCTGCCGACGTCATCGGGTACGCACTCGAAGCGGGATAGGAGAGGTACCTTATTAACGTCTCTCCTTTCATTCCCATTTTTCGTTTTCTTGCCACTTTGACCCCTCGAAGCATTAATGCTGTTCGGGGTGAAGATAGCTATGTGGCATGTCAAGAATACGTCCTCTGATATTATGCAATATCCCTGTGAGATTTATTTAGGGATATTTGCTCCAGGAGTTAGAATTCTGGATACCTTAAGGTAAAATTCTCTGGGAATATCACCGTAGTCAAATATACCCTAGGAAGCTACCTTAAAGTAACTTCCATCACGACGACATGGCCTGAGCCCATAAAAAAGATTATAGCAACTGATGGTCAATTTTCCAGGTGGGTATTGCAGAAAACTTTGTGCATATAAAAGGGATGAGCTAAAAGATTGTAAAAAAGATACTCAGTTTTTTATATATAATTTATACAATATTCAATTTTACAGTTGAATTGTAATCAATACTTTTATTATTTTCAGGATACTGTTACGACTTAACTACTCTATTTCTCCCAGGAAAATCTGTTTGTCATTTGATACAGACATAACTGAAAAGGAAAAAAAATTATTTTAGTAATCGAGTAAAAATCTGTATGTAATGGTGGTGTGCAATATTATTTTTATTATTTAATACAGTACTGTTTACAAACTCGACAGGAAAGCTGTTTTAAACTCCAATCACATTTTTCAGATATGCTGCAACTACACCATTATATCTAGATAAGCAAAATAATATGCTCCTGTGGGGGGTAAAATCAAGCCTCAAAACAGTGGATACTGAGCTATATAAGGCCTGCTGGTACATAAAGAGCAACGCCCTTACCAGCCAGCAATCACACCACCTCACATCCACCGAGATGCCATAGCTAGAAATTAAAAGGCCAACCAAGTAAATAATCCCAGGCACCCACTATACAACCATCACGAAACAGACTTCTGAAATCATGGAATAGCTTCATGACAGCGAAAGAACCAGACACCTCAGTCCTATAAAAATTACAGAGTGAATAAATGAGAATAAGAGACAGTCAGACCACTAGTGAAGACCTGCCTTGTGGATTCTCCCTTGTCAGGAAGAAATGGGTGATGTCATAGAGGGAAGAACAAAATCTGGTAATCTCCAGCAAAGGGGTTACACAAATGATGCTAAATGCCCCTGTGGGGAGTCAATCCAGACATTGCCCACTAGAGTCCATCCATTTGGAAGTGGATCTAAGAACAGTGAATGATACTGCACTCCAAAGGGTAGAGCAATGGTGAGATAAGATATGATGGAAATATTTCTGGTTCAACCAGTTTTCAAGAATCTTGCTGCAGCATTTGATACGTATATTTCCAGAGCTGTGAATGCTCTGTGATCTGATAAATTTGTGCTACACATGGATTTTACAATGCTTGACAACTGACAATCTTGAAGCAACTTGATACCCAAGAATGTAACAAAGACAGACCCCTCCCTGCTTCAATACCTCTTTCCTGCCACAGACTGCATGTATTATGTAGATGAATGTGCACTAGGAGAGGACAGTTAGCTTGTTAACTTACCAAAGGACAAGCAACCTATCCCCCTTCCTCTCAGTGGAGGTGGAAATACTGGGTAACAGAATCTACAAGAAGCTTATCTCTATTTCCTACCCCTGCTGCGGTCTGAGACCCAAATGAGATGAGCCATCGGAAGAAAGAAGACTGATGATTCTATGTCCCTATAAATTCTGTACTGCATATTGTTTTCACGAGGGAGTGGTATCAGTGACATTTTGGTTCAACGAAATATCAACCTCATGGTTATGTAGATGACTGGTTGAGCCTGACTAGCATAGTAGACATCGTTAAATCACTTGCTTACCAATCGCCAATTCTTCATAGAAATGAACGGTATGAAAAGCAGATGCAGGATACAGAACAACGGCCTTCCACAAAAGGGTCAGTACTGTTGCTGACCCTATTTAACTTTTATACAAATAACTAGCCACAGTAACACAACATCTGCAGTACATATATATATGCAGATGACCTACGCATTTCCACACAATCAGACTTCTTCACCGCCATCGAAGAAAGACACTGATACACCAGCTGATAAACAGATCCTGCCCGAGACCAACATTCCTAGCACTTTGCCTACTGTGGAGTACTGTGTACCAGTGTGGGCAAGATACATGCCATGTATAAAAGTAGACCCATATCTGATGAGAAATGCTAGCTAAACCTGATAATCAATCCTCAGGAAGAAAGGCAAAAATTAAAATCCTGCAAAAGCTTTGCAACAGTGGATGAACTAGAAATGGAAATGAACTAGAAATAATCCGGGCAGTTGCTAAGAGACTAAAGAAGCGGCGGGATAGTAACCAATGCCTATCCAATGAGGAGCTGCCCAACCTAAACAAAGGCTTGCCCTGTGAAACTACCCTCGCCAGGAAGGCCTGGAAACCCTAACCAGAACAAGGGTAAAAATAAAGACAACCACCATAAACTGGGATTAGCCACCAACCCTGAATGCCCAAGTGAGGCAACACCACAAACAATTGAACACATCCCACAAAGGTGCCCTTTGGGCCTTCATTGCTCGGATAAAGACTTCAGGGAGTCGAACGACAACAAGATATCATCATGACTAACCAGTGATTAACTTCTTCAGACTGCTGTCTGGACCTTAAAATCAACTGCAAACTCAATTAAAACTCGGAATGTGCAATGGACCTGGTATATTAAAACACCAGCCAAAAAACTGCAAGTTTTGAAGTAGCATACGGAAGAAAACAAAAAGTTATGAGGGGAAAAGGTACAGAAATTTACATAGTATAAGTCTCCAGTTCCTTGATGTTAGATGACTTGACTATCTCACCTTTATTTTTCACCAGGCGCAGGTAGGCTTTTCATGCCTGTCTGTTTCCACTGCTAACTATATTCATACAGCTTCTCTTCTTTGGAACTTGTATGTCAATCACCAATCTTCCCTTGCCCACCAAAATAGATACCGCTGAAGGAGAGGTTATATACACCACCATGGTTGACTTGGCATCTCAAAGACTTCTTGAGAAAGCAATATATCCAGATGCAAATATCCTTGACCCTTACAACTTGGACATGTGATGGAACACTTCTGGATTCTACATTACCTTTATAAAGGGATTACGAAAAAAAGAAAAAAAATTGCCAGGAAGTCCTTTTAGGCATTAATACATTGCAGAAATGTGGGTCCATGGATTTATCTTCAAGTGAAGTAGTGTTCAAAAATTGCCTTTCTGATGAGTGTTCAAAGTTGGTAAGCAACTCACTTGGGTAGATGTAGGGGGTCTTCTTCAATCATGGTCCTGCGAGAGGACTCATTCAAGGCTTTAAAACAGAATGGTTGAACTCTGCCAGCTTGTTAGCCAAGCCTATGGACAGAATTAATTGTAATTGTCAGTTTAATACCTGAAGGTACAGACTTTCCTAACTAAAAGAGATGCTCCCATCTCCAGAGAAAAATCCACAAATGGTATATTTCCCCAATCTGCAGACAAGGTTGAGTAGGCATAGGGGAAGATCTATGGGTATTAAATGATAATAAGATTGAAAACTCAACCATAAAAGTTTTCAGTAACATCATAACATTGAGAAGAACAAGCACAAGACTAAAGCTATCAAAACAAATGATATGTTTCTTAGAAGGTAAAAATAAAAAGCCTAATTAGACAAAACAGCTTTCCTCAAAATTATTTGCTAAACCTGTAGTTTATTAATATATTAAATTTGTATATTGTACTTAAATTTATTTTAAAAAATTTCAAAGTTCACTTACTAATTGATTCTTTTGGATGGAATTCCACAGTATTTACAGAGCCGTTATGTCCTGGAAGCTTGTACAAAATATGCCTAGATGTTGTATCCCAAACATAAGCGTGACGATCGGAGGAACCTGCTGATACACGACGTCCATCGGGTGACCATGAACATCTCAATAAAATCTGGAAATGGAGAGGTAGCTTAAGTGAACTATTTGATTTTAACCCTGTCACATTTATGTTTAGTAATAAATTATTTCTTGCAGACAGAATTTAATTGTTCACCAAACTGTCAACATCCTACTGTAATACTGAAATTATGTATGGCATTCTATAAAAAAAAAACTTATAGAAAGAATCTAATGATCAGCCAGAAATTGATCTTGCTGAGAAACTAGTTAGTAAATTTGCAAACAAAATTTCAGGAAATGTTGGTGATTAATCTCAGGCAAATTGTACATTACAGCTGCATACAGGCAACTTCAATCAACACAACAACAGTTATTATATATTAAAAGTGCTTGCATATCTATTTAAACTTCCACACACATTCACTTTCATGTAGTTAACAGGGAGAAATGGAATTTCAGAAGCAAAACGTGTTATTTGAAAAAAAAAAAAAAAATCGAACTAAAATTCCTTGAGGAATTTAATACCTTACACAAGTCAATGGGAATGTTTCATCAACGTCATCTTCATTGGAGTTACACCATACTAATTACAGTTTTGTTCAGCAGGACTAAATTCCTCTATTTCCATTTCCTCTTCAACATCCTCCTAGCCATTTATTTTGTAAGTAAGACACCAGTTACAATAATTTCTAAAAATAAATGAGCTTAAAAAATAACAATCTTTCTAGTTTTTTTCCATGTAATAAAAAAGTTATGTAACCAAAAATGTACTGTGTATAAGAAAATCACAAGAACATCAAAAGACAATGTGAAATGCCTAACCATTCTATCATTGGTAATTGGTATTAAATAATACTCTAGCAAGCCCGATAACCAAAAGAAACATTACCTTATTTTCATAATTAAGAGAACCCAAGTCACATAATGATCATCATTACAGAAACATGAATTTGACAAAAAAGTGAAGACAAGAACAAGTAGCACAGGAACACAAAAAAGGTATTCTCTCCTTCTAAGTAAGAGGAGGAAGCAGGTGTTTTGAGTTGTGGTTGGAATTAGGAAGGAAATGAGGCAAAAAAAAAAAAAAAAAAATTAAAAACTAACCCTTCAACTATGAATTGTAATATATTTTCGAAGAAACGTAAAATTTAAAAATAATATGCAGGAAGGAACTAATTCTGAAAAACAAGACTGCATAGAGTAAATCAGGGAGGAGCTAAAAGTAAATTATAGCAAAAAAAAATTAGGATTAGAACAGAACACATTTAAAGAAGCACTTAACAAATATAAAAGTACCACGTTTAATAGCCTAGTATCGGAGACTTTTAACATGAATTTTGTAAACATTAGGTAGTTTCTCTATATGACTGATGACTGAATCTGTTTATGCTACATGGTTCCAACTTCTAAGCTAGAGTCGCTGCTCACAAATTAACCGATTCTTTGTAAAGAAATATCTTGATAACTCATACTGCACTCAACAAAGAAAACAATCCTAATCCTTTGTTAGTACTGAAGGACAAAGACATAGCAAAGTGTGCTGTGCACAAGATCCCAGCCAATTGTGTTTTTGGATAGGTACACAGTCAGGAATAATTGCCTATCAACAATGACTTGTACCATCTCTAATAAACTCCATGAAATGAGAAAGGTAGATAGGAAGACTATAAGTCATAACACTATCTCCTTCAGAACTGAACAAGAAATTGCAGAAAAGAGGGAAATCCTTTGAACACCTGTCAAAGGGTCATCCATGCCCTTGAACACCTGTCAAGGCTCATCCATGCCCTTACCATAAAAGAATCATCATGGGATGAGTCCAATCCTCACTTTCTCCTTGATCTCTACCATGAAGCTTTCCATATCAAATTTAGCATTTCCTTAGCAAAAACACTATACCTAAAAACTAGTGTAGTTAAATTGGTGGGAATAGAAAGACAAGAACTCCATGAAGAAGAGCTGGTTGAGACCCCACACAAGGATCTTTTGGGTATCAATTACAGTGATGTGTGAAAACAATCTTAATGAAGAGCAATCTTACCCTTTCTTGGTCAAGGTGTCCTGCTCCTGATAAATATCTTCACTTAAGGATATATGATTTCTCGTATCAGGTGTAACTGCCAAAAGAAGTTTATGAGCAAAACCCACTTACTAAACTGACAAAAACAGGCAATTGGAGATTAACTACTAAATGTAGAAAGATTTTTTTTTAGCACTTATTAGTGCTTAAATTTATTTTCAACAAGAAAAAACAGCAGACTAAACCTGTGGGAGCTTAACACGTAGAATAATAATAGTAAAACTCAAAAGAGCACTAAAGGATCACAACCAGAGGGTGTAAAAGAATGCGGATAGAGTAACTTCTTACCATCAGTCTGTTAGAAAAAAAAAACAGAAAAAATAAAAGGTCTGGTAAACCTGGGAACATTCAGGCCATAAACGTGTGATACATATGATTAATGGGGTTGTATGAAACAAACCTTGAAATACCCTATCTACATTCTCCAAAGATAAGAAAAACCAAGGATATTCTGGCTTCTCTGTAGCATATTCTATACAAACTTACCTTTCCATGCTCTTCATTTATTAATACATACATACTGTATGTATACCAAGGCACTTCCCCCAATTTTGGGGGGTAGCCAACATCTAACAAATGAAACAAAAAAGGGGACCTCTCCTCTCTACGTTCCTCCCAGCCTGACAAGGGACTCAGTCAACAGAGTTCAGCTGGTACTGGTAGTTATTGATATTCGAGTTAAATTCTTTAGCAAGGAAAATTTAAGATATATAATCTTGGATTCAAAGCAGACCAATGCCATCACAACTTGAATCGATTAAACAAAAACTAATGGATTTGAGTAATAGTAGTCCATTGTTACAGATGACAGTATTTAAAATTCATCATAATGGACTCAAGAGGCAAACACTTATGTTACTTGGGTACTCTCACATTCCAACCCAAAATTTTATACATTAATGAATACAATAAAACCCTTATATAATAAAATGGATGCATAACTTACATTTTCAAAGTTATGTTGATGTCCTTGGAAGATTTTCACGCATCGTTCCTGTGGGGCAAATGGCCGGACATCCCATATTCTAACAGTGTTATCCATTGCATTTGATAATACATAGGATCCATCTGGAGAAAGACTAAGACCAGTCACTGTATCATTGTGACCTCGCATTCTATATAGTAGACCATTTTTCCTCAAATCCCAAACCTGAAAAATAAAATAACCTTAGTACTGTATACAATTGTTGCATATATGAACAATGTGGCATTATTCAAAACTACACATGTATAGTCATCAACCCATCTAGCAAGTAGCATGAAATTAAGCAGGCAAATTTCTATTTTGAATTATCTCATAACATTGAAGATTAGGATATAACCCCTTCTCCAAACCTAATGGTACTACAGTTATCTCTCCTTCCGACTCGTGTCATTCTGCAATTTGCCAGCACTATGCTTTTTAAAACTTACCAGAGCTAAATCAAGTTTGATATCTCAGATAAAAAAAAACTATGGGTACTATTGCATATTCCTTAGTTTCTTAAGGAGTTTATAGACAATCTTGGCCTGATACTTTGATATCTTTTTATTTGCCTTCTTTTAGACAATATTAATCTTCAAATCATAATACATGTTCTTCTACAGCCCTTACTTTTACTATAATTAAAGTCTTTGGAACTATGCTTAAGCCTCTCAAACTTGTGATCTACCCTGTATTATTCTCAAATTTCTTATAGATTTTGTTGCATATCCCCTCTTCCATAATAATATTTAAGTTTGAACCTATAGGAAAACAAAATAAGGCACTAGAATGTATGCAAAGAAACATTATACAGCATAAAAAATTTAAGAACTACTTAGGAGTTGCATGTCCTTTAAGCAGCTCCTATTTTATTTACCTCTCCCTGTATATGTGAGCGATTCTCATAGCTAAGGTGGTACTTCAACCTAATTCAAGACCATGATTTACTGTCTGGGCGATATATTAACTGATGTGTATACCCAATCTTTATATGTCTTTTCATTGGCTAAAGTTGAAGTTCTTCAATATATTAAAAGGATATTGGATTCCAGTTTCACCAGTAAATGTAATTTATGGGTTATGGGAATTGAACATTTTTTAAAGTAGAAGTCAAAAGTCGAATAAGAATTTCAACTTGGCTACAACCTTTGAATTACTAAACAGTTTCAGAGGAAAGATTTCATTGTCATTTCACTAAGAATGATAATGTGAGGAGTAAGGTCAAAGCTTATCTTGTTCTCAGTCAATGGATTCTAATTGATAAAATATCCAATCCTCATACTGCTTGTTTTGATCATAAAGTAAAACCCCGCACTTGTTAATTACTAATGTTCCAAGAGACACTCTGCAAGTGTTCTCGACGTATGTCAGATTTTCACCCTATAAGGTGACATACATTCCCAACAAACATGCTGAACACATAAAAGTACTTACAACCTGAAATCATTTCATAAAAACCAGATAACTACAAACTACATCAACAAGCTTCCATGGGAAGTAGAATACAGCACTATATCGTTATTGAACAGTGTAGAGATCGACGTAAGCTGGGGTGAAACGTCGAAATATGGATTTCATTTCAACATTTAACATTTAAGGATAAGCATCAAAGCCAGAACTGACATTATGTTGAAATGACAGAGAGGGGTATTACTATATTTTTTATACTTCATTGGCCTTACTGTACACATCTGGTTTCATATTCTCTAATTGTAAATCCAGGGTCACAGTCATCAAGTTATAAAAGATAGGTAACCCAGACCACTAAATTAAGAATTACCATCATTATTATTTATTTTATACTGTACCATTGATTTAAAATTCTTAACTAATTACCAAACAATAATAAACTTACTTTCATATCATTATCAATGCCACCAGAGATCACTTGTTCTGCTGTGTCATTAAAAGTAACGGCTGTAACCTGAAAATAAATTGTAAGATAAATTTTGTTCTCAAATGTAATAAAAGTATAAATGAAGCATTTTTTAATAAACCTTTATTTATTCATGCACAAACCAACAATGATCTCCACTCCTTCCTCAATATTCTTGTATCAAGGGAGGCCCCTCAACTTCACCAATATCATCTTGCCTAAACGGTAAGAGTGAGCTCCTTTGAGAGACAAGTAACTAACACCTTAGTCAGGAGAGCTCTCTCACATTACTTTACGTGGCCTTTACTTACAATATACTAAATTGAGTAACCCAAGTCCTCATTAATAACAGATACATGAAATAGGATATCAACATAATATTACAACTTTGATGAGCCACTGGTACAATAAAGGACCCTGCCCTGACTCTTGACTATGATGGCATCATCAAGGACTTTTTTCTTAAGAAATTGTGCATGTCAGTTACAAACAAAATAAAGAAGCTCTTTGATGTACAGTATTATCAATGGGAAAATTGTATCAACAGCCCCTATCCACTGTCAAACTTATTCCTCAATGTAAGAAATCATACAACTGACATTTGTTGTATTCTATAAAATAATCCAGCTACCAATACTAACAATTTACAAGAAAAATAATGTCCAAATAATTTAATTCAAAAGATTAGCACTTTCAATATTGTCACAATCAAAATTAAAATAAAATTACAGGTCTACACATTGTAAAGATGTATCCTTTAGTTATGGTTATTCTAATTGTATAATACATTTTTGCACTAACAAAACTCACTGTTTGAAATTTTCCATAATATTCATATAAGGAAATTTTGTCACCAAACCTGAAATGGGTTTTGAAGCGTAGTGGCTGGCCTCTTTTTGCGAACATCCCAAATTAAAACAGTGCAGTCATCTCCACCGCTCACTACTAAGCTGGGACCACGACGTGCACAATGAACACAATTGACAAAACTGCTGTGACCTGTGAAATATAAATTCATATGAAATAATTTTACATACAGAACACTATTTCAAGCATATTAGCATTGAGAGATAAAATTACATTAACTGTAAAGATGTTTCTCGGTTAAAAAAAAAAGTTTCAAAAACACCCATTCATGACTTGATAATCAAACCAGTATGGGGGTCAGCAAGTCAAACTGCAAAGGATGGGGTTATACAGCAAAAGCTACCCCTTATATGCATATATTTATTACAACCACAGTCTAATTACTGTACTACTTTAAATTCATTGAGAGACTGTGCTTGACATTCAAATTTCTCTTTTCCTTCAACTTAAAGCATATATATATTTGTGGTTTGCAGCTGACTTAAATTTAAAACAGTGAACATGGAAGAATTTTCAATTGAATTTCTTCTCATTAAGATATTTTAGGTTATATCAGAATTACCCATGTGTCCAATAATAATTGTGTTTGCAACAAGCAATATAAGTGAGTGCATGTTTAGATTTTATGCATACATACGATCTCATAAGTAAACTGAGTAAAAATCTATGATGCTTGCATACCCATTGTGCCTCTGAAAGCTGTGGAGACATGGGCAATTGCAAAGAAGAGATATTTCAAGTGGGTGTAACTAAAAATTGGTAAACCTTATGACAGGGTGAACTGAGAAAACCTTATTACTGTATACCTGTATATGGATAAGTATCTGAGAAATGAGTGGTTTACAGCACAAAAGCACACAAGAGATCTAAAACAGAGACTGTCCAGGGTTGTGATTGAGTAATAGGAGAAATTTAATGGAATCCACAGCTAAAGACTTACTATACCATATAGAAAATCAGTGAAAAATGTTATTTTGATAATAAAATAAATTTTTTAATATACTTACCCGGTGATTATATAAGCTGCAGCTCTGCTGCTCGACAGAAAACTCTACGGAAAAAATCCGCCAGCGATCGCTATGCAGGTAGGGGGTGTACTTCAACAGCGCCATCTGTCGTGCAGGTACTCAGTACTCATTGTAAACAAAGAACTCAATTTTCTCCTTGGTCCACTGCGTCTCTATTGGGGAGGAAGGGAGGGTCCTTTAATATATAATCACCGGGTAAGTAAATTCAAAAATTTATTTTATTATCAAAATAACATTTTTCAATATTTAACTTAGCCGGTGATTATATAAGCTGATTCACACCCAGGGGGGTGGGTAGAGACCAGCAATAAATGTTTACATTATTATGAGCTACGGATTTTTTATTTCATTTTAGAAGTTATCAAAATAACAAAAATAAAATAAATAAGTACCTGGTAAGGAAGTCGACTTGAACAATTACTCTGCCTTTTTAAGTACATCTTCCTTACGGAGCCTCGCGATCCTCTTAGGATGCTGAGCGACCCCTAGGATCTGAAGTATGAAGGGTTGCAACCCATACCACAGGACCTCATCAAAACCTCTAATCTAGGCGCTTCTCAAGAAAAGAATTTGACCACCCGCCAAATCAACCAGGATGCGAAAGGCTTCTTAGCCTTCCGGACAACCCAAAAACAACAATAAAAACATTTCAAGAGAAAGATTAAAAAGGCTATGGAATTAGGGGATTGTAGTGGTTGAGCCCTCACCCACTACTGCACTCGCTGCTACGAATGGTCCCAGGGTGTAGCAGTTCTCGTAAAGAGACTGGACATCTTTAAGATAAAAAGACGCGAACACTGACTTGCTTCTCCAATAGGTTGCGTCCATTATACTTCGCAGAGATCTATTTTGTTTAAAGGCCACTGAAGTTGCGACAGCTCTAACTTCATGTGTCTTTACCTTCAGCAAAGCTTGGTCTTCCTCACTCAGATGGGAATGAGCTTCTCGTATTAACAGTCTGATAAAATAGGATAAAGCATTCTTTGACATAGGCAAAGATGGTTTCTTAACTGAACACCATAAAGCTTCTGACTGTCCTCGTAAAGGTTTAGTTCGTCTTAAATAGAACTTAAGAGCTCTCACAGGGCATAAGACTCTTTCTAGTTCATTTCCAACCATATTCGATAGGCTTGGAATATCGAACGATTTCGGCCAAGGACGAGAGGGTAGCTCGTTTTTGGCTAGAAAACCAAGTTGTAAAGAACATGTAGCCGTTTCAGATGAAAATCCGATGTTCCTGCTGAAGGCGTGAATCTCACTGACTCTTTTAGCTGTGGCTAAGCAAACCAGGAAAAGAGTCTTTAAAGTGAGATCTTTAAAGGAGGCTGATTGTAGCGGCTCGAACCTTTCTGACATGAGGAATCTTAGTACCACGTCTAAATTCCAACCAGGTGTAGCCAAACGACGCTCCTTCGTGGTCTCAAAAGACTTAAGGAGGTCCTGTAGATCTTTGTTGTTGGAAAGATCTAAGCCTCTGTGACGGAAGACTGATGCCAACATGCTTCTGTAACCCTTGATAGTGGGAGCTGAAAGAGATCGTTCTTTCCTCAGGTATAAAAGGAAGTCAGCTATTTGAGTTACAGAGGTACTGGTCGAGGATACAGATACTGACTTGCACCAGTTTCGGAAGACTTCCCACTTCGATTGGTAGACTCTAAGGGTGGATGTCCTCCTTGCTCTAGCAATCGCCCTGGCTGCCTCCTTCGAAAAGCCTCTAGCTCTCGAGAGTCTTTCGATAGTCTGAAGGCAGTCAGACGAAGAGCGTGGAGGCCTTGGTGTACCTTCTTTACGTGTGGCTGACGTAGAAGGTCCACCCTTAGAGGAAGAGTTCTGGGAACGTCCACTAGCCATCGAAGTACCTCGGTGAACCATTCTCTCGCGGGCCAGAGGGGAGCAACTAACGTCAACCTTGTCCCTTCGTGAGAGGCGAACTTCTGCAGTACCTTGTTGACAATCTTGAACGGGGGGAATGCATATAGGTCTAGATGTGACCAATCTAGGAGAAAGGCATCTATATGAACTGCTGCTGGGTCCGGGATTGGTGAGCAATATATTGGGAGCCTCTTGGTCATCGAGGTTGCGAAGAGATCTATGGTAGGCTGGCCCCATGTGGCCCAAAGTCTCTTGCACACATCCTTGTGTAGGGTCCATTCTGTTGGAATGATTTGTCCCTTCCGACTGAGGCAATCTGCCATGACATTCAAGTTGCCTTGGATGAACCTCGTTACTAGTGAAATGTTTAGATCTTTTGACCAGATGAGCAGGTCCCTTGCGATCTCGTACAACGTCATAGAGTGGGTCCCTCCTTGCTTGGAGATGTACGCCAAAGCCGTGGTGTTGTCCGAGTTCACCTCCACCACTTTGCCTTGAAGGAGAGACTTGAAGCTTTTCAAGGCCAGATGAACTGCCAGTAGCTCCTTGCAGTTGATATGCATTGTCCTTTGACTCGAGTTCCAAGTTCCCGAGTATTCCCGACCGTCTAATGTCGCGCCCCAGCCCGTGTCCGATGCGTCCGAGAAGAGAACGTGGTTGGGAGTCTGAACAGCCAGGGGCAGACCCTCTCTGAGGCTGATACTGTCCGTCCACCAAGTCAGGGAAGACTTCATCTTCTCGGAAATGGGGATCGAGACCGCTTCTAGCGTCTTGTCCTTTTTCCAGTAAACAGCTAGGTGATATTGAAGAGGACGGAGGTGTAGTCTTCCTAACGATACGAACTGTTCCAGGAATGATAGTGTCCCTATCAGACTCATCCACTGCCTGACTGAACATCGTTCCTTCTTCAGCATCTTCTGGATGCATAACTGGGCTTGACTTGTTCTGGGGGCCGACGGAAAAGCCCGAAAAGCTAGACTGTGAATCTCCATCCCTAAATACACAATAGTTTGGGATGGGACCACTTGAGACTTTTCCATATTGACCAGGAGACCCAATTCCTTGGTCAGATCTAGAGTCCACTTTAGATCCTTCAGACAGCGACGACTGGAAGAAGCTCTTAGAAGCCAGTCGTCCAAATAGAGGGAGGCTCTGATGTCCGCTAAATGGAGGAATTTGGCTACATTCCTCATCAGCCTCGTAAACACAAGAGGAGCTGTGCTTAGGCCAAAGCATAGGGCTTGAAACTGGTAGACAACCTTTTCGTAAACGAATCTCAGAAAAGGTTGGGAGTCTGGGTGGATGGGGACGTGAAAGTATGCGTCCCTTAGGTCTAAAGAGACCATCCAGTCTTCCCTTCTGACCGCTGCTAGAACGGACTTTGTGGTCTCCATGGCGAACGTCTGCTTTGTGACAAAGACATTCAGCGCACTGACGTCTAGCACCGGCCTCCACCCTCCTGTCTTCTTTGCCACTAAGAAGAGACGGTTGTAGAAGCCCGGGGTTTGATGGTCCAGGACTTTGACTACCGCTCCCTTTTCTAGTAAGAGAGACACCTCCTGTTTCAATGCTCGTCTCTTGTCTTCCTCTCTGTACCTGGGAGAGAGATCGATGGGAGACGTTGCTAGAGGGGGTTTTCGTACAAATGGGATCTTGTACCCCTCTCTGAGCAACTTCACAGATTGTGCATCTGCGCCTCTCTTCTCCCAGGTCTGCCAGAAGTTCTTGAGTCTGGCTCCCACTGCTGTCTGAAGAAGCTGGCAGTCAGACTCTGCCTTTAAAGGACTTGGTTCCTTTCTTCTTCCCACGTCTCCCTTCGGCACGAGCACCTCCTCTGCTGGAGGCTCTGCCACGAAAGGGCGGAATAAATCGGGACGCTGGAGTGTCCATCCTTGGTCTAGCTGACAAGGTAGGCAAAGGGGTGGCTTTGCGGGCAGAGGACGCAACCAGGTCATGGGTGTCCTTCTGTATCAAAGAAGCAGCAATCTCCTTAATCAAGTCCTCTGGAAAAAGGCACTTAGAGAGAGGAGCAAACAGAAGTTCGGATCTTTGACAAGGTGTCACTCCAGCTGACAGGAAAGAGCAAAGGTTCTCACGCTTCTTGAGGACTCCGGATACGAACGATGCAGCAAGCTCACTAGACCCGTCATGTATGGCCTTGTCCATGCAGGACATGATGAGCAAGGAAGATTCCTTCTCAGTCGGGGAGATCTTCCTGCTCAAAGCTCCCAGACACCAGTCTAAAAAGTTGAAGACCTCGAAGGCTCTAAATATCCCTTTCAACAGATGGTCTAGGTCCAAAGGTGACCAGCATATCTTAGAGCGTCTCATGGCTAGCCTGCGGGGAGAGTCTACAAGACTTGAGAAGTCGCCCTGGGCAGAGGCAGGAACTCCCAAGCCGAGAACTTCTCCCGTGGCATACCAGACGCTCGATCTGGAAGAGAGTCTAGCAGGGGGAAACGTAAAGGCTGTCTTCCCTAGACTCTTTTTGGACTGCATCCATTCTCCTATAACTCGTAAAGCTCTCTTGGACGAGCGTGCGAGGACGAGTCTAGTAAAGGCAGGCGAGGATGACTGCGTACCTAAAGCAAACTCTGACGGAGGAGAGCGTGGAGCCACAGACACAAACTGGTCCGGAAACATCTCTTTGAACAGAGCAAGAACTTTTCTAAAGTCCAAAGAGGGTTGCGTGGACTTGGGCTCGTCAAGGTCCGAATGTGGTTCATCAACGTGTGCCGCATCGTCATCATCAGAGAGTCCATCATCCGAGAATTGAGGAGGAAGCGGCAATGGAGTAGGTATCGGCTGGTTAGCTGAGTCCGGTCGCACGGGTGCACGCGTGACTGAACCGGACGCAACGTCATGGAACTGATGCCCAGTCTGTGAGCTGGCAACAACCATAGCAGCGCGGGGACGCACAGCGTCTACTCCAGACTGTCTAGTCTGATGTGGGCGAGCAGAGGCAACCACACTGGGTTGCGGAGGTTGACGCACCGCGTCAAAACAAAACAACTCTGACGGTTGTTGTACCTCGCGAACGTCAACGGAAGGTTCCGTGCGTCGCTGAACGTCAACATGCGCATGGGTGGCGGGACTCTCTCAGCTGGAGTGCGCAAGAAGGTCGCCTCAGCGTCCACAGGACGCACAACCGAGAGTGTGGTTGGTTGTAGGCAAGAGGTTGGTGCAGCAGCAACCTTCTCCGCACGAAAGTCCTGCATCAGAGACGTTAATTGGTACTGCATGGTCTGCAGCAAAGACCATTTAGGGTCTGCAGGAGCAGGTGCGGCGACAGACGGTGTAACTGCCTGAGGCGGTACCGCTTTGCCTCTCTTAGGAGGTGAGCAGTCATCGGAAGACTGCAGCAAGTCCGAACTGACCCAGTGGCTACAACTGGGCCGTTGGACTTGCGCGGAAGGGACCGACTTGCGCTTAAGAGGTCGTGAGACCTTGGTCCATGGTTTCTTACGAGAAACCTCATCCGCAGACGAGGAATAAATGGGCTCTCTCGTCTTTGTGTGGGTGGGGCGATCTTGGGTAGATACGCCCGAAACCACGGAGGGAACGTCTGTTCGCTGATTAAAGCCTCTCGAACCCATTGGTCGTACGACATTGCTTCTCCCCTGGACTTGGGAGCTTGCAAGAGGTCCCGGACTAGGAGGACAACAGGCACGAACAGACGAACCCTCAAGCGCAACACTATCCACAACACTATCACTCACTTTACCACTTCCCACTGCACTTTTACACTTCAGCTCCTTGACGTCCGCCATGAGCTGGTTACGGTCACTAGCCAGGGACTCAACTCTCTCACCCAGAGCTTGGATGGCACGCATCATGTCAGCCATCGAAGCTTCCTGAGTGCCAGAAGGGGGATCAGGAGCAACCACTACAGGGGAAGGAATAGGTTGAAGGGCATGAGGAGAGGAAAAATCAACAGAATGAGATGAACTTCTCCTGACTATCTCTCTCTAGCCTACGTGTATATTTTTGGAATTCGATAAAATCGAATTCCGAAAGCCCAACGCATTCCTCACATCGATCTTCCAATTGACAGGTTTTATCCCGACAATTGGAACAAACGGTGTGAGGATCGATAGAGGCCTTCGGAAGACGCCTTGAACAGTCCCTAGCATTACACTTCCTGAATTTTGGGACTTGAGAAGGGTCAGCCATTTTGAATTGGTCAAAGGGGAATTCAAAAACTATCCAAAGTCATCAACAAATAATCCGATATCAAAAAAAGAATGCAAGGATTTATTGAAGAGAAAGCCTGCACAGCGAAAGCTCAAAACTAGAATAGTGTACTTCACCAAATAGTTGTGAAAACAAATCCAGTTAGCAACAGCGAATTAGTAGGTCTTGCCGGTAGCACGACAGAGAGAAAATTGAGTTCTTTGTTTACAATGAGTGCTGAGTACCTGCACGACAGATGGCGCTGTTGAAGTACACCCCCTACCTGCATAGCGATCGCTGGCGGATTTTTTCCGTAGAGTTTTCTGTCGAGCAGCAGAGCTGCAGCTTATATAATCACCAGCTAAGTTAAATATTGAAAAATTGCTTTTGTAATACCAAGCATGTTTGTGGCAATTTTCATTGAAGTAACTTTAAATATTTCTTAAAATATACAAACATGAAGTCTTTTAGGTAGCAGTATTCTTAGTGCAAGGTGAAAGCTGTTGAAGCATATTAATAAGGTACCTGACTGGAGGTGGGTAAGTGAGAAGCAATCACAATTAAACAAACATCACCTTTCCTTTGGGAACAGGGACAATGCAGATGGTTTGAGCTGGGATTATGATTGAAGATTTCAGGCTTGAATACTTTAGATACTAAGTTCACTAACCAACATTTTTAATATATTGTACCATGTTCACTCTTATGATGGTAAAAGTGTCCTGTGATACCTTACTGACATTCATCTTATCACTGCCCAAAAACATATTTTCCTGAGCCATGTACATGAAAAAGAATCTAATTGCTCTCATAAACTATGCTCCTATACAGCCTGGCACTCTGGTGCATAAGCTGATAAGGGTATATGCCACATATATACTTTTGACTCTGCTTACTCTTGAAATATTTCAGGGGAACCTCGTCCCACACACACATATACTGTCTCTGCATCGTCCATTTACAGAAAGTAAGCAATGTTGTTGCTGAATCCTTCAACAAAAACCTCGCTAAATTGGTACATGGTGCAAATTATGAGGGATGAAGTTGAACCCTAACAAAACTCAAAATAGGATTTTAAGTACCCAGTAGGTCAAAGATTGTGGATCCTTAACATCCTATTTTCATTGAATGTGAAACGTGTCTTAACTCAATACTGTGCAACCACATAAAATTCTATGGTCTTCAGCAGCTAACTCTTATCTTAAATTTTAATACTTAATCTGTACCATCGTTCAGTTAGTATTTCATTAAGATTCTCCAGATTGTACCATCTAGTACATATTACATCAAATGCAGTTACAAGTAATTCTAACAATATGTTATTTTTATTAATAAAATAAATTTTTGAATATACTTACCCGATAATCATGTAGCTGTCAACTCCGTTGCCCGACAGAATTCTATGGAGGGATACGCCAGCTATCACAATACTAGAAGGGGGTGTATTTACCAGCGCCACCTGTGGCCAGGTACTCAAGTACTTCTTGTTGACACCTCCTCAATTATTCCTCGGTCCACTGGTTCTCTATGGGGAGGAAGGGAGGGTCGATTAAATCATGATTATCGGGTAAGTATATTCAAAAATTTATTTTATTAATAAAAATAACATTTTTCAATATTAAACTTACCCGATAATCATGTAGCTGATTCACACCCAGGGGGGTGGGTGAAAACCAGTGTACAAGATTAAAGGATAGCTAAGTATCCCATATTTCATATAATCAGTTATCCACAATAACAATGAAATAATAAGTACCTGGTAAGGAAGTCGACTTGAACCGTTACTCTGCCTTTAATAAGATCGTCTTCCTTACTGAGCGCAGCGTTCCTCTTGGGAGGCTGAATCAACTCAAAGGTGCTAAAGTATACAGGGCTGCAACCCATACTAAAGGACCTCATCACAACCTTTAACCTTGGCGCTTCTCAAGAAAGAATTGACCACCCGCCAAATCAACAAGGATGTGGAAGGCTTCTTAGCCGACCGTACAACCCATAAAAAGTATTCAAGAGAAAGGTTAAAAAGTTATGGGATTATGGGAATGTAGTGGCTGAGCCCTCGCCTACTACTGCATTCGTTGCTACGAATAGACCCAGGGTGTAGCAGTACTCGTAAAGAGACTGGACATCTTTGAGATAGAATGATGCGAACACTGACTTGTTTCTCCAATAGGTTGCATCCATAACACTCTGCAGAGAACGGTTCTGTTTGAAGGCCACTGAAGTAGCCACAGCTCTCACTTCATGTGTCCTTACCTTCAGCAAAGCAAGGTCTTCTTCCTTCAGATGAGAATTTGCTTCTCTAATCAGAAGCCTGATGTAGTAAGAAACTGAGTTCTTAGACATTGGTAGAGAAGGCTTCTTGATAGCACACCATAAGGCTTCTGATTGTCCTCGTAATGGTTTTGACCTTTAGATAGTACTTAAGAGCTCTAACTGGGCAAAGTACTCTCTCCAGTTCGTTCCCCACCATGTTGGACAGGCTTGGGATCTCGAACGACTTAGGCCAAGGACGGGAAGGAAGCTCGTTTTTAGCCAAAAAACCGAGCTGTAAGGAACATGTAGCCGTTTCAGATGTGAAACCTATGTTCCTGCTGAAGGCGTGGATCTCACTTACTCTTTTACCTGTTGCTAAGCACACGAGGAAAAGAGTTTTTTAATGTGAGGTCCTTAAAAGAGGCTGATTGGAGCGGTTCAAATCCTGATGACATTAGGAACCTTAGGACCACGTCTAGATTCCAGCCTGGAGTGGACAACCGACGTTCCTTTGAGGTCTCAAAAGACCTAAGGAGGTCCTGTAGATCTTTGTTGGAGGAAAGATCCAAGCCTCTGTGGCGGAAAACCGCTGCCAACAAACTTCTGTAACCCTTGATCGTAGGAGCTGATAGGGAGCTTACGTTCCTTAGATGTAACAGGAAGTCAGCAATCTGGGTTACATTGGTACTGGTTGAGGAAAACTGCATTGGCCTTGCACCAGCTTCGGAAGACTTCCCATAAAGACTGATAGACTCTGAGAGTGGATGTCGTCCTTGCTCTGGCAATCGCTCTGGCTGCCTCCTTCGAAAAGCCTCTAGCTCTTGAGAGTCTTTCGATAGTCTGAAGGCAGTCAGACGAAGAGCGTGGAGGTTGGGAGTACCTTCTTTACGTGAGGTTGACGCAGAAGGTCCACTCTAGGAGGAAGAGTCCTGGGAACGTCGACCAGCCATTGCAGTACCTCAGTGAAACATTCTCTCGCGGGCCAGAGGGGAGCAACCAACGTCAGCCGTGTCCCTTTGTGAGAGGCGAACTTCTGAAGTACCCTGTTGACAATCTTGAACGGCGGGAATGCATACAGGTTGAGATGGGACCAATCCAGCAGAAAGGCCTCCACGCGAACTGCTGCTGGGTCTGGAATCGGAGAACAATACAAGAGGAGCCTCTTGGTCATCGAGGTAGCGAATAGATCTATGGTTGGCTGATCCCACAGGGCCCAAAGTCTGCTGCAAACATTCTTGTGAAGGGTCCACTCTGTGGGGAAGACCTGACCCTTCCGGCTGAGGCGATCTGCCATGACATTCATATCGCCCTGAATGAGCCTCGTTACCAGCGTGAGCTTTCGATCTTTTGACCAAATGAGGAGGTCCCTTGCGATCTCGAACAACTTCCTCGAATGAGTCCCTCCCTGCTTGGAGATGTAAGCCAAGGCTGTGGTGTAGTCGGAGTTCACCTCCACCACCTTGTTAAGCTGGAGGGACTTGAAGTTTATCAAGGCCAAATGAACTGCCAACAACTCCTTGCAATAGATGTGAAGTGTCCTTTGCTCCTGATTCCATGTTCCCGAGCATTCCTGTCCGTCCAGTGTCGCACCCCAGCCCGTGTCCGATGCGTCCGAGAAGAGACGGTGGTGGAGGACTGAACAGCCAATGGTAGACCTTCCTTGAGAAGAATGCTGTTCTTCCACCACGTTAGAGTAGACCTCATCTCTTCGGAAACAGGAACTGAGCCCGTCTCTAGCGTCATGTCCTTTATCCAGTGAGCAGCTAGATGATACTGAAGGGGGCGGAGGTGGAGTCTCCCTACTCGATGAACAGGGCCAGCGATGAAAGTGTCCCTGTTAGACTCATCCACTGCCTGACTAAGCATCGGTTCCTTCTCAGCATGCTCTGGATGCATTCTAGGGCTTGGAAGATCCTTGGGGCCGACGGACAAGTCCGAAAAGCTCGACTCTGAAGATCCATACCCAAGGAGACAATGGTCTGGGATGGGACGAGCTGGGACTCCTCAAAATTGACCAGGAGGCCCAGTTCCTTGGTCAGATCCATAGTCCATTTGAAAATCTCCAGACAGCGACGACTTGAGGGAGCTCTTAAAAGCCAGTCGTCTGACGGAGCCGGACACAAGATCATGATACTGCTGCACAGTCTGTAAACTGTCAATCATGGGCAAGCGAGGAAGTACAGTGACAACCCGAATCTGTCTAGACTGTCTGGGTCGTACAGACAACTCCTTAACGGGTTGCTGAGGTTGCCCACTGCGTCACAACAAGTCCCTTCTGTTGGTTGTTGAACGTCTTCCCCGTGACACATTGACTCCGTAAACAAAAAATCCTCTAACAAGGACTAAGCTTGGACTGCATGTCATGCAACACAGCTCAAGGTCTATGGGAGCAAGTGTGGTAACAGACGGGATTAGCGGCTGAAGTGTAACCATTACCTTCCCTGTAAGCATGTTATGCTTAAATAAAAGTCCATAAGAGGTTATGCAGCTAAAGGCTCCCTCCAAATGACAGAGTCCTCAAGGGAATATCAGAAGGAGGGAGAAAAGAACTTTCTCATCTACAGGGACCTTATCCTAGAAAAGCTAAGTTCTCTGAGTGAGGGTTCACTGGTGCAAAGCAGCAGACTAGAAGGCAACGTTATGAAACTGCTTGACAGTCTAGTGAGTTGGCAACAACCCAAGATGTGTTGAGAAGCATGCGGTAAGGTATGCAGAGCATGATGTATGCAGAGTATGCTGTATGCAGAGCATGCTGAATGCAGAGCATGCTGTATGCAGAGCATGTTGTATGCAGAGCATGCTGAATGCAGAGCATGCTGAATGCTGAGCATGTAGGAAGTAGAGCCTGCTGTAAGCAGAGCCTGCTGAAAGGAAAGCAGAGCGTGTGCATGGCGTTTAACATTTCTCAGAAATTCCATGACCAGTGCTAGAGTGCTTAATGCATGCTTGCATGGGGTTTAAACCATGGTATGCTGAACAGCAGAGTCAGAACGAGCTGGAACAACAACAGAGGTTTCCTCAACTTGAGGGAAAACCTGAGGTTCAGACTGCATAGGCTGAACAACAGACGGAGCAGAAGGCAGGTGCAAGGGTGAAGGAGGTTGACTCCTAGCAAGAGTTGCACCCAAGGATTGTACCAGCTGAGCGGAGGACGGAGGCGGAGTAGTCCGTTCCTGTTCCTGAGAGATGAGTGGAGCATGAGAAGGTTGAGGCTGCGCAGAACAAGGTAAAGTTCTAGCAAGCTGAGGCTCCTGAGGCGCAAGTGCATGGTGTAGATGAGCTTGCCTAGATGAGGGTTGAACTCGGTGCAGCGCTGGTTGAGCAGACAGACTCACGGAGGGGAGAGGTTGTTGTACCCCAACCGAGAGTTGCACCACTGGAGGAGCAGCAAGGGGAGGAGGAGGAAGAGTGTAACTCTCCTGATCCCAAAGCAAGGGTTGCCTTAAAGAAGGCTGAGGCTGAACAACACTGTGAACAGCAAACTCCGAAAGTGGTTCAACATCGTACGCCTGGCAGATGGAGCTGCGACTGGGTGCAGCGAGTGCAGGCGGGTGCAGCACAGGCTGAACGGGTGCAGGAGGTTGGTGCACCACCGGTGCAGGCGGGTGCAGCATAGGCTGAACGGGTGCAGGAGGTTGGTGCACCACCGGTGCAGGCGGGTGCAGCACAGGCTGAACGGGTGCAGGAGGTTGGTGCACCACCGGTGCAGGCGGGTGCAGCACAGGCTGAACGGGTGCAGGAGGTTGGTGCACCACAGGTGCAGGAGGTGCAACACTCTCAGCACGACACTCACGCATCAAGTCCGAAAGCTGTGCTTGCATGGACTGTAGTAGAGTCCACAACATCATACGCCTGGCAGATGGTACTGTGATCAGGCGGAGCGAGTGTAGGAGGAGGGAGTGTAGGCGGAGGCGGTGGAGCAACACTCTCAGCCCGACACTCACTCATCAAGTCCGAAAACTGTGCTTGCATGGACTGTAGTAGAGTTCACAACATCGTACGCCTGGCAGATGGTGCTGCGACCAGGCGGAGCAGGTGCAGGCTGGGCGAGCACAGGTGCAGCGAGAACAGGTGGAGGGAGTGCAGGCGGTGCAACACTCTCAGCCCGACACTCACGCATCAAGACCGAAAGTTGTGACTGTATGGACTGCAGTAGAGTTAACTTGGGGTCGGCAGACACTAAGTTCTGCTGAGGTAAAGCCTTAACAGCAGAGATCTGTTGTGGCAGAACCTTACTCCTCTAAGTCGGAGTGTAATCAACTGATGACTTAGGAGAGTCAGAGCTAACCCAACGACTGCATTCGGGTTGTGAACTTTAACTTCGTACGTCTGGCATAGGTCTGGACTTAACGTTTAAGAAGTCTTGAGACCTGAGACCAGCGTTACTCTGCCTTTATTTTCTCCCCTAATCTCTTCTGCAGACGAGCAAAATAAGGGCTCAATCGTCTGCGGGTGGGAGTGACGGTCTCGGTAAGACACGCCCACAACCACCGAGAATACTTCTGTGCGCCGATCAAGGCCTGCTGAACCCTTATGCCCTTCGACATTGCTTCTCCCCTGGGCTTGGGAGCTTGCAAGAGGTCCCGGACTGGGAGGACGACTGGCGCGCACAAAAGTACCCTCACGCACTAATCACTTTGATTTCTGTTTGCACTTATTTCACTGAACTCGAAACTTAAGTGGTTTGTACCTGAAATACGCAATTCTATCCTTTCTCAAAGTTAGTAATTGCGAAAACAGAATTACAATGTAACAGAAAAATCTAATGAAAGATAAATCAGTGGTTGGAAAGAGACTAAACACTAGATCACTCTAGAAACGTTTAGTTTCTTCCCCTAAAGAGACTAGGGAGAAGAGCAAAAATCGATAATGACGTTACTCGTACGCCTGGCAGGCTTGAATGAAACGTTTATCCTCTTTCTCCCTCCGTCTCTATCTCTCTCTCTCTCTCTCTCTCTCTCTCTTGACTTAGAACCTGAGAGAAGAGCCCAATCATATATATCGTTAAAACATATTATTGTTAAAGGAAAAAACTGAAAAGTTCCTTTATTAGTCTCAAAACCATTAAGTTAAGAAAGAATGAACAAAACGCTAGACACGGTTACTCTTACTGCAACGTGAAACCGTGAACATTCTTTCTCTATCGTAACGATAGAGTGCAAGTTGAACGTTCTGAACGTCAACAACTGCAGAGACAAAACAAAACGTTAGTTCAGCTTTGAAAACAGTACGAGACTGTCAAAGAAAATCTTTCAAACTCTGTGGCGGAAATAGCATAATATGTTAACAGGTAAAACCGAAATGACGGGCTCAAAGTTTATTAACTTCGGTAAAAGACCGCCTACTATTAGGAAGGTCGAATATAAACAAATATAAAAATTAATTTTAATGAGTTTATAATAAAAGGAAGTTAATCGAAGAGGCCTATAAGAGGCGGAGAGATATAAAATAAATCTATAACTTTGTTAAGCAAAATTAAGAAAAAGAGTCTATACTCTCTTAGACACCAACACTTCCGTCTAAGGGAAGGGTCGGCCATTGAAAGGTGAACGAGAGTTCATACTCTCTCGTCACCAAAAATAATCAAAATTAATCAAATTAATTCCAAAAGCTAACTAAGCTAATATAGAAGTTTTCCAGTAAAGCGACAGCCGAAATCAAAGAGAAATACTTCACCAAAGTCGTGAAAATACTCCAAGAACATAAGCGTATCCCAGAACGTCTTGCCGGAAGCACGACAGAGGAATAATTGAGGAGGTGTCAACAAGAAGTACTTGAGTACCTGGCCACAGGTGGCGCTGGTAAATACACCCCCTTCTAGTATTGTGATAGCTGGCGTATCCCTCCATAGAATTCTGTCGGGCAACGGAGTTGACAGCTACATGATTATCGGGTAAGAATATTGAAAAATTGCCTTGTACTTCACAAGGCTCAATATTACACAGTACTCTGTAAGTTGCAAAGAAATTCTAACAATATTTCCTTGTAATTCACAGGGCTCAATATTACACAGTATACTATAACTTTTATTCCAGCTGTCATCAGACTGTGGAATGATTTTCCTAATATGATAGTTGAATCAGAGGAACTTAAAAAATCCAAACCTGCTGCTAATGCTTTTCTGTTGAATAGGTTGATACAAGTCTTAGTTCATAGTTTATCTATTTGATGTATCTATTCAACGCTGTTACTTATCTTGATATAGTTTGCAATTGTTTATTATTTCTCATTTATAGTCTATTTGCTACTGGTACTTCTCTATTTCCTTTCTGCACTGGACTGTTTTCCCTGTTGCAGCCCTTGAGCTTGTATTATTCTACTTTTCAAATTCTAAAAATAATAATAAAATAATATTACTAGTAATTCAAATCTTGTAACAAAATATAACAAAAACTAGGTCTTTCTAGGCTGTAGTATGACAGTTATCAGGGAAATTACAAAGATAAGGCTGAAGCTTAACCCGCAGACTTTACCCGTGAAGAATTTTGAAAATTACTAATAATGTACTGTATTTAAATTCAACAAACCTTTCAGCTTTTTTACTCTTGTTCCACTCGTTGTGTCCCAACACATCACTGTTTTATCAGCAGATGCAGTGTATAAAGTTGCTCCATCTGTAGAGAAGTGCATGTCTGTAATAGCATTTGTGTGCCCCATCAGCATTCCAAAGTTTTCACACTCGCCATACACGTTCCAAAACACTGGAAAAAAAGGAAAAAGTATCATTATAACTCTGACATGAAATCCCTCATTAAATATAATGCTGTACATACAGTAAGGATATTATTGTTATCAATATAATCATCCAACAGAAATATCTATGGTGAATATTGTATATAGCAAATAATTGCAAGGCTATGGCCCCAGAAATAAAAATATAAAAGAAATTAATAAATAATAAAATTCAAACAGCTGTATATATTTCTTTAAACACATAATAATAATAATAATAATAATAATAATAATAATAATAACAATAATAATAATATCATTAAATAAATAATATTCCAGCAAGCAATGTATACTTTCAAGTACATTATAAATCTTTTTATTCATCTCGCTATTTTTTTTCTTCTGAAGTAATTTTCGTAAATTTCTAAAGGAGGGTATAAGTGATAAACAGTGATTACAGAAAGTTCTCTCAGATTCCAAACTTTATGTGGTAGAGCCCAACATTTGTAGTAAAGGCCACAGCAACAAGTATTATAATGAGGTAACACCATCAGTCGCAAATTATGAGGGGTAAGGTTTCTCGGGATTTGAGAACAATAACAAACCTCTAGACTTTTAAAGCAACTAGGTAAGGGTCACTTCCTATCAATGTTTTTAAATTGCCATAACATATCCTCCAGCCTCTACATCCCTAACTCAAAAGCCTGCCCATCAGATGCAGTAGGTACAATCAAATTCAATAGTTTGCCAACAATCACAGACCATTACTTGCCTAATGTATAGGGTGTGTTAGGTTCACAGACATCTAGAGAATGCCAGTGGTCATATGAATTGAACGTACACTTCAAGCAGTGGGCATTGCCCAGCCAGATTAAAAAGATTAAATGTGTAAAACAGGCCATGAGCATAGAAGTGTCAAGGAGGGAGTGTAGAGAATATGGGATATGAAGGGGTACAGTTAATGAAAGGGAATAGATGGATACAGAAAACATGAGGAATAAATGGAAGTGAATTAAAAATGAGTGGAGCAGATGCCCAAGCACAGACCAGCTAAGCCAAGCACAGCACCCCTTTCCATTTCACCTACCATTGTGAACAATGGAAATATTGGTCGCCAAACTCAATCAATTCAAGAAAAATGGTGCTTTAGACAAATGCACTAAAAGACACTAGTTAAGAGTTGAAATGAGTGCATACAGAATAAGCAGTTTACAGCTGTGACTAGATTGTTGGATGATTCTAATCAAGCAGTTGAATTGGTTGAACTTCTAAGTTGAAACTTGTAGCAAATGTTTTTATGTTGAACAGGCAGATGTAAGTCTCTCTTCCTACTTCAAGTATGATAGATCTTTTACTGTTACTGATCTTGAAAGCTTTTTCTCTATTCATTACTTATCATATAGTTTGCTTACTTCCTTATTCCCCCTCTTGACAGGGCTATTTTCCCCCTTTTGGAGCCCTTGGGCTTACTGAATACAATCATGCATTTCCAACTAGGATTTTAGCATGTCTAGTAATAATAAAAATACAACACAGATTTCCACTAGTTGCTTCGAGTTTGGTGACAGTACCGTCATTATATTTATAATCAAGATTTCTCTGAATATGCTAACTATACTGTAACTACTTAAATGTTCACCATTTATCCTTCCATAATGACTTGTCACTGTAACCAAATACTGCAAGAAGTTTATAGTTTTTGATAAAAACTTCTAAAGATTCATTTATTGGAGAGGAAAATCCTTAAAATTTTCATCTTTCTAACCAAAATTGTAAACTTGATAGCAAATAAAGTGCAGTAATTTTATATAGGCCATCTCCGAATAGGGTACTAGTTTGTTCCAACACATATACAAACCCTCATCTTTTAATAGAAGTATGCTTTCAGCACATCTGGAACTTGGCTGCTAAAATCTATAAGGTGTAGCTTCTTAATTTTTAGGCGCCAGATAGTACAGACATATTATTAATATAACTAGCTGAGCTACAACCCTAGTTGGAAAAGCAGGAAGCTGTAAGCCCAAGGGCTCCAACAGGGAATCTAGCCCAGTGAGGAAAAGAAGTAAGGAAACAGATAGAATATTACTGTATTCATGAGTGTACCCTCAAGCAAGCGAGAGAACTCTAACCCAAGACAGTGGAACACCTTGCTACAAAGGCTATGCCACTACCCAAAACTAGAAAACAATGGTTTGATTTGGAGTGCCCTTCTCCGAGAAGAGCTGCTTACCATAGCTAAGGTCTCTTCTAAGCTTACAAAGTGGAAAGTAGCCACTGAACAATTACAGTGGAGTAGTTAACACCTTAGAGAAGGACAATTGTTCATCTATCTTATTGTTGTATGGTGTATCAGGAAAAAGAAGTGTGTCTAAAGAATAGGTCAGACTATTTGGTGAATGTGCTGGAAAAGGAAAAAGGAGTGTAACCAAAGAGGGATCAAATACAGTACTATCTGGCCAGTCAAAGGATCAAATCTCTATAAATAATATCTCAACGGATGGCTGGTGCCTTGACCAACCTCCTACATGTACTTCTGGCATTCCCAATTGATTATTTTAATCTTTTGCTTTTCTTTTAGATGAACTGGTTGGCAGATCTCCATGTGCAAGGGATATTAATAAAAAAGTGAGGTTTTGCAGTCATTCCCCAATAAATGTAACTTGCAAAAGTTGTCTGTACAACCTGTCATTATCCACATTCTTTCACTTGTTAGACAGGTATTTTTGTTTTGTGTTTATTCCCTCATAAGTATGGCCTAGCAATGTCAACATAATACTGAGGAAGTTTGTTTAGCTTGGACATTGTTGTGCTCCATCAGAGGAGGAAGTTTCTGCTGACGGCGTACCAGGGACACCCAAGGAATGCAGACTTCCTTAGGTTCAGCTCGTCATAGTTTTACAGCCCCAGGTGAACTTTAATGAAGAGGAGACACTGACCTGCACTCTTTAAAACAAGGGGATGAACCCCATGCAAAATGCTCGTATGAGGATCAATGGCAGCTTTGGACAGAAATATGTTACACTTCTTATCGATTTACCCAAGCAGAACTGCACATCCTTTTACTTTTCATGTACAGTAGTACTGTACAGTTTTATGAATTGAAAAAAAAGGAAAAACATTATCCCAAAAATTTCAGAGGCAGCACAAGTATGTCTGTACTGCCTGCAGAAGTAATCAGAAGTCTTTATGTCTAACATGTAGGTGGGGCTTCTGCCCAGCAACTGTCGGTAGTTACAACTACCTCATCAGGTTTTGATAGCCGTTTTAGCTTCGCCAAAGTGATATTCCTACTAAGGAACGATGGTTTGTATTTGTGCAGGAACATAAAATGTTATTACAAATTTAAATTTGGTCACCTAAGCTTTTTTATTCCCTTTACACTCTAAAAAGACAGAATATTGAATTCTATTTGCTTAATTTAAAGATAATCTGACAAACTTCTTTAGAGTTTTCACGCATTAGGCATCAATCTTTCCTTCATTGAGAAATTACAGTGTCTATTGACCATTCAACAATAAACAATAAACTTGACCTATCTATTTTTAGTAATGAGCATCTCGGAAGATGCTGTACCATATAAAGAACAGGGTATTAATTCCAATCAAACCAGCATAGAGGGAAGCAACATTTGCATTATTATACTTACATATTTGTCTGTCCATACCAGCAGTAGCAAGAACTTCTCCATCAGGATGAAATTTACCACAAAATATATCGCCTTGATGACCTGACAGTTGCATTATAGGAGCCGAAAGCCCACTTGTTCTTGGAGGACCCTGGGTATGAAAAATAAAAAATTACACTTTCAGGTATTTAGATCCTACAAAACGCTAAAAAAAAAATCAGCGCTTCCACATTAACAAACCTTCCAAATGTATCCATTATCCTTCTACATGGGAAGGTACACTATTGTTATTAAACAAAAGACTAAATGTAACAAATATTATTCCCTTAACTGGTGATTTTATCTAATTATCTTAATAAGGCTGTAAACTTGCAATAAACCTTTCATTTTCAAGCAATAAGTTTGAAAAAATTCCGGTCAGCTAGTTTGGACAATTCAATACAGTACATTACTTAGAAGTGTACCTAATATTATAAATAGTTAAAAACTGAGATTAGAAAACTAAACTACTGTATTATAAATCTAATAACCATACCAAGTGACAAAATTATTACCATACCAAAGAGTAGAATTTATTTAAAAGTATTACAAAGCACTTCAGATTCTAATTTCATTTGACTATTTCAATTTACATTGGTAAGAGATTGAGAAGAATATATACATCCATGTGATTACATCACAATAGTTCAGTACCATTTAAGATTTCTACTGGCAACTGTTTTGTCTCGCAAGGTCAGGGCTTTTATTGATGTTAGAGGATTGGATGAAAATACTATTGGTATGTGAGAATAAGGGGGGGGGGAGAGTCCAGAAACAGTAATAAGTAACTGTTCCAAAGGACACTTGCTACCAAAGGCTCAGCCCTGTCTCTCTGCCAGGTTGCCGAATGGTAAGAAAAGCATCCCCATTCTAAGCAGCAAGAGAGGGGGAACACTGGAATCAGCATTTCCTTCTCCTTCCCTTCTTCCCACCACCTCCCTTCCTGAAAGAAACAGATTGGGTGGCTCAACAGTGTTACAGTCAACACTCAGTCTTTGTAGGGTTTAGGTAACAGAGGCAGATGCGAAAACCAGGAATCCGCGAATGTTTCCTGCCCTATGGTGGATCAACGCATAAACTACTAACTTGCTGCCCATTGCATACATTCGGTCAACTAACGCACTAGCTGACCCACTGTACTGCACTATATCGATTGTACATAGTTCTTACTGCCATACAAGTACAGTATTGTATTACAGTACAGTACTGTATAAACACAGTTCAGAAACTGTACACACATACCTACAATACACAGTAAGGCAGTACAAATAACACAAATCATTGTCAGACTTATGAGTACATGTTGTAACAACAAAACACCGTTGTTCCTATCTAAAACCACTCAATGATACTGTAGTGTATATAACTGTACAGTACAACTTAATTAGCTAAGGTAACACTTGAATGATAGCGGTTTTTGGCAGGTGAACGGTTGCGCTGTTCCAACTCACTGTACATGTAGCCTTTATGAACATTACTGCAATACTGTACTGTAAAATACAGCCTTTTGTATACAGTACTGTACAGCAGTTAATTCTGTACAGTATAACAATAACACTAATAAACAATGAATACACTAAAACAATTAAATTTAAAAGAAAAAAATTTGAGAACACCACCACTAACTGTTTACGTACTAAGTTCTATGCAGTAAGTCTGAACCATGGTACAACTCTTGAGCCATCGACTGTTTAGCGCGTGGGGTAGCGTAATGTATGTACTTTATACTAAAACCACTATAAACACATTAGATATGTACAGGTGTTTTACATTTTTTACATCACAATGTGCTTGTGCACAAAGTGGATTGAAGTGGGAGATACACATGTGAGAAGAGAGGAAGAAAGAGTGAGGCCGAGTCAGTGAAAGATCGAGTGGTGTGCTATGAGGAGAGGGATAAAGCATGAAGCCGGCAGAGTTCAAAGGAGCGCAGTCAGTTTTAAATTATTGGGAGGAGAAAGTACTTATTGTGAAACTACGAATGTTTATTTAATAGGTTATAAGGTTTTCTTAAAGGCCCTAGAGGCCTTCCTTGCACCCAGTCACGCAGGCATGGCTGAACCCATGAAAGAGACTGTGCTCCTGATCAGGGAGTCCTGCAAAGCAATTCTGCATTCCTCCACTAATGCCTGCACGTGACACGTCGAGAGGAGAGCCATGGCCACCTGTACCGACATGTTCCAAGAGCATCAGTGCTACCTCTAAACCAATTTCATTTAGAGAATTGGGACACCAAGGCATCCCTCTGCTTCAAAACCCAATTTGCCCACTGGTTTGCTGACTGGAATGCCAGGAAAGTAACTGCCCTCCCACCAGACAGCACGAGACTCTTATACTGTACTTCTCCAAAGACATTGTGAAGTATGTCACTGTGCCCAACTACTGGTCAAGTTAAGAGACAGCTTAGAGGAGGCTATGTCAGACAATTCCATGGATGGAAACTCAGAAGCCAAGAAGGCTTAAGTTTGTCCAAGGAAAGTCGCCCCCACCAGTGCACACACTGACGGGTCAACCTGAAGAGATGACGACGCAGCTTTCTCTGGTACATAGAACCTTTCCTTGCTTGACTGACTGGAACAGAGACTAAGTTCCATATCTTTGATGTCAACTTGATCAAAGGCCAACCTAGCCAGATCTGACCTGGGCAGCTCCAGGGATGGCCTCGACCTTTGAGGGGCACAGAAGTGCTGACCAATGACCAAAATTTTCTCCAATGACAGCGCAAAGGTCGCCTTGCTCAGTCTATTGCACTCACAAATGCGTGCAAGAACGTCCACAAAGTAACATCCCAACTTCAGGTTGTCTGCTTTCATAAGTACTGGACATGTACCAATAAATTAGAGTGTGCGGCAGGCTACTCTTAATTCACTCCAACCCCATGAATACGGGTGCTCTAATTCCAGGAAGTCTTGGATTAGAGTTCTCTTACTTGAGGATACACTCGGGCAACTATCTTATTTCTCTTTCTCTTGTTTTTTTAAGTTTTTATAGTTTATACAATATACGGAAGATCTAATTTAATGTTGTTAATATTCTTAGAATATCTCATTTTGATTGTTTATTACTACCCTTGTAGCTTATTTGTTTCCTTTCCTCACTGGGCTATTTTTCCGTTGGAGCGCTGTGGCTTACAGCATCTTGCTTTTCCAACTAGGGTTAAAGCTTGGCTTGTAATAATAATAATAATGACTAGCATGGACAGCTGAAAACAGTGGCAGAAAAATCCCTGGCATTGATCACCACAGAAACAGCAGTAGTAGCTCGTACGCTTTCTTCTGCTGATCGGGGTGAGAAGGCAGATCCTGCCACAAAGGCACAAGGTACCACCGCCCACGTTCAAATCGTACAATACAGTAATTTGTGTACTACTATATTGTTTATATTAATATATATTATATTGAATTGAGTGATTTACATAATTAAAATATCATTAAAATACTTGCCCACACGGCTGGTGTGCGAAGCATTCAAGTACCACTTGCCAGAACAGAGGAGCAGTGAAATAATGTTAAACTGCAAGTGAAGCAAGCCGTGGCTGAGCAAAAATCACCATTTAAAGGACTTGGAAGTTTGCATCTGCATAGGATTAACCAAGTGTTTTATTAGATAATTAAAATAACGGCAAAAACTAGCCCACGAGGCTGGCATATGCATCACAGCCACATACTGCTTGCCAAAAAGAGAAGCAGTGAAATAAAGTTAAATTGCTAGTGAAATGAGCCACAGCCGAGCACAAACCAGCGAGTGAATAAATAATGACAATTCAGCAGACCAATATACATGTAAATACACCTCAAAGTGTTTTGCAGTATGACGGCCACAGCTACAAGCGACTACAAAATAGGAAGGAAATACCCAATCTCTATGCATGCAGGAAGCCGGGGACATCGATATACAAAGGGACCCATTATGATTTCTCTAATGGGTAGGGTAGGATGAGTTAGGTTGGTTAGGGTTGAGTGAGGTATTAGGTTGGTTAGGGTATAGTAGTGTTAGATTGGTTAGGGTATAGTAGTGTTAGATTGGTTAGGGTATAGTAGTGTTAGGTTGGTTGGATTGGTTAGGGTAGGTTAGGTTAGTAAGGGTAGGTTAGCCTAGGTTGGTAAGGGTAGGTTAGCCTAGGTTGGTAAGGGTAGGTTAGCCTAGGTTGGTAAGGGTAGGTTAGGTTGGTAAGGGTAGGTTAGGTTGGTAAGGGTAGGTTAGGTTGGTAAGGGTAGGTTAGACTGGTTGGGTAGGGTAGAATAGGTACAGTTAAGGGAAAGCTAGATAGGGTTAATTTAGGACAACTAGATTTTCATAAAATATTGACAAGGTAACATGAAATCCTAATATTTTGCAAGTAGTAAAAATAACTTCATAAATGAGTAAATATATATTTCAATTTCTAGCCAAATACATGAACCATATATTTTTCCTACTCGCTATCTTGTGTTTTATGCATTTCTGACCATGATTATTGGGGCAAACCACCCATTCATGAGTTTTTGGACCCCCTTATATAAAGACAATTATGGGGGACCCCAGTGGGAAACCGGGGTTGTTTTGGGTGGGGAAATGCCAAAAAATGAGTGATTGCAGCTATAATAATGGTCAGAAATGCAAAATAAACACAAGATAACCAGTTGGAAAAATATATGATTCATGTAAATGGGTGAAAATTAATTAAAGTATCATAATTATCTATGTTTCACTTCACTTCCTTATAATGGTTTTTGCTCCGCTGTGTGCTCGTTTGGCTCACGGAAAAAGAAAAACAGCAAGCTCCGTATGTACTGGCAAGCGGTAATCTGAGCTGCGCCCACAATTCCCGTGGCTCATTATTTCAGGGTTATTTTTAACTTTCACGTCAGTAACAATACCTATACACTGAATGGAGAGCGTTTCCATCCTAATTGATTGCCGACATAGATGAAATTACAATAAATTTTGAAAAAGATTTTACTTCCCTTAAGTTCCTTCTTAGAGATGTGATTTAACTCAAACTCAAGGGAAGGGTGGAAAAAAAATGGCTGTTGTACAGCAACATCCCAGAACTTGTGCATAAATATTTGGAAGCTCAAAATTGGAAAAAAAAAACCAGGTCATGATTACAGCATACAAATAACAAAAAAGCTGGCCAAAGCGAATGCAAGCAAGCATGCGCAGTTACCACAGTAACTCGACATCAGTCTCCTAGATGTAAACAATGGACTTGAAGTGAGAAATAGACCACATTTTGATCGACTGATATGCAAGTTATTATAGGAGCCATTGTATATCAGCAGCCAGTTCCTCATGCGTTGATAAAAAATGGACAACAACTAACCTAAACTTTCCCCCCTAACCTAACCTACAAGCCGTGTCCTTACCTAAGGGGGGTTGCTAACGCCCACCCCCCCTTATACTGTTGTATTTTAAGTTAGCCATGATAATACATACAGGTGGCTGCTATCATACATACAGCCCTTATTATGCCCCAGCCCCTATTAAACATATAAAGAATAATACCAAACTAGCCAGCACTCGTCCATTTCTTACAGCGAGTTCCAGTTTCACTAATAATTAAAGTACCATATATTTACCCACAAAAAATTATTATCTTAAACCAAGATGAAGAATTCTCAGAAAAATAGGTGGGATAAGTATTAGGAAAGGTTTGTTCCAAACAACTACATCAGTACTGAATATGCCCATGACATGGGGCTTGATTTCATAAAGCTTGAGATAAGTAAACTTGAAGTTATCTTACAACTTAAAACCTGGGACAGGTAAACTTAAAAATTATCTTACAACTTTGACTATGGCCTAGTAAGTTACTTACGCTTTGGACGATGCCTCCCTTTTCCATAGAATGGACGACCATTTCATGGCGAGGTTTTTTCGCTTGAACTGCAACCTGCATAAATTCTGCTTTCCGCTTCACGTCCATTTTGAAAAGATAATGTAAGAATAACTAAATCAGCAGCAGTATTGGTAAATTATCAAACACATCACAAGTGCAACCAGCACGGTCTCCTATAGCAGTCGAACGTCAGGCTTCGGATGTTTGTTTACATCATCAATTATCAGCTCGCCAGAACGCTTTCTTTTGCGTCTTTAATTCCAAGTAATGCTTCTCGCTATGTAACATTAAAAATATATTCATAGCTTCTGTTGTCATATCATTGAGCATTATAAATGAATATTTGACAGTTAAAAAAGTAAATATGAATTTTATGAATAGAATAATGTTTAAATTTAAACAAAAACTAAAATTGTATTCGAACTTGCATGGACTATAGAAAAGGGATGTTTTGAACTTAAGCTATAGTGACTATACTGCATGAATGAGGACACAGGAAGAAGAAACCCCTAATAGAAATGTGGTAAAAGCTAAAGACAGAGAAGACATGACAGTAAAGTTTAAGCAATGAAGGTAAAGAAATGAACCTTAACTTTTGCAAAATCTGAAAAAGTTCCCAATTCCTCAATAGATAGCAGATTACTGTACACAAATACTGTTCTCACCACACTACAGTGACTATGCCTCCAAAAACTGGGTGCATTATGATTGCTATCAATGATTATGGGTTCTTGTTCAATTATGTCTAAATTTTGTGCATTTTTCTCAAATATCCTGTTCTATTTATCATTGTTTACCCATTTCATATTTTTACTGTTGAATTGGGAGCTTCACTCTATTGATTGGTTGAGAACTATTTTTTTAATCATTTTATTTTGGGGGAGGGGTACTTAATATAATTATAAGTATTTTCTACAAAGCAAGTCATAAAAAATAACAAAATAAGGAGTCGGGTCTTTAAATTAATCTGTTCTATCTAAAACTTTCCAATTAATTTATAATACTTTGCCCTGCCCTCTAATTTCTTGAGCCCCTTTTAATCAACTTAAATACCCTGAACGTCGATGTAACCATTACCTTGGTTGCATTACCTCAAAGACTCCATCATGTAGAATACACTTGAAGTTTGCTATGGTAGGCAACTCTTCTTGGAGGACATCCCCCGAATCAACCCATTGTTCTCTAGTCTTGGGCATAGCCATAGCCTCTGTGCCATGGTCTTCCACTGTCTTGGGACTTGAGTTAAGAGTTCTCTTGCTTGAGGGTATACTCAGGCACACTTCTGTTTGTTTCCTTATTACCTTTCCTCACTAGACTATTTTTCATATTGGAGCTCTGAGCTTATATCATTTTGCTTTTCCAACTAGAGTTGTAGCTTACCAAATAAATAATAATAATAATAATAATAATAATAATAATAAAATGGATGGATTCAGATGTAAGGAAGTTGCGCCACGGTTTCCAGTTCTGGGTCCAGATGAGCCATTCAGTACCAGTATGTGACTGGAGGAAACCCTCCAGTTTCCCAATGAAATAATAGTTAAAAGATGTACAAAAGGATGGAAGCAAGCAAGCGTAAAAGGTAAAAAAGAAAGACAAGAAGTGGTGCATCTAGGGTAATTAAGGGACTACAAAGACCCTTAAAAAGTCATGCCTAGAGTCTACTGCACGAGGTGCATTGATGGCACTACCAAATACCCTCCCTATAGTATGTCAGGCCTACAAATGTCCCGCAATACTGGGATTACCAGATATCAACCCTTGGATTGATTTCTTATATCAGCATTGCCAGACGGTTTACCCAACAATACCGAGACATCCTACAACGATGCTGATTAGTGCTTACCAAATGAGAATTGTGTATGACAGGACATGCAGCCTTCTTGTAAAAGTTTATTCCTTTTCATTTTATTTAAAGGTTGATTTCTTTTTATTTTACTTATGAACTTTGGGCAATATGGGCTTATGGTGATTCTGGGGAGGCCATTCATACATAGGGAACAAGAGGACCCCTCTCTCTTCACATTGAAGCAATAGTAAAGAGGTTGGATTGGAAGACAGGTAAAGAAGGCTTAAAAATTGAATGTAGCTAAAGAGACTGAAAAGCTTATGTAATGAATACTGAGAGCTGCTTTATCTACACTGATGGTGCTACATTCAATATGTTTTGCAATGGTAATACATACTTCAGTCCTAGTTGAAATGCACAGTACAGTAGTTTCTCTTTATATGGTATACTGTATTTGAATGAATATTATTTGACTTTTTTCTGGTAGACGGAATAATGTTTTTTTTTTATTTTTATTGCTCATATAGATAAAATACCAAGACAATTTCTTTTGAATTATGTTTAAATGTATTGTGTTTTTTTAATTACATGATAGATTTCTAATAAGTTCAATACAGTGTAAATGTATATTTATAGTTTAGTGTAAAAATAGAGTTTTAAGGACTACCTTTTTTAAGAAATGAAGAGGGATAAACATTAAAATTTTTCTTAGGTTGAAATCTGTCCAGTCAATACCTTAATGTCTCAATTAAGTAATGGCTACTTAGCACTTCTCACTATATATTCATTTGATCACTATACTACTCAAAAATGTTCATACTGGAGCACTGTTCATGTAGGTCAACAGCTGCAATGACTATAATTGATAGAGTTATTGATTTATGGCATTTGTGCCATATGCTACATTCCTGGGGGCAGGGAGACCATTCACTACAAAGGTACAATCGAGTGAAAACTACACAGTTGCACTGTAATGCAAGGTTGGACAGCAAAGGTGAAAGAAAAATAACTATAGTACAAAGTCCTTTTACATAGAAAAATTAAATGAAAAATATTTGAAAAGAATAATGTTGCCCCAATTAACAACCAAATATTTTGATAACTTAACCATTGTTTTCCAGTACCATATAGTACAAAGTATATTTCTCTTTATTTGGCATTACAGTATTGTTTAGAAATGTCGATGGGTACATTACGGAATGTGTAAAAATTATAAAAAAAAAAAAGACTACTAAAGTTCACAAAAAGGATTTAATAAAAAATATTCCAACATAACAAATAATACTGCTGTAAAACATCTTATATAGCTTAAGATTATAGAGATAGTTGAATGTAAAGATAATGGATATACAGTATATGTCAAAAAGTGAGATACTGTAACTAGAAAGGTAAAGGGAAAAGCTGGTATATTTAGCATGTTCTTATCAGTGGTATTACTCCTTTGCTTTTAGGAGTCAACCAAAAAGTTGACAAATCCAGTAACACTAATTCCAGAGCCATGTCTCTAGCTTTGATTGTATTTATGAATTTGGACTATAAGACCCAGTACAGGGATGTATGAGGCCCCCTAGCACCCATGCGCAACTGGTGTATACCAAAGAGCAAAATTTTATACTTAAAGGTCATAAGCCTACAACAAGATGGAAGAAAGCAGGAATGAAGGTATAATTGAAGGCATCTACAGTATAAGCTCTCCAAGTTAAATTACCACTACTTTCAAGTGAACAGCATTACTGTATTAATTTTCAATTGTTTATCACTCATGAATGGCAGAGGTAAGGGACAGTGACAATGACTGGATGCTGATGACTCAGCAAGTAGACCAACAAGCTCCCCCTAAAACCCCCTTCATTAGCTCACAAGGACTGAGGTTGCAGATAATAAAGGGAACTATCAAGCTTAAGCGGGTTTTGTACCCCAGTCCAGCAATCACCAGGCAGGGACGTTTTCAATAGTTAAGATTTCTCCAATTTTTTTCCAGGAGACTTGGATTTCAATAATTCCTTATTTCCATTGGTTTCCTGCAGAAACAGTTATTCTGCATTAACTTGATCAGTTCTGCACAGAAAACACAAGTCAGATTTTAATTTCACCTTCTGTCTACATTGCTACAAATAGTCTTAACATACAATAACTTTGGCTTGACTTTAAAGATAACTCGGACTGGTTCTTAGACATCCACTTAATGTTTTCTACTTTTCCAGTGTCTTCTGTCTAAGTCTTAAAAATCTTTAACTTTTTTTCCATAGTAGTATTGTATTTGGTATAATTTGTTTAGAATATTTTGGTTTGACCAATATTTCAAACATCTACTCCAAGTAGGCCTATACATGAAGAATTGATGACCTTAGGACACTTTTAAGGGAGCATCTGGGATTCATAGCTTATCAGGCAGGCAACACTATTCAAATAAAAAGTTATTGAATTATAAACAGCCAACATTACAAAGTAATGATAGTACTGTTAAGTGACAGGTGAGATAAAGCCTATGTAGAAAAAAAGGATAAAATTTGGAATGAATTTACTAATAATCAATAACATAATTAGATAATTGTTACCAAATTACTATTGATAAAAGCAGAATATTTGCATAACACTTTAATGAAAGAATTCAGTAAAATTGAAATTATAATGAATACTAGCTCAATCAAATGATAAGAAAAATAAGGCAAAAAGGACAATTCAGCAGAAATCGTAAAGTATAAACAGTTAAATAAATATATAAAGTTAAAAATTAGAATAAAATTAAAACAGATATAAACATGATAAAGAAAAAAAAAAGAAATTAAGATATGATTGATTGATTGATTTAAAGTTTTCAGGCATCCTGACTAAGATATTATGAAGGTAGAAGGTAACATAATTTAAAAAATGTTGCAGTTCAATAAATTATGAGTGTAATGCATATAAATAAAACAGCAACTATTTGAAATGATAAAAAGAAAAAAATAATGAAAGATATTTACTGTATATGATTGTGCACAAACAAGAATTCTAATAGCAGCCTCAACAATATAGATAAAACAGATACGAGGTTTTCACTTACCTGGAACTCATCATCCAAATGTGTAGATGCCAAGTCCTGTCAACCAGCCAGGCAACGCTGTAATTATTACAATATTCGGGAATACGGTGTCTAGAATTTACGTAGACCAGAAATAAGCCAAATAAAAATGATGGATTTGTGATCCAACAACTAATGTATTTTAGTTTATAAGATGCATTTTACACCTACATAATACCCATGCATCTTCCAAGATGAATGTTTTAGGAGATTAACTTAGGCTGCTTGTTGGTCACCAACTAACTTCACTTTAGATGACTTGGTAGTTTGAGGTACATGTCATACCACCGCTATGAGCTAAAACCATGAAGAAAAGTGTGTACTGTTTACTAATGTTGTATCATATGCTATGTTGGGAAAATATAACTTACCACCAAACTTCACTTTAGATGACTTGGTAGTTTGAGGTGCATGACATAACACCGCTATGAGCTAAAACCATGAAGAAAAGTGTGTAGTTTACTAATATTGTATCATATGCTATGTAAGGAAAATATAACTTGCCACCAAACTGTCACATATAACAAAATCTCATCTCAGTCCTAGTAATCACCACCCATGGTTATTAATTAAAAGTTTACTTATACTATCATATATAAGCTAGAAGTTACAGTACACCAAAAACACATGAACAGATTACCAGTATTTATATTACTACTGGGAAAGCTACAGCCCTAATTGGAAAAGCAAAGTGCTACAAGCCCAAAGACTCCAAAAGGGAAACCAGCCCGGTGCAGAAAGGAGATAGAGAAGTAAGGAATAAACTATAAATGAGAAATAAGAAATATTGTAAAATGCATTAAGATCAGCAACAGTGTTAGGCAGATAAGTTCTACATAAACTACAAGATTATACTTATGTTCAACAGAAAAGCAATAGCAAGAAGTTTGAAATTTTGAATTGCAAAGGCAACTACTTGATTACGACAATCATTCCACAACCTGGTCACATCAGGAATAAAACTTCTATAATACTGTATAGTATTTAGAAGGCAAGACCATTACAATTAGGTAACTGCATAACTAGTACTGTACCATGTACTGCATGGTACAATCTGGGAAGATCTGGATACATAGGAAAGTCAGTATTATGACAAATCTTAAATAACATACGCAAAGAACTGAATAAATGACGGAGCTAGGCATTTATCCAGAACAGGAATAAGAAATTTAATACATCACAAGTTTTTGTCTAACAAATTAAGATGACAGTCAGCAGCTGAAGGCCAGACAGGAGAAAGAATGTTCAAAACATGATAGAATGAAATTATTAAAACATTTACTCAGGACTGATTGATTACCTAAACCCATCACTTTCTTAATGTACAGGTTTTTTTTGTGCAATTGGAAAAGAAACAGACCAGAAGTTTTTCTTGAAAGTAGATTTGCAATTAAGAATCATGCCTAGAGCATCTTTAATGCATAGTTAGAAAAACATTATCAATGAAAAGATCTGATGTTGAGCCAATGTCCTTTACCTATACAATATTACTTTGAGCTTTATGGTTCAACTTCACACTCCATAATTTTCACCATGCACTAATTTTAGCTGGATCTTTTTTATGGATGTGGGCTATATGGCTCAATGCTAAGGTCAAGGAGGCCATTCAGTCTCCAGGTACATCTGGGGTTACACTGTAAGGTAAAAGTTGGACAAAAAGATGGAAGAAAAAAAGCAAGAATGGAGGTGAAGTAAAAGGATATACAGTAAAGCCAATTAAGGTATGAGCGACAGGAATGCTGCAATGACCCTCAAGTTATCCCTCCACAAACCCCTGCTGGGAATATCTACTGTATTAAAATAGGTCTACTTTCAGGAGATGGAATTAATGTAAAAAAAGTCCAAACCACATATTGTATGTGTACAATATATATGAAACGTAATGACCTGAGAACACTACTTAGTCAATAATGATGTCAGGAAAAGACCCAGCTATGCCCATCTGCTCAAGTTTTAAAACAAGAGCCTCTTGATTAACATAGTCAAAGGCAACTCTAAACCAAGGCCAATCATAGGAACATCCTGACCAAAATCAAGGGATTCCTGTACTGCATTAGAAATAGCAAAGGTATTGCATGCTCCAGAACCTTCGCAAAAGCCAAACTGCAAAATAGAGAACAGATGATTACCTTCTGCATATCAATTTAGTTATTTTTCCATATGATGTTCAAAAATTTTATAAGATAATAAAGGATTTATGGAAAATGGGTGGTAATCAACAGAGCTAGAGCTACCACAAACACATTTACCCAATGCAATAACATTAACAATTCTCCAACAAGTGCTAACTTGTGGCAAATGACAGACAAGTAAGGAAGTAAGATATCAGCTGTCTTTATAAATAGAAAAGTAAAAATTAGATTCTAATAAAATTAATTAAACCTACTCGCCGGATGTTCATATCTATTCTATTTCAAAGCTAGTTAAATGTTGACGTCAACCTTAAAATTAAAAGATTTCCGGTTTTCTTTCCTTGTAAAAGCCCTCCCGTTTGAGATTTTTCAATTATATGGCAATAACTGCACGGGTGTGTGTCGTATTTCCTTTCCGTTCATTAACATTCAGTGGGGAGGTGGGAGGGGGGTATGTACATGAATATAAAATACATATAAAATTGATCCATTTAATTATCAAAACTGTTATTTCTATGAACTTCCCTATGTCGAATTTCACTCTTACAAGGAGATGGGACAGTGACGGAAACATATTGGATATCTAAGCCCCTAGTCCAATCATGCAGCATATTTACTGGACTCATTCCCTACTTAATACTGCACACAAACAATAATTCATGGTATACCGATTCTAATTAGGTTCCAGTAGCTAGAATCACAGAATGGACATTTGGGGTCGACACATTTTTGTTTGTCTAGACTAAATTCACGACAATTTTTATATCGAAACGGCAAGGGAATATGATACAGTTCTCTGCTTTGGCATGGGATTGTAAGTTTTCAATACTGTATTTGTCCCGTATATTCTATATTTGGCCCTTTTGAAAGAGCTTCTGTTCTACTTTTCTTGCTACATAGAGTATGTCACAGACTTCACTATCTTATTCCTTATTACAACTTCCTTGGAAGGAATCAATAATTAAATCTTTATCATTTTCTCATCCTAAGATGGTAAAATTTATGCACCCAGTAAGCTACGCCCATTAGTTGTTTGGTTATACTTCCAATGATATTTCCAAATTGTTTCCCCAACTGATTTTTCATTGAGGTTTATTAATCATTTGATTTCTTTAATCCGAAAAAAAACAGATAATTGCAATACTTAACTTGGGAGTAGGGGTCTCCAAAAGGTCAGACATCTTCAAAACAGTCACAAAGAAGGTATGAAAACGAACGCGTGTGGATATCACGGTGCTAGATAAGGAATGATGGGAGAAGCGTGGGTGGTGGTAGCAGTGGGGGGGCAGTAGCTGTAGTAGCGGGCAGTAGTCAGATGTAGAACGGCATCTCGTAGTATCGGAGGATATTGAGGAAGGAGAAGACTAATCGGTAAGGGACCTCTGGTAGTGCTTTTAACACGCCCTAAGGGTGAGTGAGCTGGGTATATTCCTGGCATTCCATGCAACTTTTTCTCTGGTATATCTAGCAGTACTTATAACTTAGAAATGGTGCTATAAGGAGCATTTCACGGAGCGACACAGGTTGAGCCCAGAAATAATTTCTTTAATTGGATACCTGCTCTGAAGGTAATGTGTTGAAGTCTTCAAGCTGATATATATTTTTTTTCTTTTTAAACATACTGTTTTCTAGTCTTCAATCCCCTAAAACCAAACAACAGGGATCAAAACCGAGTCTTGCATAAACTTCAAAATTTTTGGGTAGTTTTCTAATAACCATTAGCTTTAGTGCTATATCATATATCTTTATTTCTATCCAGTTCTTAGGAAAGAACTATAGCAATATCCCTGTCATTAAGCAATTATGTATCGGTTAAAGTTAATATGGAGCAAAGATTATATACACTCATTTAAGTCTTTTTCAGTACCTACCATAAAACTATAGTTACAGAAAATAATGAATTACTTTCTTAGATGCTGCCTGGAAATACACAAAGTTCCTGGTGCCTTTAAGGTCCTCATTGTCATGATCGGACCAAGGACAAGTAACAAAACTTGACATGTCATTTATTTTATTGAACATGTCAATTACGAGGAAGCTTCCTCCATCTTTTAAGAGATAATGAAAAATTGGTCATGGTCATACATTGTCTGTGAATAAAAGTTTGTCTAAGAAGATATAGACTTTGGGAAAAATAGAAAACATTGCTAGTTTTGATACAGCAATTAAAAAATTCTAAGAATATAATTGCTAAGATTTAAAGTAGTCGTCAAATGCTCTTAAAACAAATGAGAGGCTACGACTGAGGGAATGCAATATATACAAATAGAACAAATAACAGACTCTGAAAAAGCCCTTATTATTCAAGGCTAGTTACATTTAAGACAATCAAATATAATGTGTTTTACTATCACGATTTCACTGCATTCTCTATATTCAAAGATTGGATTGAATTGGATCTAATAATTTGGGCTAGAAGGCCCAGGAAGTTATGACATTAATGCCTTGATCAAAATTAATTATCAGTAATTTGACAAAACAACCACATCCATCAACATAATTCTTAATATGAAGGACACACTATACTCGCTAATAAAAATAATAATTTCTTGTAGTTTTAAGCAATAAAGTGATGTTACTGAAATGTAGCTATTTAAAACCAAATTTACCTTTCTTCAAATTTTGCATTTCCTGAACTTCTATCCACACTGAATACCATTCAGTAGTTGAAATTTTTTCTTTACCAACCTTATACCAAAACATGAAATTCAACATTGCAACAATTAGGTGGGTAAACACACTGAATAAAAAAAACTGGGAGGGATTTAAAATACATACTATATTCTCAATTCAATACAATATATATTGCATTTTCCAATATAAGCAATATCTCAATATCTATTTCAAAACATACCCATTTCTTATAACTAGCCAGCTCATAGTTACATAATTGGCTAATTACAATCAGAGTTTGAAAGAAAAAATATTTGTTTCAAAATTACATATTTTTTTAAAAATCAAATAAAAAACTGAATAGTGATGTCTGGTACAAAGTACTGTACTTACCTCATACCTATTATTTACTGTATAATAACGAGATACTATACACAAAATATGGACCTGCTGGGTAGCAAATGCATGCAGGAAACACTTACAGGAAATACCAGTGGTCTGTATAGAGCTCTGTTTAGTATGAATTCACAAAGTATTCTTACTCTTTAACTTTGCAATTTACTTAATGTAATAACTAAGACGACCTTGGATTTCAATAACAAAATTGAAAGTTACAATTTTTTAGCCCTAAGTATAATCATGATACAGGCTCAGTCTAAATAATTGTAATATTGAAATTTATTTCAATATCGAGTCTTTTATTATCCAATTAATTATAAGTATAAGATATCTCTTGCTTTCTCTTTAACTTTTGGAAAAGTGTCTTATAAACAATATGAGAAAAATTCCTTAACACATATTAAGAACATTACATCTTTAATCAAAACAACACTAGCAAAATATCAATGACATTCTTCAGAAGCAGATGAGGAAGATTTCTATTAATAAAAGATTGAGATATTTCAGTATCATGACTACAGGAAAATCTAAAATAAAAATGATTGGCATGATATAACTATTAATAACCACTGAACACACTTTATGTTCAGTCCAAATGACTTCTCTTTTCAGCTTTCTTCTTTGCAGACAGTGATGGAGAACTTGGACTTCTACCTCGTTGCCTGCCTCCCTGTAAGAAAATAAACTAACATGAATAATTTTTCCACACCTTAACAAACTTCAATATAATTACAACTTCTCATCATCTTTAAGAAGAAATGTAAACCTCACATTCACTGCGATTCAAATAAAGATGAAGTTTACAATTGATATGACTACAATGAACTCAACAAATAAAGCTTATAGTCTAGAAATTTCAACAGGGCCAATTAATTTTACCGTTGTGTTCTCTTTAAAAATACAGTGCTAAACATATTTGAAAAGATGTGAGCCCTTATAAAAGACAAGTTCATCACACTAATTTGCATAGCACTACCTCTCAATTAATTTGCATATTAAAATCTATTTTGCAATAAGTAAAAGACCACAGTAGTACATTTTCAAAACTCTCATATGCTAGGAGTTGAAGAGGTTGAACAGGTAAACGGTAAGAAACTTATGGGAATGCTTGAAACCAATGGGAACATTTGAAAAGTAATCAAAAGAAACCAATGGAACTGGAGGACAAAACATTGTCGGAACTGGAGGACAAAACATTGTTGCAAGGAACCTTAGTCGTCTCCAAATTGTGCCGTGCAAGGCCCATTATAAGCAACACCCCTTTGTGAGGAGGGACACTTCACAAAAATCAGTCTTCCAAAGGTGACACTGTAGATTATAAATAAAATCTATTACAGTATCATCATGTGGTTTCATACCTCCTTCAGCATAGCGATGCATTGGATTGGATTTATGGAATTTTGGCCATATTGGGACATATGGGGTGTGGGAGGTCATTCAACACTTAGGTGCAACACAGGGTAAAAACTCCCTATTACACTATTAAATAAATTTAAACCCAGTTGGATGACGAGATAGAAAATGTTCAAGTGAATTGGATATAAATTAGAAGGTTAAAAGTGGTTTCTCCAAGGGACTAAGGGGACATTTGTAATGACCTCCAAGTAATGCCAACAGTGCACTACAAGAGGTAGTGACTATATACTCTCTCTAAAGAAGCATAAAGTGATGGCGGTATATATTGTAAATTATTTGAACAGAAATCAATGGATAATCACAAGGCCAATACATGTAAATTATTACCTCACACAAAAGGGAAACTCAAAATACAGTAAATCCTAACACTTGGATCACTAGTAGCCCAATAAGTTGGACAAAACTCACTGGTATACAATGTATGCAGCTCTATCAGGCAATTCCTTAGGTACTATGTAAATACATAGTACTTTGGTTCCCCCTTCTATGATCCTTGTGGCACAATTGTTAACTACCTTGAAGGAGCGTAGATCAGTAAACTCCTACAAGTTTCTTCCCGTGATTGGTAGGAAAGTTCTCCCTAAGGAGATCGCCTAAAACAAGCTTTCTCTCTGCCCTATGGGGAAAAGCGTAGGCGTATTAACTTTTCTCTCTCAACGAGGGAAAAGTCTTCCCGAAGGAAGGATTGCCAAAGGCAAGATTTCTCCCCTCTCTATGGGAAAAGCGTAGGTTTAATAATTTCTCTCTCGCGAACGAGTGAAAAGTCCTCCCAAAGGAGGACATCGCTTAAGGCAAACTTTCTCCCACATCTATGGGAAAAAAGCATAGGCGTAATAATCTCTCTCGCGTGGACGAGAGAGAAGTTCTCCCGAAGGAGGACATCGCTTAAGACAAGTTTTCTCCTAGTTCTAGGGAAAAAACGTAGGCGTAAAAATCTCCCTGTCGTGAATGAGAAAGGAGTCCTGCCGAAGGGAGACTTGGCCTAAGACAAGCTTTCTCCCTATTCAAGGGGAAAAAAGCATAGACTTAATAATCTCTCTCGCAAACGAGAGATAAGTTCTCCCGAAGGAAAACATTGCCTAAGACAAGCTTTCCCCCAGTTCTATGGGAAAAAAGCGAAGGCGTAATAATCTCTCTCTCGCGAACGAGAGAGAAGTTCTCCCGAAGGAGAACATTGTCTAAGACAAGCTTTCCCCCCAGTTCTATGGGAAAAAAGTGAAGGCGTAACAATCTCTTTCTCGCGAGCAAGAGAGAAGATTTTCTGAAGGAGGACATCGCCTAAGGCAAGTTTTCTCCCAGTTTTAAGGAAAAAACGTAGGCGTAAAAATCTCCTCTCGTGAACGAGAGAAAAGTCCTCCCGATGAAGGACATCGCCTAAGCCAAGCATACTCCCAGGGAGAAGTTCCCCCGAAGGAGGCATAAGCTGTAGACTTGCTTTTCCTCAGCTCCAGGGGAGAAAGCACAGTCTTCGGGGACGAGATAGCAGAGGTAAAACTCATTGAGCTGTTCGCAACTCCTTACGAAGGAGGGAAGGTTGCTGACTGTCTGAAGTGGGGAAGCTTTCCCTCGGAAGGGGGGATGGATCTTTCACGCAGTCCAATTCCGAGGAAGGTTATCACTCCCTCGTAAGGGAAGGATCTCTAATCCCTGGAGGCGAACCTCCTGCCAGCAATCTAAGCTTCCCAATAAGTTGATCAAGTTGCAGGTTGACAACAAGTGTTACCTCGTAACATGGGCAGCTCATGAGCTGCCACATGAAGCGCAGGATAACGAACAGAGCGGTCGAAGCCCGCAGCCGAAGCCCTCGGCATCGCGCTCTACGTCGCTGCTATCTGGGTGTTTTCTTTTAGCCTCTCTAACACGTTTCCCTTTTCCCTTTTGCTCTCAACCGAAGAGAAGAAGGGGTGAACCCCTGCATTTTCTTTTGAGGTTTCCGAGAGACTCGAAATCCTTAACTCATTAGAGAGCAAAGGAATTAGGGAGGTTGTCCTGTCTGAAACACGGGAGCGAGGGATGGACCCCACGAGCGTATGATCGGAGATTTGCGTGTGTAGCGCTAATTGTGTGCGAACACCTGCGTGACTGGGGTCTGAAGACTCTGCCATAAGAGTAAAACTCTTGATTGTTATGGCCGTAGTGTTGGATGGGCGTACGCGAACACTCCGAGTGACAAAAGTCCGAAGACTCTCTGACCTAAGAGAAACACTCTTGATGACTTGTGTCACGAGAACCCGAAGGTTCAGCGTGATCGTGCGTGGCCCTAGAGTTTATGTTGCGAGAACCCGAAGGGCTAGAGCAACGGCAAAACGGAAGTCTCCCTTGTCACAAGACACCGAAGTGTCAGCGAGACTAAATGCACGATGACCCGAGGTTTCAGCAACTAGCTGTGAGAAAACGAAGGGATAGCGCACCGGGAAACCGAGGTTTCCTTGTCACGAGACCCCAAAGGGTCAGAGATCGAGAATTCAAAGGCGAGAGCGATCTCTCTGAAGATAGAGAGAAAAACAAGGAGAAGCGCTCTATCTGACTTTTTCTAGAGCAGACGGAGACCCTCAAACTAATATGCGAAGAAGAGGGTTCGAGGTTAGGACGTGCTTTGCCCTTAGCCGCGCTTCTGGTTTCTTAGATGATCCCTCGCACCACGACGACAGCGAGGCAGAACGATGACGAGAGGGATCGTTCTCCTCAGGTTTGTGGCACAAGTGTATATAATCTCGAGGCAGGGAGTCTCGGGGAGAGACAGAAGGCGAGAAAGAGCGAAAATGATAAAGTCTCTTCCTATTTCGCCTGTCTCTTCGGTGAGAATATCTAGGTGAAGGCGTAAACGGGCGTGTGGGAGAGTTATCTTGCACGTCTGTGCCAGCCGTAAGGAGCGCGCGCAGGAGAAAATTCCCCATAGTGGAATCATATGGGGGCGCAGGCGTGCGCGCATATCCTTACGGATGCGGGAGAAAGCTGGTGCGCCGCTAAGTGCTGGCGCGTTGATAAACCCTGGCGTGTTGCAAAGTGCTAGCGCATTGGTAAGCACTGGTGCTGCGGGAGAAGGCAGCATGGCTGCATTGTCAGAAGACCTTCTAACAGTAGAAAGTTGACACGCAGGTTTTACCTGTTGCGTAGGATGGTGTTGGGCACGTATGTGCACGTGCAGGAGAATGTTGGCGCCCGGGAGAGCATAGGAGAGCACTGGCGTGCAGGAGAGTGCCATTACGCAGAAGATTGGTGGCGCGCAAGAGTTTGTGCGGAAGGTGAGCGCATGGCGCATGATGGAGTTATGCTCTTGTTGGAGCGTATGCGCATGTTGGCGCATATGCTCTTAATGCCCTATGGTAAGAAGAAAGCGCTCTAAAGTTTGTGATGAGAGCGCTTAGTCTAAGGGCGAGACATCTCGTGAAGAGACAGAAGGCGAGGAAGAGCAAGAACGATTATGTCTCCTCCTATGCCGCCTGTGACTCCGGAGAGAACGACTGGACAAACGAGTGCGATCTCTCCTTTTACTCTTCTCTATCTCTCCCTCCTAGCCTCCGAAGAGGGGAGGACAATGAAGTGGAGGAGGAGGAGGAGAAGGTACTGTGAAGACCACTTCTACATGCTTGGCAGGGGAACCCATCCCCCACAGGGTAGCAGAACACCCAAGACCAACGTAACGGGGCATAGGGAAAGAGGATCCACATCCAGCGGTGACATGAACACTTCCTCAAAATAGAGGACATCATCTACAAAGAAAAAGTAAAAGGATTAATCAAAAAAAGAAAAAAGAAAGGCTAGTCTGCCAGCAAATATAGCAGAAGCAGTGGTGTTACCACTGTGACAGCTAGAATTCGATTGAAGGTAAACAACAGCTACTGACCGGCGGTCCCCCACCACTGTCAGGTGGGTAATTACCTGTCAGGTGGGTAATTACCTGTCAGGTCGTTAACGACCTTGTTAAGGTTTTTCTGCCGTATTTTCCAGCTCGCGCTAGAATATCTCCTATGGTAAAGAATGACGCTTTGTATTTAGTGTAGGAACAAATATGTATTTAAGCATGACAAATACTAGGCAAGGAATCTTACCATGGTGTCAGCTTTAGTATCAAAGGAGAAAAATAATTCTAAAAATAAACAATGAAAAATGAATATAAGAAATTCCCCTTAATATGTCAAATACCCATTATTCATGAAACAGTAGTTTCTTGCTTACAAAATATTTTTCACAAATGGCCTTCAAAAATTCTACACCTACTCTACAAACATACCATCTAGAGATCTTTGAACATAGACGGAGAACTTGACATATACTTACCAACTCTATTTTTCTTTAAATTCCTTAGAGCAGAAGATGGGTTTTTACTCTTTATTGAACAATGGTTTTATATCACCATTCAGTTCTTTAGCTTCTTTCAATGCTCTGCGGAACTTGGATCTACACTTTTTGTATTCTACTACACTTTCCTCTGTTTTATTTCTACGACATCGTGTATATGCAGTCCTTACAGCACGATGCAAATGCATAAGTTCAATCTAACAAGGGGAAAGAGAAGGGGAAATGTAATCATTTTCACCCAATGACCTTAAATTGCAAGATGCAATTCCTCTAATCATGATTGAGATTCAAATGATAAATGGAGTTTTTTGTCATCATAACTACAGAGGTCATTGATGCTATTATATTAACTCATTCTAATACTGGTCAAACAAAATCTTTCCTGTATGCTGGCAGGAAGAGTGCTTACCTACACTTATCTTATAAAATACTGTATAACTGAGTAAGAATAACTGATAATTGCCTGGAAGCATATCAGTAGTGAAATAAATGAATCGATTTTCTAAAACTTTTTCAACTTGACTCAATAAAAATATAAAAATTTTTAACTTCTGAATCATATAAGCTAGGTCCAGGCCTTGGAAATCAATGTTTCCCCCACAGCCAATGTGGATTTTCATAAATACCATGACCTACGTTAGACGAGAATAACTGGTTTTGGTCGTATCTAATTTTAACTAAATTACCAATCATTCTAATTAATTCCAGCTGCATGTAGAGAGAGTTCTATGTGAGAAATGATTGTACCAACTGTGATGTATGGATCATAGTTGTGGGGAATGAAAGTGATGGAGAGACAGAAATTGAATGTAGTGTCTAAGGAGTATGGCTGGTGTATCTCGAGTAGATAGGGTTAGGAACGAAGTGGTGAGGGTGAGAACGGGTGTAAGAAATGAGTTAGCAGCTAGAGTGGATATGAATGTGTTGAGGTGGTTTGGCCATGTTGAGAGAATGGAAAATGGCTGTCTGCTAAAGAAGGTGATGAATGCAAGAGTTGATGGGAGAAGTACAAGAGGAAGACCAAGGTTTGGGTGGATGGATGGAGTGAAGAAAGCTCTGGGTGATAGGAGGATAGATGTGAGAGAGGCAAGAGAGCATGCTAGAAATAGGAATGAATGGCGAGCGATTGCGATGCAGTTCCGGTAGGCCCTGCTGCTACCTCCGGTGCCTTAGATGATCGCGGAGGTAGCAGCAGTAGGGGATTCAGCATTATGAAGCTTCATCTGTGGTGGATAAAGGGGGAGGGTGGGCTGTGGCACCCTAGCAGTACCAGCTGAACTCGGTTGAGTCCCTTATCAAGCTGGGAGGAACGTAGAGAGTAGAGGTCCCCTTTTTGTTTTGTTTCATTTGTTGATGTCAGCTACCCCCAAAAAATTGGGGGAAGTGCCTTGGTATATGTATGATGTAAACAGGAACGGACTGAATACTTGGGAGTTATTTGGCATCGTAACTGCCTGGTCATTGATGCCAGCACAGAGGGAAAGACTACATATAATAAAGTGTTTTATGTAGACTAAACTAAAATAAATATATTTTTATATGAAATCAAATTATAGCTTAATTTATGTACTAAAGGTCAACATCAGTTGTTCTTGAGAGATATAGAGCTTAAACGTGCCATATTTAAGCCTTAAATGAATATCCATATTATTATTACTAGCTAAGCTACAATCCAAGTTAGAAAAGCAGGATGCTATAAGCCTAGGGGCTCCAACAGGGAAAACAGCTCAGTGAGGAAAGGAAATAAGGAAACAATAATGTGCCTGAGTGTACCTCAAGCAAAAGAATTCTTAACTAAGGATAATAAAAGACCATGGTACAGAGCCTATGGCGCTACACAAGGCTACAGAACAATGATTTTATTTTGGAGGGCCTTGCTTAGAGCTGCCTACCATAGCTGAAGTAGCCACTGAACAATTACAGTGCAGTACTTAACCCCTAGCAAACAGAATATTGCACTATGAAAGTGTTTAACCCTTTGAGTGTCATGAACCATAATTTACCTCACATGAAGACAATTTCCTTCAGCGCCAGGTGACGATACAAATGTTGGGTATTTTTTTCTTTCAAACCTCGGTAATTTTTCTAGACATAGAAGGAGGATGAAAAATGGATCTAAGCATGCATGAGATTTTACAAGAGTTAATGACAAGATTGTGGCAGTGGACTATTTATCCAATGATGAATATCGAGTCTGATGGGTTTGAAAGGGACCAAGACGAAGATATAGAAGGAGATAGTTTTCTTGGAACTTCCTATGATTTGAGGAGATACCACAGCGACAGGTCACGAGGGCAGTAAAGAAGACAAGGATCAAGGGGTCGGTTTGGGTCAGCTCCTACTTCCATTCCCCACTATGACGGTTTGACTGAAGATGTGACACAATCACCCCTACACCCTTTCACTGCTATCCTTTAAAACACAGGACTCATTCCCACGACTCCTGTTGGATTCTTCCGGGTTTTTTCACAATGGAGTTGCTTTATCATTTCATGGAAGAAACAAAAAATTACGCTATACATGAGGGAAGAGCAGCAGAGACCGTTGGTGTCTCCAACGACATTGGGCAATATTTTGGCATTGTCATAGGGCAGGGAAAAATATGTACTCTATGGCGTCTTTCTCAGCAACAATTTCACGCAGACGGCTTGAGGTGATAAAGGAGTACTTTCACACATTCAACAGGCAGGCTAGATCAAACAATAATTACCGACCAGTTGATTGTCATTCGGCCCATCATGCAGTACATCCAGGAAAGATGCCAGTGTTTGTATATCTCAAAGAAATATCTGTCGCTTCAGGAAGGCATGTAAATTACTGCATGAAGTTTAACTTTCTGCAAGGCTCAGTCAAGTTATGTTCTTGATTTCATTGTATACCATAGTGTTTCTTCATCTCTGCGTTAAATTATTTTCCAATTCATGGATCAGCATTTAGGCACAGGTTACCATGTCTTAATGGATACCTTTTTATAATTCTGTAGCCCTCACACAAGAGCTTTATAAAAATGACATTCATTGTAGTGTGACTCTCCACCTTCTGATAAGTACACCAAACTCCTTGAAGACAATGGCAAAAAACCAGTCCTTGTGTCATGGAGAAATAACGATCAGGAGAAAAGGTAATACCTTTGTCATATGTTGGTAGGATATCCGGTTAGTCAGATTGATTACTAATGCATTTAATGTCACTAGAGCAGTTCTCCCACAACCAGAGGGGCAAGTTTGTATATGAAGTAGTAGTGACCACGGAGAACTCACAACGTAAGGCAGTACATCAACTATATTGGGGGACATAGCAGTCTCACGCGGACCTATTCAACCAGCCGATTAACTATTACAGTATTTGTTTGTGAGGCCAGTCCACTGGACCAAGAAAACTGGTTTGTACCTGCTGCAGTTCACCCTTTTGAATGCCTTTGCACTCTATACTAAATAAAGTACATTAGTTAAGAAAAAGCTTTCCCTCCGTGAGTTTCATAAAGTGATTGCTGACACCTTGGTGTACTACAATAAGGGCAAATGGCCTCGCTTTAACCCCATGATGGGCTCTGCTCATTCTTTACCTTCTGATAATTGATTGATTGATTGATTTAAAGTTTTCAGGCATTCTGACATCTAAGGTCATTGACGCCGGACCTTCTGATGAACGAGACGATGGTCATCCCAGTGTCATCCTTCTCTATCGCCTGCTGCTCCTCCAATGCACAATGATCATTCAATTCCTGCTGATCCTCCTTGACTGGCAACTCCTGAAGAGGAAGAGGTAGATGACCCTTGACCTGTCTCCCGTAGGACCATTCACAATCATCAAAACTGATTAATACCTGGAAACCATCAACAACAGAAAATGGGAGGTCCCTTTCAGCATAAATGACAAGGCACAACAACGTTACAGTGCGCATTATGCTAAATTGCCTTCTGTGTCCAGCGTGACAGCTTCTGGAAATCCCGCTCAGAGAAAAAGTACTGGTTTTTTACGCCTAAGTCTGTCAAGCTGAGCCTCAAGGCTAAAAAGGTAGCAAAATAAAAGCTGACCATGTGACTCCTTTCAGAAAATATGCAAAATCCACAAGAAGTTGTTCTTGCACAGGAAGACGCAAGACATTAACCCTGTCGTGATCATGTCTGTCAAAATTACTGTCATGCTCATGACTTGTGGCCAGAGAGCAATGACGTCATGTGTCAACCTACTTACCAGTAAGTTGACATTTTGTAGCATAACTAACAAAGAAATAAAGATGAACATGAACATCAATAGATGACAACAAAGTACCAGTAAGTTGACATTTTGTAGCATAACTAACAAAGAAATTAAGATGAACATGAACATCAATAGATGACACCAAAGTGCATCATTGGATCCTCAGAGGGTTAAAGACCTCCCAGGTCACCCGATATGTAAATTTAGATCACACAAGTCACACAAATCAACAAATAAATAGAAACCCTTTACTACTACCTCAACCTTACTGATAGGTAGACTAGGCAAAAATCATTTATCATTGCTTCCAAAGGAGAAATCATAACTTTAACTATAAAAATCACTGACATGTTATAAACCACTTGGATGCTAAATGTAGAAAGAGCAATGTAACAGCTTGTTTACTCCATGGAGTTAAATAAGAATGACTGGCATTTGAGTAATCACAAGTGGACAGCGCATGAACTATAAGGGTAGTTGGTTCTAGGTCAGTGCTAGTTAGATCTCCATTACATAGAGGACACAGGAAATTACATAAAAGAAACAATTATACTTACAGAGAGCTAATACATACTTGTTGGGTGATGTAATAGAATTAAAAAATACAAGACAATAAAATAAAATAAACTATCAAACAACAAGGATTCACTACTTACGTTCCTCTTGTCCTGTCCCTTGGAATGAGCTGATCCAACCTTTAAGATGGACCCATCCATCTGAAAATTGAAATTATCATAATCAGCTTCGTTTATCTCAGTGATAAGGATAAATTATCTTTAATTACTAGCATATCAAGCCGATATCAAGAAAAACCCTTACTTAACTTTGCCAACTGTAAAATAGTTATTATGTTGTGCTAGCCTCCCCTGGGCTACCTTAAATATAAACTAAAAAGTTAAGAAATATAAACAAACCTCTACTTTCATGTATAGCTATCCTGTTCATATCTTACTTACTGATCACTATAACCTCAGTCTTACTCACATCTAACATCAAGCCACCCCTCTTCAACGATTCCTGCCATTCTACAACCCTTCTCTGGTAAGTGCTCCTCATTTTCAGTAGTAATCATCAAATCATCTGCATACAGCAACTCCCACAACTTTATATTTCTGATATCTTCCCTTGACACTTCCATAACCAGCACAAATAAATCACAAATTCTTAAAAGCAATTTCTATTTTTTCTAACCATACAAACCTGAGCCCTTTATAATTAAAGATATCGTTTCAGCATGAGCTGTAGTTTTTCGCTAAAATTGGAGAACGAGGGGTTATCTAACTGGGTTGGGAGCAGGAAGAGGATCCCCGCACCCTTTCCAGTCGGAGAGACCTCACTTTCGATCTTTCAGCCCAGGACTGAGGGGAAGTTTTATTAAAGGACTTAGGTTTATATGGCTAAGAAAACTACAAATTACTGTACTTTAAAACTTTGTGTTTTGTTCTTAAGCAACACACAAACCATTGTCCCTTAATTAGGGAGACGCATCCTCAGGACTACAAAAGCAGCAGCAAAATACTGAAGAAACATCATATTTTCTTCAACTTCCCTAACAACCTCCTCCAACAAACTAGTCACCTTCTCATCAAATAATTACCTGTACATGATCCTATGATTGTTTACGATAGTTTTAAAAGCATGATTCATGTGAGTTTAAATGTTTCAAAAACAGTGTATTTTCTTAGCATGACACAGCGAGGCATAAAATTTTCTATCAATATCTACCTACCAATTGTTTTACAAATTGATTATCAAAAATATAATGTGTGCATGTATGTGCAGCCGCTGGATAAAATTAGCTTGACCAAACTTGATCATGATAATAACAGCTAGTCATAAATAGTGTGTAATATTTACTTCTAAAAATTTAAACTATAAAAGCCGGTATTAAAAAGTATGTAATACAGTACTTACTTATAAAAGTTTAAACTAAACCACCCACCCGTTGAGATATTACCGCTACAGTTATTGAATCCTTTCACAGGCCAGACAGTACGACATTGTATCCCTATTTCTCACGTTACAGCTAATTTTTCCTTTGCCTACACATACACTGAATAGTCTGGCCAATTCTTCCCACATTCTCCTCTGTCCTCATACATCTGCCAACATTGAGCTTACAAAACTATCATTCTTCCCTTAAGCCGTTAACTACTGCACTGTGATTGTCCAGTGGCTACATTCCACTTGTTAAGGGTACAAGAGACACACTAGCTATGGTCAGCAACTCTTCAAAGACGACACTCCAAAATCAAACCATTGTTTTCTAGTTTCAGGTAGTGCCATAACCTCTGTACCATGATCTTCAACTGTCTTGGGGTAGAATTCTCTTGCTTGAGGGTACACTCAGGAATACCAAACTATCTTATTTCTATTCATCTTGTTTTAATGAGGTTTTTATAACTTATACAGTATATGAAATATCTATTTTAATGTTGTTACTGTTCTTAAAATTTTTTTATTGTTCATGATTTTCCTAGTACTGAAATGTATTTATTTTCCTATTTCATTCTCTCACTAGGCTATTTTTCCCTGTTGGAGCCCTTGGGATTAATAGCCTCCTGCTTTTTCAACTAGGGTTGTAGCTTAGTAGTAGTAATAATAATAATAATAATAATAATAATAATAATAATAATAATTACGTGGAATATAGAATAATCATTTGGGTGTAAAATTTCCCATTGTAAATTACATGCATTTTGATGTTCATTACCTTAAATGCCAAATCTTCTACAGTATTAAACAATGAAAATCTACCAGACTCACCTCATGTGGACCATCATCAATGGCCTCTTGAACAGAACTCCCGACAGCAAACCTAATAAAGCCATATCCTCTAGAAGTGCCTCTGGAGTCTGTAGTTATACGCGCCTCTTTAATCTCTCCGTATTTGCAAAAGTAATCATAAAGTGTCTCCTCATTTGCTTCTTCACTCAAGTTTCCAACAAATATTGTGCATGGCTCCTCTGGGCCCCCGGCAGACTGAAAATAGTGAAATATCAATCTACTATAGCTTTATAGAGAGGGGTATATTTTTGGGAAAATAATTCATTACCCCATGTAGTAAACAAACCACAATTACCATTACAGTAACCCCTCAGCTTAACTGAACTTAATACATCATATTTTGTAATTTATTCATTGTTAGAAGCGATGAATTTTATGGAAAAATCTTCTATACTGATTGGTAATTGTATTACATATAATGAGTATGTGGAATAGGATTTTTAATTGTAGTATAATAAAGATTACAGAGTTAACGAGGTTAAAGCTATATTCACCTGAAATAAATTTAATGTTGTATGTACTTACAATATTTCCCTTCCTAACTAAACCTCATAGAATTAAACCTAAAATTATATACAAGGTACAGTAGGGTCCCGAATTACACGTGTTCTAATTACGCGATTCCTCAATTACGCGATCGATAGTTTTTAAAAATTAAATTTCCTGTATCTGGGAGGAGCATTCTAAATCCGCGAGTCAAGCACCGCGAAGCGTAGGAAATCTATTGTTTTCTTAATTGTATTGGGGGGGGGGGTGATGGTTCCCCGATGTCTGAGAAGGGGGGGGGAGAATGTGAGAGAAAGATTTCTGTTCAAACATTTTAAGACTAGTTTTGGATGAAAAATTTTAAGGTTTGCCCATCTGTTGTGTGAACTTCTCGCTAGGCTAGCCTAACTGTCCAACCCCTATATGTATAATATTCCATATTTGTACTAATTAATTTTTATACTTACGTTGTGATTATGGTGAAAAATCCTTATTCATTAAACTTTAAATTAAAAACCATCAAAATCAACAGTGCCATTTGAAATATTGAAAAGTTTCCAAAAAAAAAATCAACAGAACAGCATCGTCATAGGAACACCTTTGTTGCTTTCGTGTGCAAGACTACCGCTATCATCCAATAGTAGTGCGTTGTGCTCCGTTTCATCTAAATTGTTTGAAATTCTTTTATATAGTACTTTTGAAACCAAAAATTAAATAAAATAAAGACTATTTTATATCATGCTACTGCCAAACATGTCACTACAACCAAACCCATTACTTTGTTTAGTACGATCCATCGCCGATCATAACGAACTCGCTAACCAATTTTAACATCTGTCTATAGGTTAACTTTTGCGGCAAAAGATATCTTACCAGGTACTATGTAATAATAATGTTATAATTAATGTTGTTTTATTTATCCTTAGAAAATCAAAATAAATGAAATACGAGCAATTTTGTTTCGTGTTTTTTTTTTCCTAAAAAAACGCCTCCTTAAAAGGAAAACTTTTTTTTTACGTTTTATCGTCGATCATAAACGCATTTACTCCTGAAAGTGATATTGAAGAGCTTTTACTAAAGATGTTATCATAAATAAAGATTATAAATAGGTGGTAAAATATCTATAATTAAAGTGTAGCAGCATCAAGAAATGTTGGGGTTCGCCCTTTACATAAGAATGTACTGTACATTGGATTAGACAGAACGTAGAAAAAATCAATTAGGGAAAAATCGGTATTCGATATCCTCTTCATCAGCATCGTCAATCGGGCTTTTTATTTTTTTTATTCTCAGTCGCTAACTAGTTACTGCACTGTCAAGATCTGCACACATTCCGATAATTCACATTTGAAGGTTTTCTAGGAGAGGATGGATAGAGAAAATACCGAACTATATAAAATGTTTTTTTAACCTGTTAAGCGTCACCCACGTGATAAACCGTTCACCACGATCTACTCGGTACCGCCTTCACCTGTATATTCCGTCCATGACTTTAATTGCCTTTTACAAGCCGTCAGTCTCGTGATATTACGTTTACTCGTATAGTAAGTATAGGATCACCACTTGGCAACACTCTCAGCATATGGGGACTGTGAACAGAAACTTATATGATGTCTGGCAACTATTTTTCTGAAGGTAGCTTGATGTTGGTAAACTGGTTTCCTATCATTGCGCTCGGGCGTTCATGCATAAGTGGTTATTTGTTGTTCCTTTTGTAATGAACGGTCTAAAGAGGAAGGTTATTTCTTTAGATGAAATAAATGATATTCTTGTTGAGGAATTTGATAATGATAACCTGTTTGATAATGAGAGTACTAGTTCTGAATCCTCCAGTGATGAGTATATTGAAGAAACAAAGTTTTCTTTCGATGCCGAAAGCGAAAATGACTTCTCATTACCGAATGACTGGACAACGAAATTTCACAAAACTATTAAGGGAAAGGAAACGCGCGGAGAGAGAGAGAGAGAGAGAGAGAGAGAGAGAGAGAGAGAGAGAGAGAGAGAGAGAGAGAGAGAGAGAGAGAGAGAGAGAGAGAATAAAGTGGATAAATAATGCACAAATGTATGACGAACATATTTGAAAACTATGCAGGAAACGATATGAAGAGAGAGAGAGAGAGAGAGAGAGAGAGAGAGAGAGAGAGAGAGAGAGAGAGAGAGAGAGAGAGAGGGGGGAGAGACTTATCCCTTTCCTTTTGTTGCTTATCCAGGCGTAAGATTTACGATTGAAGATAAAAAGAACCCATTAGAATATTCAGTATTACAGTAGGGTCCCGAATTAAGCGTGTTCGAATTACACGATTCCCCTTTTCCACGATCGCTATTTTTCAAAAATAAATTTTCTGTATCCACGAGGCTGTTCAAAGTTCGCGAGTCAAGCACTACAAAATGTATCAAATCTATAGTCTTCTTAAGTATATTGGTAGCCCTAAATACGGTGATTTATAATAAATGTTACAAAACAATATTAACATTACATTTCATTAACATAATTTCATAATGAATAGCCTATTTAAGGATAAAATTCCACATCAACAATGAAATCAACTGTTAACTGTGCGAGTCCAGCTGACAAAATGTAAACAGAAATGTGGTTACGTTCTCGGCAATCTTTATCTTTCTCCAACCTTACGATAATTGTAATGGTAGTGTTAATGATGGTATATTATAGCATTATTTTTGTTTAGTACAGTATATTTAAAAGCCTTATTTTTCCCTCTGGGCGTTCAAGGTTTTCACGAGTAGACTGGGTTCGTTTATCGGCAGTGAATAGCCTAAACTTCGGTAACGAGTCGTCAATATTTTGTCATATTTTAAACAGTAGGCTATACATTTGATTTGCAAACATTGGTTTTGTAGAGTAGACAGTAAAATAAAATCTAGAGAGAGAGAGAGAGAGAGAGAGAGAGAGAGAGAGAGAGAGAGAGAGAGAGATTTGATGGCAGAAATCTCTCTCTCTCTCTCTCTCTAGATTTTATTTTACCGTCTACTCTACAAAACCAATGTTTGCAAATCAAATGTATACTGTTTAAAATATGACAAAATATTGACGACTCGTTACCGAAATTTAGGCTATTCACTGCCGATAAACGATAACAAACCCTTTAATGCAAACTAACTGTATCCTTTGATATTCCTCTATATTTATCACGAATTCCTTCTATACCTCCTCAGACACTCTTATCTCAAATATCTAAATTATTCTTATCACAACTAACACCATCTAGTCATTTTCATTCCATTATATCTATTATTCCTCTGGATCTTATTCCCTTTCCTTATTCTGTTTATTCGATGGGATTCGTTTTTCCCTTTACCGTCTTTCAGAATCTATTTTTAGCCACTGGCAACCAAATCCCCCCTTCCCCCGTCTCCTACCGTCTCCCCTGCCAGTCCACCCAGCCTATCTCATCACCCCCCACCTTCATCCTCCCCTGTTCTAGGTCTGTAACCTTCTGCGTCATAATATCTCTCTCTCTCTCTCTCTCTCTCTCTCTCTCTCTCTCTCTCTCTCTCTCTCTCTCTCTCTCTCTCGTTATACAATACTTACAAATAGATGAAGAAACCAAAATCGGTTTTCTTGAAGTGTCAATTAATTACAAAACGAAAAAATTATACCGTGTATACATCCATTTCAATCATAGCTTAAAATACGGTAACCGATTTCGTCCGCAAACCACTATTTTTTAGGAAACACCACTCTATTCCAGAAAATTTTTACTCTTTAAATGTCAATTGCGCTATAATAAAACATGTACTTATGTTGTAAAATTTCGGGTGTGTTTTAAAAATCGAGTATTGCTAACTTATTTTTGTTTTACTTTTGGCTGTGATCACATCAGCTGATGTCTAGCTTCCGCGCGAATACAATAACAAAGAATTGTTTACACCATTTCTTAACTTATTCAAACCATCTATACAGTTAATATTACATAAACACCAATGTGTTATAACCTATCATATTTATTGTTTAGTACTTTAAAACCACCCCTCTCTCTCTCTCTCTCTCTCTCTCTCTCTCTCTCTCTCTCTCTCTCTCTCTCTCTCTCTCTCTCTCTCTCTCTCTCTCTCATCGAACGTTATAGCGGTAACCTAATTGTTCGGTGACTTTAAAAATAGGCCTAGTACTTTCTTCTTTACCTTTTTTGCATATGGATCCATAATTGAGGTGGGTACAAGTTGACTTATAACTGAAGTTAGGAAAAGTATTTTGGATATGGAAAGGACAATTATCTTTCGTAACAGTTTAGAATTATCGTAAGTTATCACTCTGTCATTAGCGGCAGTTTGCTATTGTGGATTAAACGCATAAGGAAAAAAAAATTTCCAGCTTTGCTACGAATTTAGGAATTTATATGGATACGGTAAGTAAAATATTTGTAATAACATAATGTTTACTAAATGTTTGTAATATCATTAGTTATGACTT
>NC_090768.1:39435565-39478065 GCF_036898095.1 Palaemon carinicauda | reverse complement strand
AGGTTGGTCTCATTCTCTTGGAAAATGCCTGAAGTTTCTCAAAAAATTATCAAAAAAAATTGTAAATAGCAGTTTTTTACAAGGACCTTCCGGTACGTCCATGGGGGTAAAGGGATGTGTTTTGTGAAACGTACCAGTACGTCCTTTGGGGGTAAAAGGGTTAAATAACATTTACACTGTTATGCAAAGCACTTTGTAGGCACCATCCCCTATAGTGTGTTAAAAACACAATGGAGAGATGACAGGATATTGAAATAAAACAATATTTGTTAAAATGACTTACTTCTCCATTTCGATCAGGGCTCCTGCGACGGTCCCGCTGGTTTCTACTAGCATCCCTGCTGGGCTTTTTATCATTCCGCTTCGAGGCATATCCTGTATCAACACGGCGGCCATCAATCTAAAAATAGATTATTCATGAAAAATACGGTACACTTTTATTTTCTTCACACGTTAATTGGCATTCAACAAATTACAAACTAAAATATTTATGATGCATGTATATCTTTTAAACACAAACTATGCAAAAGTATGAAATAGAAACAGAGGGGTCTCTCTCTCTCTCTCTTCTGGCTTGTCTTCCTTGTGCTGTTATTTCGTATTTAGCCCTTTAAGCGCGACCCCTCACCAAATGATTTGGCATTCAATACATAGGCCCTTTTTTTGGACATTGAAACAAGATAAGACTTTACAACACTTATTCTTGTATAGCTCACTAAATTTCTTTTCCATTGCTATATATTTAATATTTAATAAAATCTTCATATACGTAAATAATAATAGAAAGAATAAAAACTGGTAATTACTAGACGTAAATTACGTCCAATGGTGTATGTTTTCTAGTCTGCTTTTCTTTCTTTTTATGAATTTATGTTGATAATACACAAGTAATTGTTACCTGCCTTCCATGATACTCACTCCATTCTCCTTCCAAAACTAGAAAACATTAACAGTAAGTTACTTAATACAAAACACAGGAATCAATCAGATATATAGCACCAAACACATAACAGCCGTTGAAGGAAAAGATAAAAAGTCATTTATAAATAAGGGCTTCAAAATTCATTTAAAGAAGTCTCAAATTACTCTATTCTTTTATAACAATTTGTCATATAACCCTCAAAATTTATAACAAAAAGCAAATAGGTAGACAGACAAGCAAAAAATATCATCCTAAAACTTTGGAGGCAGATTTCCCAAAACTATAATGTTGACCTTCAAATGGAAAGTCAGGCATAACGAATTCAAAAAAATGTCTACTAAACTATAGTAGAGTTATTTTTTAAAGTTTTTTGGGTGGCAGGGGTACCAGTGAGGGGGGATAGCAAAGATAATATGAATATAGACCTTTTTGCTATACATAAACTAACACTTTCCCAAAAATTTCAAAATGATTCATGCAAAAAACACGAGTTATTAATAGAAAACTACTTTTCAAATGCTCCCTTAACATGTCTACGTAATGTTCAATAAGAAGTTTTTAACAAACAAATACAGTTCCTGTCAACAGGCCAGGAGAAGAAATATGTTATTTTCCTTAGTAAAATAAATTTTTGAATATACTTACCCGATGATCATGTAGCTGTCAACTCTGTTGCCCGACAGAAAAAACCTAAGGTCGGGATACGCCAGCGATCGCCATACAGGTGGGGGTGTACAACAACAGCGCCATCTGTCGAGTAGGTACTCAGGTACTTCTTGTCAACAAGAACCAATTTTCTCCTCGGTCCACTGGGTCTCTATGGGGAGGAAGGGAGGGTCCTTAAATTCATGATCATCGGGTAAGTATATTCAAAAATTTATTTTACTAAGGAAAATAACATTTTTCAATATTAATCTTACCCGATGATCATGTAGCTGATTCACACCCAGGGGGGTGGGTGGAGACCAGCATACATGTTAACATTAGAAGCTAAGTATCCCGTATTTCATTTTAGCAGTTATTCAAAATAACAAACATAAAATAAATAAGTACCTGGTAAGGAAGTCGACTTGAACTATTACTCTGCCTTTTTAAGTACGTCTTCCTTACTGAGCCTAGCGATCCTCTTAGGATGCTGAGCGACTCCTAGGTGCTGAAGTATGAAGGGCTGCAACCCATACTAAAGGACCTCATCACAACCTCTAATCTAGGCGCTTCTCAAGAAAGAATTTGACCACCCGCCAAATCAACCAGGATGCGGAAGGCTTCTTAGCCTTCCGTACAACCCAAAAACAACAATAAAAAGCATTTCAAGAGAAAGATTAAAAAAGGTTATGGGATTATGGGAATGTAGTGGTTGAGCCCTCACCTACTACTGCACTCGCTGCTACGAATGGTCCCAGGGTGTAGCAGTTCTCGTAAAGAGACTGGACATCTTTAAGGTAAAATGATGCGAACACTGACTTGCTTCTCCAATAGCTTGCATCCATTACACTCTGCAGAGAACGGTTCTGTTTGAAGGCCACTGAAGTAGCGACAGCTCTAACTTCATGTGTCCTTACCTTCAGCAAAGCATGGTCTTCTTCCTTCAGATGAGAATGGGCCTCTCTAATCAAAAGCCTGATGTAATAAGAAACTGCGTTCTTAGACATCGGTAAAGCAGGTTTCTTAATAGAACACCATAAAGCTTCTGATTGTCCTCGTAATGGCTTTGTACGTCTTAAATAGTACAAGAGCTCTTACTGGGCATAGTACTCTCTCTTGTTCGTTACCAACCAAGTTGGACAGGCTTGGGATCTCGAACGACTTGGGCCAAGGACGAGAAGGAAGCTCGTTTTTAGCTAAAAAACCAAGCTGTAAGGAACATGTAGCCGTTTCAGATGTAAAACCTATGTTCCTGCTGAAGGCGTGAATCTCACTGACTCTTTTAGCTGTTGCTAAGCAAACGAGGAAAAGAGTCTTTAATGTGAGATCCTTAAAAGAGGCTGATTGAAGCGGTTCGAACCTTGCTGACATCAGGAACCTTAAAACCACGTCTAGGTTCCAGCCTGGTGTGGCTAACCGACGCTCCTTTGAGGTCTCAAAAGACTTAAGGAGGTCCTGTAGATCTTTGTTGGTGGAAAGATCTAAGCCTCTGTGGCGGAAGACTGCTGCCAACATGCTTCTGTAACCTTTGATCGTAGGAGCTGATAGGGATCTTACATTCCTTAGATGTAAAAGGAAGTCAGCTATCTGCGTTACAGAGGTACTGGTTGAGGAAACTGAATTCGCCTTGCACCAGCTTCGGAAGACTTCCCATTTAGACTGGTAGACCTTGAGAGTGGATGTCCTCCTTGCTCTGGCAATCGCTCTGGCTGCCTCCTTCGAAAAGCCTCTAGCTCTTGAGTCTTTCGATAGTCTGAAGGCAGTCAGACGAAGAGCGTGGAGGCTTGGGTGTACCTTCTTTACGTGCGGCTGACGCAGAAGGTCCACTCTTAGAGGAAGAGTCCTGGGAACGTCCACTAGCCATTGCAGTACCTCGGTGAACCATTCTCTCGCGGGCCAGAGGGGAGCAACCAACGTCAACCGTGTCCCTTCGTGAGAGGCGAACTTCTTCAGTACCTTGTTGACAATCTTGAACGGAGGGAACGCATACAGGTCTAGATGGGACCAATCCAGAAGAAAGGCATCTACGTGAACTGCTGCTGGGTCCGGAATCGGTGAGCAATAATTCGGGAGCCTCTTGGTCATCGAGGTAGCGAACAGATCTATGGTGGGCTGACCCCACAGGGCCCATAGTCTGCTGCAAACATTCTTGTGAAGGGTCCACTCTGTGGGGATGACCTGACCCTTCCGGCTGAGGCGATCTGCCATGACATTCATGTCGCCTTGAATGAACCTCGTTACCAGCGAAATCTTTCGATCTCTTGACCAGGTGAGGAGGTCCCTTGCGATCTCGAACAACTTCCTCGAATGAGTCCCTCCTTGCTTGGAGATGTACGCCAAGGCAGTAGTGTTGTCGGAGTTCACCTCCACCACCTTGCCTAGAAGGAGGGACTTGAAGTTTCTCAAGGCCAGATGAACTGCCAATAGCTCCTTGCAGTTGATGTGAAGTGTTCTTTGCTCCGGATTCCACGTGCCCGAGCATTCCCGTCCGTCCAGTGTCGCACCCCAGACCATGTCCGATGCGTCCGAGAAGAGAAGGTGGTCGGGGGTCTGAACAGCCAATGGTAGACCTTCCTTGAGAAGAATGCTGTTCTTCCACCACGTCAGCGCAGACCTCATCTCTTCGGATATAGGAACTGAGACCGCTTCTAGCGTCATGTCCTTTCTCCAGTGAGCAGCTAGATGATACTGAAGGGGGCGGAGATGGAGTCTCCCTAACGCGATGAACTGGGCCAGCGATGAAAGTGTCCCTGTTAGACTCATCCACTGCCTGACTGAACATCGGTTCCTTCTCAGCATGCTCTGGATGCATTCTTGGGCTTGACTGATTCTGGGGGCCGACGGAAAAGCCCGAAAAGCTCGACTCTGAATCTCCATACCTAGATAGACAATGGTTTGGGATGGGACGAGTTGGGACTTCTCTATATTGACCAGGAGACCCAATTCCTTGGTCAGATCCATAGTCCATCTGAGATTCTCCAGACAGCGACGACTTGACGGAGCTCTTAAAAGCCAGTCGTCCAAATAGAGGGAGGCTCTGATGTCTGCCAAGTGAAGGAATTTGGCAATATTCCTCATCAGTTTGGTAAACACAAGAGGTGCCGTGCTTAGGCCAAAGCACAGGGCTTGGAACTGGTAAACGACCTTTCCAAAGACGAACCTTAGGAAAGGTTGGGAGTCTGGATGGACGGGGACATGAAAGTACGCGTCTTTTAGGTCCAACGAGACCATCCAGTCTTCCTTCCTGACCGATGCTAGCACCGACTTCGTCGTCTCCATTGTGAACGTCTGCTTGGTGACAAAAGCATTGAGAGCACTGACGTCCAGCACCGGTCTCCAGCCTCCTGTCTTCTTCGCTACCAGGAAGAGACGGTTGTAGAAGCCCGGGGATTGATGGTCCCGGACTATGACTACCGCTCCCTTTTGTAGCAAGAGAGACACCTCTTGCTGCAAGGCTAGCCTCTTGTCCTCCTCCTTGTAGTTGGTAGAGAGGTTGATGGGAGTAGTTGCTAGAGGGGGATTGCGCCAGAACGGAATCCTGTACCCCTCTCTTAGCAACTTCACAGACTGAGCGTCTGCACCTCTGCTCTCCCAAGCCTGCCAGTAGTTCTTGAGCCTGGCTCCCACTGCTGTCTGGAGAGGTAGGCAGTCAGACTCTGCCTTTTGAGGACTTGGAACCCTTCTTCTTTTTGCCACGATGACTGTCGGCACGGGTACCTCCTCTGCTGGAGGTTCTGCCACGAAAGGGCGGGATGAACCTAGATGCTGGTGTGTCCATCCTAGGTCTAGGCACGGAAGGTAAAGCTGTGACTTTACGTGCGGAAGACGCCACCAGGTCATGGGTATCCTTCTGGATCAACGAGGCAGCAATCCCCTTGATCAGCTCTTCCGGAAAGAGACACTTGGAAAGCGGAGCAAACATCAACTCCGACTTCTGGCATGGTGTGATCCCCGCAGACAAGAAGGAGCAAAGGTGATCTCTCTTCTTAAGCACTCCAGACACGTACGAAGCCGCAAGCTCACCAGACCCATCCCGAATGGCTTTGTCCATGCTAGACATGATAAGCAAGGCAGAGTCCTTATCCGAAGGGGAGGTCTTTCTGCTTAACGCTCCCAAACACCAGTCGAGGAAGTTGAAGATCTCAAAAGCACGAAAAACTCCCTTCAACAGATGGTCCATGTCAGAAAAGGACCAGCAAATCTTAGATCGTCTCATAGCCAGCCTGCGGGGAGAGTCAACCAGACTTGAGAAGTCGCCCTGGGCAGAGGCAGGAACTCCCAAGCCGGGTTCCTCTCCCGTGGCATACCAGACGCTAGATTTGGAAGCAAGCTTGGTAGGCGGAAAGATGAAGGCAGTCTTCCCCAGTTGCTTCTTGGACTGCAACCACTCTCCCAGTACCCTCAAAGCTCTCTTGGATGAGCGCGCGAGTACGAGTTTCGTAAAGGCAGGAGCTGCTGACTGCATGCCTAAAGTGAACTCGGAGGGAGGTGAGCGCGGGGTTGCAGACACAAACTGTTCCGGATACAATTCCCTAAACAGGGCAAGGACTTTCCTAAAGTCTAAGGAGGGAGGCGTAGACTTGGGTTCTTCTATGTCGGAGTGCGGATCGTCCAAATGCGCAGCTTCGTCGTCATCAGATACTCCATCATCCGAAAGCTGAGGAGGAAGTGGCAAAGGTGGAGCAGAAAGCTGAACGGCTGAATCCGGCAGCACGGGTGCATGCGTAGCTGCACTGGATCCAACATCATGCCGCTGCTGGTCAGTCTGCGAGCTGGCAACAACAAAGGCGGAGTGCTGGTGCGTGGGAGGGACTGCTGTGGGTTGCGGAGACTGCCGCATTGCGTCAAAACACGGCAGCTTGACAGCACCTTCCCACTGCTGATGCGGTAGCTCACGCATGTCAACGGAGGGTGCCGTATGATCATGCGTCTGGCAGGGTCGACTGCGCATCGGTGGTGGAGCTCTCACAGGTGGAGTGTGGGAGCAGGCAGCCGCAGTATCTGCTGAGCGCACAACCGTGGCAGGTTGTAGGTTAACAGGTGCAGTGTCAACCTTCTCAGCACGATACTCCTGCATGAAGGAAGCAAGCTGAGACTGCATAGTCTGCAGCATGGACCACTTAGGGTCTACCGTGGTTGGTGCGGCAACAGACAGAGTGATTGCCTGCTGCGGAACCACTCTACCTCTCTTGGGAGGTGTGCAGTCTTCGGAAGACTGCGGCGAGTCCGAACTGACCCAGTGGCTACACCTGGGCCGTTGGACTCGCTCGGAAGGGACCTTGCGCTTGAGAGGTCGTGAGACCTTGGTCCAACGTTTCTTCCTAGAAACTTCTTCCACAGACGAGGAATGAATGGGCTCACTCGTCTGTTTGTGGATGGGACGATCTCTGACAGATACGTCCGCAACCACTGAGGGTACATCCGTACGCTGATCAAGGCCTGTCGAACCCTTTGGTCCTTCGACATTGCTTCTCCCCTGGGCTTGGGAGCTTGCAAGAGGTCCCGGACTGGGAGGACGACTGGCACGAACAGATGCACCCTCATGCGCAACACTGACACTGACACTTCTCACCGCACTTGCACTCACTACACTTCCCACTGCACTTTTCGCTTTCAACTCTTTGACATCGGCCAAAAGTTGATTCCGGTCATTAGCTAATGACTCCACTCTGTCACCAAGAGCCTGAATGGCACGCATCATGTCCGCCATGGAGGGTTGAGCACTAGTAGCAGGGTCGGGAGTCACCACTACAGGGGAAGGAATAGGTTGAGGGGCATGGGGAGAGGAAAAATCAAACGAGCGAGAAGAACTCCTCCTGATCCTATCCTTCTCTAGCCTACGTGCATTCTTTAGGAATTCATTAAAATCGAATTCCGAAAGCCCAGCGCATTCCTCACATCGATCTTCCAATTGACAGGATTTACCCCTACAATTGGAACAAACGGTATGAGGATCTATAGAGGCCTTCGGAAGACGCCTAGAACAGTCCCTAGCGCTACACTGCCTGTACTTAGGGACTTGAGAATGGTCCGACATCTTGAATTCTTGAATTAGCCAAAGGGGGGAATCCAAAATCTAGCAAAGTTCATCAACAATTAATCCAAATCTAATCAAAAAGCTTGATAAGCTAATGATAATAGTTCCTGAATAGCGAAAGCTAAAATCTAGAGCGAATACATCACCAAATGCGTGAAAACAACTCCAGAAACAACAGCGTATCCAAGTAGGTCTTGCCGGTGGCACAACAGAGGAAAAATTGGTTCTTGTTGACAAGAAGTACCTGAGTACCTACTCGACAGATGGCGCTGTTGTTGTACACCCCCACCTGTATAGCGATCGCTGGCGTATCCCGACCTTAGGTTTTTTCTGTCGGGCAACAGAGTTGACAGCTACATGATCATCGGGTAAGATTAATATTGAAAAACTGAAGTCTCATCATTAGAGGAACCCCATACGAAGGAATCCAGGACATCTAACCAATCCCTGCCGAGTGTAAGCATAGGAACCCTCTGTTTGCCTGTTAATTTTTACTGCAATGAGCTCTTGACCACTAACAAAAAGTACCCGGGAAGAGGTGGTATATTGTGAGAACATTCTTCCGACTCCTTCAACCTTATCCAGGGTAGAGAGCTCTCCCAAGGGGAAATGAAAAGCCTGACAGAACATTAAGACAGCCCTAGGTAGAATTTCTTAGCCTGGGCTATTGCCTCCCCTTCCTGGATTCTTCCCCCTCCTATCTTGTGTACATCCATCAAGTTTCAGCCTTATGTCTGGTACTCCACCCGGCTCCAAGCACTGGAGAAGAAAGTAAATTACACTCTAAGGAATGGCTCTACAGCCAACACTTTATCGCCCCTAAGGAAAACTCATAACAGACTCAGTGCATTTCAATGGCTTTCTGAGACCCATCACTTTCCTAATAAAATTCCAATTCAGTGAGAGGTTGCATCATAAAGAGCAACTTCCTAACCTTGCTGGACCTGCATGGTACTTAACTCCCATGTTCTTATACATTTGTAACTATACAAATACTTGAGTTTTTTTCTGGGGAAACAAGGACTTCAGTTCAGGGCCCTATTCCCAAATCTGATCAAAGTACAGTACTATACCAAATATTTTTACAAATGTCCTAAAGGCGGCCTCCTGGTCTCACAACACATGGATTCGGCTTCATCAGTACCTGGATAACTTAAGACCTCACTAGTAAAATGTTCTTGCTGGCCTTGGCATCTATGAGGGTAAATGAGCTATGCATCCAATTACATGTTATTCCCAAGTAAAAGGCAGGACTTTAGTGGGCTTGTCCTTTGCCCAGAATTTTGTAACCAAAACGGAAAGGTCTGCTCCATTACATATCAACTCTATCCCCGTTGCTATCCTGGCACTACCCGCAGCAGAAGAGAGTGAATTGCTACCAATTCCCATAAGTGCTTTAAGAGAGTACATATGAGACTCGTCATATTAATTTTTCCTTAATCTATTTTCTCTATCTACGGCAACATGACTTTGTTTGCAGTGAACCCTCTACTGCATAAGGAATAAGAATGACCTAACCTTGACTTACCAAATCCTTCAAGTGATGCCTCGCTGCAGTGCGGGCCTTCTTCTGGAATACCATTGCTCTCATTTGCCCAGCCTCAGTGGCTATTTAAGTAACTCATGATTATCAGGTTGAATTGAACAAACGATGTTTTCAAATACAAACCATTTGATTTACAAACTCAAAAAAGGAAAAGTAACCTTTTTGTCTACCACCCTTGCACTTACTCTATCCTTGGAGGGGAACATAACAGAATAAGGTAAAAAACATTAACTAGATCCCATCAGTCAAGCTGTGCTGGGCCATTAGTTTTTGTTGATTATGATGCGACCAGACATCATTTACAATAAATAAAGGTAACTAATCATCTACTACTTTCTATTTTGAAAAGTATTTTGTATCATAACCACGAGTAGTTATAAAACAATAATGATTTATCATAGATGAACAAATCTCTACAGTATCAGCATTACTGTGATAAACATGCAGTACTCCAAATGCAATTGTCTTACCTCATGAGGCCCACTGTCCATTGCATCCTCCACCATGTAGGAGTCAGTGAAGATAACAAAACCGAAACCTTTGGAAGCCCCCTTCCCATCACGATTAATTTTTGCTTCCTTAACCTTGCCAAATGCACTGAAGTGGTCTCGAAGGGCCCGTTCATTTGTACTAAAACTCAATCCACCAACGAACATCTTGGATGGTTCCTAAAGAAGAAGTATGTAATTCAATAATTACAGTTTTTAATAGAGGAATAGAAATAAAAAAACCAAACCTTAAGAGAATTTCAAATGAAGTTGAACAAGTAAAACAGCTATTCATCAAAGATGTTTAACTATGAATTAAAATCTCCAAGCATGAAAAGGATACCATTAAAGTACATGGAGATGGCAGAGAACTTAAAAGAGCTTGCATGTTCAATCAACACAACCAAGAATGAAAGTAGTTTGTTTGAAAACAAAATTCTAATATAAAAGCCCCATTTCATTTGTTAATGAAATGTACCCAAAGAAAAATCCCTAAATAACTATTAGGGGTAAGAAAATGCTGTATGCATGTGGCAAATCCATTGATTCAAGGCTTTCAAATCGGCATCCACTCAATCTTTGCTTTCGTTAAGATAATCACTCCCAGGAATACTCTGGTAGTACCAGCATCTTATGTGCATCACTTTTTTCCAATGTAATTTCTGCTTTTCTTTAATTGTCCTTATTTAAAATAACAGAGAATTATCAGCTGGAAGTGTGAAAGAGAGTAGAGTATATGAATGCCAATATTCTTAGACAATAGACAAACACCTTTAGCTTTTGTTTTGGTGTACATTACCTAGTTTTATGCGGATGGTTCTTGTATTTCAGCAAGCTAAAAATAACTTCTAGTCTATGACTTTGTAACATTAAGAATTATTTCAGAAGTTATTAGTGTAACTCTGTGAAAAGTTTACTGTTTTAAACATCCTCCCATCACCCTGCACAGAATAATTTTGAGTACAATCTTAGAACAGTAATCAAGCCTTGGAAGTAAAGAACCCAAGAAAATAGAGCTGTCTCAAGCTAAATAAAATTAATTTATTTTCCTTGAACAGAAAGAATCCTCTCATGAAAAAACTATATCCTAACAGAATTACATTCCATCTACAGCAAAAGTACAGTACAGGAGAAAAGCCTACTTATCACACAAAAAAAGTTACGAACATATTCTCTTGAAGCTGAACGAGCAATAGAAAATAAGCCATGATAGATTCTTGAACATTGAATTATAACATATTCAGTCTCTTGAGAGCAATGTCAACCTGACAAAAATGTTTGAAAACAGATAAAGTCCAAATCATCTCTCCACGATGACCAAGGAAAGAGGGCAATGATAATCTAAAAGCAAAAGGGAAAAGGACTTAAATCTAGACTGTTGAAAAACGGCACTACTCACAACTTTCACAGAATGACCTGACAAACCAAGGTTCTACATGAGAAAGAAGGCATTTATCCTTCAAGCCGGTGAAACTGGAAACGAGAGATCAACATGCCTGTACTTTATGACATGAATGTAATCAAAATAGGAAAAGAGGCTTGCCTTAAAATTCAAACTTTAAAAGCAATACTGTAAATAACACCATATTTATTCAGTAAAGCGCTGACAGTTGGTTCATGCAAGCGGCAAGCACATGACTTAAACATTTATAAAAATTTCTGTGTGCTAAATTTTTTAATGCTTCAAAATTTTCTCACAGCCACCCTACACTCTGCAAGAAGACTTTAATCAGTCATAAGAAGAATTGCATTATGCAAACAGAATTAGTTGAAATACTTCCCTCAAACTGCTGCCGTACAGTACTTCAATCTTATTACACCATTCTTAAAGATAGTAAGATTTCAGATAAGGCAAATAAAGATTACTGCACACACACCATATATGTGGTGGGTTAGGTGATTTTGTGCATATAAAGCTATCATATCAACCAATTTTTCTAATTTTTTTATGTATCCAACATAGGACATCTGCTTTTAACGTATATTCAATTGATAACTATCTATTCGTTAGTTTTCTTATACTGTTTACGGCACTGTACATTACTTTTAAAAAATTCTATAATTTTTAGATAACATGTACATTCTTGCCACTAGCCATTGTACCCTTTTCATGAGTTAAAACCAGGCATAGTATGAATGAAAAAGGAATTGTAAATATTAACATAAAATGTGTTTCTCTAATAATCTTAGTGTACCACCATCTGCAATTATTTTTGCACTTACCATATCAGTTTTTCTATCTACCTTGTTTGCAGTTTTGCAAAGGCCTTGGCACAAATGAAACACTATTACAATTTTCTGACTGTGGTCAGGAAGTTTGTATGATTGGCTTCGAGTTTAGTAATGCCTTTGACTATGTTAATCATAAGACCCTAGTTTTCAAACTTGAACAGATGGCAGAAGGTGGGTCTTTTCTCAGCATCATTATTGAATTAGTAGCAAATAGTAGTTGTTGATGGGCACCATAGCGACTACAAGAATATAATCTCTCACAGCAGAGGGTTGTGTTCTAGGCCCATTACTTTACATACCATACAAGCTTCACTTGTGGTTTGGCCTTGAAAACAAGCTTCTTTCATATACAGATGGTGCTACTCTGTTTGCATCAATTCCATCTCCTGAATATAAACCTGTAGTTGTTAAATCCCTCAATAAAAATCTAGCTAAAATGAGTGCATGGTGCAAATTTTAGGGATATAGTTGAACCCAAATAAAACTCGAAGTATGATTGCAAGTTATGTCAGGAACAGCGGCTCCTAAATGTCCAGATCTCCCTGATCATGTTTTTTTAACTGTATACAACTCATTTAATATTATAGGTGTGCTTCTTAATTGCAAATTTATTTTAGAAAAACACATCTTGTCTTTTTCTTCATCAATGGTACAAAAAATTGGCATCTTGTGAAAGCCTTGTAGATTTTTTATGATTAATCTACCCTAGACAAATCTTTGCGTTCTTTCATTCTAACATGTTTTAAATATTATTCTCGTATCTGGTCTTCAGCTGCTACCTCTCATCTTGATTTGTTGGAACAAAACTTTCTTTCTAATAGATTCCTTATCCCTGACCTGGATATTGACCTCTTACCCTATCATTCAGTTAGTTCTTTGTGCAGGTTGCATAACATTTTTCATAATTCTGATCATCCTTTGCATTCAATCTTCCCAAACTGTATTATCTAGTACAAAGTACTAAGTACAGAATATACTGTAGTAAATTCTAACTTTTACCTGCTCAATCTGGTAATTGAATCGGTAGGATTTCAGAAGTTCAAACTTGCAGCAAAGGCTATTCTGATGAACAACTTGATGAGTCTCGTTTCATTGCTTATATATGACTTATCAATTTAACATTGATACTGATCTTAATATATAGTATTTCGTATTTCTATTTTCATTTCTTTTATTGTACTGTATATCCATTACTTCTCTGTCATTTCCCTGTTGGAGACCTTCAAATTGTAGCAATTTGCTTTTCAAATTAGGGTTGTTAATTGGCTACTAATAATAATAATATAAAGCAGACAAGATATAGTAAATACATATGGAAGTAAAGGTTGAGCTCTCTAACAATGTATTCCTGATTTACTTAGCTGCTTCTATTTTCATAAGTGGATTGTACTTTTGTACACTGGGTTTAATAAATATTATGGCATATTTTCTGTTACTTTCATCATCTTAAACATCTGATTTCAAAGCCACCTTTTTATTACCATTTTGTAATTTTTCAACCTAAAAATAAAGAAAGAATTCACTTACATCAGCACCACCGCTGTTGTTGCCACCTCCACCTCCACCTCCACCACCCATTCCACCTCCACCTCCACCACCACGTGTAGTCTGGGGGTCCTTTTTGTCACGTGGCATTGGTCTATCAACTGTTACAAGACATCCCAGTATCTGTGAATAAAAGTATAAGAGACAAATTACCTAAAGACAGCTAATTTTACAAATTATTAAAATTAACTAAGTATTCTACCTTATACATATTGGTTTATTTATTTTAGAATGTTTCATAAAATTTTCCTTGTTGATGTTAAATATATTAAATTTGAAAGACCTTTTATAAATAAAGGGGATTAAATGTGAGCAATAGAAAAATATTACCATGTTGGTCATAATTACAACTTAATGAAAGCCAATACTTACCCTATGAGGAGAATCTGCTAATACCATGTTTGTGGATTCCCAATCCTGAAATTCAACAAAGCCAAACCCTCTATGGCGCTTTGTTTTGAGGTCTACCATTGAAATGCAGTCCACAATTGTTCCATAAGGTTGGAAGTAATTTCTCAAGACTTCTGTTGTTATACCCTCTGACAAACCACCAACGAATATCTTTGGAATCCTGTTTTCCCCCTGCAACAGTAATAGTACACAATGTATATAAATATAGTTTTAGTGGAAAAATGTTATTTTTATTAATAAAATAAATTTTTGAATATACTTACCCGGTGATTATATAAGCTGCAACTCTGTTGCTCGACAGAAAACTCTACGTTCAAAATACGCCAGCGATCGCTATGCAGGTAGGGGGTGTACATCAACAGCGCCATCTGTCTAGCAGGTACTCAGTACTCAATGTAAACACAGAACCAATTTTCTCCTCGGTCCACTGGGTCTCTATTGGGGAGGAAGGGAGGGTCCTTTAATATATAATCACCGGGTAAGTATATTCAAAAATTTATTTTATTAATAAAAATAACATTTTTCAATATTAAACTTAGCCGGTGATTATATAAGCTGATTCACACCCAGGGGGGTGGGTAGAGACCAGCATTACTTGTTTACATTATTATGAGCTAAGTATTTTGTATTTCATTTTAGCAGTTATTCAAAATAACAAACATAAAATAAATAAGTACCTGGTAAGGAAGTCGACTTGAACAATTACTCTGCCTTTTTAAGTACGTCTTCCTTACGGAGCCTCGCGATCCTCTTAGGATGCTGAGCGACCCCTAGGATCTGAAGTATCAAGGGTTGCAACCCATACAACAGGACCTCATCAAAACCTCTAATCTGGGCGCTTCTCAAGAAATGACTTTGACCACCCGCCAAATCAAGTAGGATGCGAAAGGCTTCTTAGCCTTCCGGACAACCCAAAAACAATAATAAAACATTTCAAGAGAAATATTAAAAAGGTTATGGAATTAGGGAATTGTAGTGGTTGAGCCCTCACCCACTACTGCACTCGTTGCTACGAATGGTCCCAGAGTGTAGCAGTTCTCGTAAAGAGACTGGACATTCTTAAGATAAAAAGACGCGAACACTGACTTGCTTTTCCAATAGGTTGCGTCGATTATACTTTGCAGAGATCTATTTTGTTTAAAGGCCACGGAAGTTGCGACAGCTCTAACTTCGTGTGTCCTTACCTTCAGCAAAGCTTGATCTTCCTCATTCAGATGGGAATGAGCTTCTCGTATTAACAGTCTGATAAAATAGGATAAAGCATTCTTTGACATAGGCAAAGATGGTTTCTTAACTGAACACCATAAAGCTTCAGACGGGCCTCGTAAAGGTTTTTAAAAAGAACTTAAGAGCTCTTACAGGACATAAGACTCTTTCTAGTTCATTTCCAACCATACGATAAGTTTGGAATATCGAACGATATTGGCCAAGGCCGAGAAGGCAGCTCGTGTTTGGCTAGAAAACTAAGTTGTAGAACATGTAGCCGTTTCGGATGAGAATCCGATGTTCTTGCTGAAGGCATGAATCTCACTGACTCTTTTAGCTGTGGCTAAGCATACCAGGAAAAGAGTCTTTAAGGTGAGATCTTTCAGGGAGGCTGATTGTAGCGGTTCGAACCTGTCTGACATAAGGAATCTTAGTACCACGTCTAAATTCCAACCAGGTGTAACCAAACGACGCTCCTTCGTGGTCTCAAAAGACTTAAGGAGGTCCTGTAGATCTTTATTGATGGAAAGATCTAAGCCTCTGTGACGGAAGACTGATGCCAACATGCTTCTGTAACCCTTGAAAGTGGGAGCTGAAAGAGATCGTTCTTTCCTCAGATATAAGAGGAAGTCAGCTATTTGAGTTACAGAGGTACTGGTCGAGGATACGGATACTGACTTGCACCAGTTTCGGAAGATTTCCCACTTCGATTGGTAGACTCTAAGGGTGGATGTTCTCCTTGCTCTAGCAATCGCTCTGGTTGCCTCCTTCGAAAAGCCTCTAGCTCTCGAGAGTCTTTCGATAGTCTGAAGGCAGTCAGACGAAGAGCGTGGAGGCCTTGGTGTACCTTCTTTACGCGTGGCTGACGTAGAAGGTCCACCCTTAGGGGAAGTGTTCTGGGAACGTCTACTAGCCATCGAAGTACCTCGGTGAACCATTCTCTCGCGGGCCAGAGGGAAGCAACTAGCGTCAACCTTGTCCCTTCGTGAGAGGCGAACTTCTGCAGTACCTTGTTGACAATCTTGAACGGAGGGAATGCATATAGATCTAGATGTGACCAATCTAGTAGAAAGGCATCTATATGAACTGCTGCTGGGTCCGGGATTGGTGAGCAAAATATTGGGAGCCTCTTGGTCATCGAGGTTGCGAAGAGATCTATGGTTGGCTGGCCCCAGGTGGCCCAAAGTTTCTTGCATACATCCTTGTGGAGGGTCCATTCTGTTGGAATTATTTGTCCCTTCCGACTGAGACAATCTGCCATGACATTCAAGTTGCCTTGGATGAACCTCATTACTAGTGATATGTCTAGACCTTTTGACCAGGTGAGGAGGTCCCTTGCGATCTCGTACAATGTCAGAGAGTAGGTCCCTCCTTGCTTGGAGATGTACGCCAAAGCCGTGGTGTTGTCCGAGTTCACCTCCACCACTTTGCCTTGAAGGAGAGACCTGAAGCTTTTCCAGGTCAGACTTACTGCCAGTAGCTCCTTGCAGTTGAAATGCATTGTCCTTTGACTCGAGTTCCATAATCCCGAGCATTCCCGACCGTCTAATGTCGCACCCCATCCTACGTCCGATGCGTCCGAGAAGAGAACGTGGTTGGGAGTCTGAGCAGTCAGGGGAAGACCCTCTCTAAGGTTGATATAGTCCTTTCACCAAGTCAGACAAGACTTTATCTTTCCAGAAACCGGGATCGAGACCGCTTCTAGCGTCTTGTCCTTTTTCCAGTGAAAAGCTAGATGGTATAGAAGAGGACGGAGGTGTAGTCTTCCTAGTGACACAAATTGATCCACGGATGACAGTGTCCCTACCAGACTCATCCACAGCCTGACTGGGCAGCGTTCCTTCTTCAGCATCTTCTGGATGGATAGCAGGGCTGGGGGCTGATCGTCTTGTTCAGCAACGTCCTCATCAGAGGGTTCCTCATCCGAAACTGATGAGGAAACGGCAACGGAGTGGGCAACGTCTGACTCGCTGAATCCGGTCGCACTGGTGGATGCGTGACGGAGCCGGACGCAATATCATGGAACTGCTGCACAGTCTGTGAACTGTCAACAACCATGGGTGCGTGAGGAAGTACAGCGTCAACCCGAAACTGTCTAGACTGTCTGGGTTGTGCAGTCAACACCCTACCGGGTTGCTGAGGTTGACGCACTGCGTCACAACAAGTCACCTCTGCTGGTTGTTGAACGTCCTGAACGTCAACAACCACCTCCGAGCGTCGCTTAACGTCAACGTGCGACTGGCAACCCACACTGGGTCGCATCGGTGGAGGAACCACCTCAACTGGCAGACGCGAGTAGGTTACCTCAGCGTCAACAGGGCGCACAACCGACCGGTTGGAAGGTTGTTGGCCAGAAGGAGGAACCACCTCAACTGGCAGACGCGAGTAGGTTACCTCAGCGTCAACAGGGCGCACAACCAACCGGTTGGAAGGTTGTTGGCCAGAAGGTTCTTCTCCGCATTTAAGTCCTCTATCAAGGACGCAAGCTTGGACTGCATGTCTTGCAGCAAAGCCCATTTAGGGTCTACGGGAGCAGGTGTGGCAACAGACGGGGTTAGCGACTGAGGCGGAACCATTTACCATCCCTGAAAGCCTTGTTATGTGTGACATAATAGTACAGCAAAACTTCAAAGGCTCGACAAAAGTTGAGAAGTTGACCTGTAAACAACTTGGAGCGTCTCCTGGCTAGGCGCCAGGGAGAGTCTACCAGAATTGAGAAGTGTATCTGGGCAGAGGCATGAACTCCCAAGCCGAGAACTTCTCTCGTGTCCTATAAGACTCTCGCTCTATAAGCCAGTTTAAAAGAAGGGAAAACAAAGGCTGTATCCCTAAAACTCCTCCTGGTGCAAAAACCAGTCGCCTAGCCAACGTAACGCTCTCTAGGAGAGCGAGAGAGCACTAGCTTAAAAACAACGGCTTCGAAGTAGCTAGGCCTAGTGTAAGTTCTGACGTTTAGGCGAACGAGGAGCAGCAGTTACAAGATCCGGACGAAGATCCTTAAAAAATCATCATGATTTAATTAAAGTCCATAGGAGGCTAAGCAGCTTAAGGCTCCTCTCCAAATGACAGAGTCCTCAAGGGAATATCAGTAGGAGGGAGAACAGCACTTTCTCATCTACAGGAACCTTGTCCAATAAAAGCTAGGTAACCTCAGTGAGTCTCTCACTGGTGCATTAGTAGCAGACCAGAAGGCAACGTCATGTAACTGCTTGACAGTCTGTGAACTGTCAACAACTGAACTGTCAACCACAACAGGTGCGTGAGGACATACAGTGTTCACTCGAGACTGCTTTGACTGTCTATACTGAGCAGTCAAAACAACTCTAGAATGCGGAGGTTGACGCACCGCGTCAAAACAAAACAACTTAGACTGTTGTTGTACCTCGCGAACGTCAACGGAAGGTTCCGTGCGTTACTGAACGTCAACATGCGGCTGGCAGGGTACACTGGAACGCATGGGTGGCGGGACTCTCTCAGCTGGAGTGCGGCAGAAGGTCGCCTCAGCGTCCACAGGACGCACAACCGTGGTTGGTTGTAGGCTAGAGGTTGGTGCAGTGTCAACCTTCTCCGCACGAAAGTCCCGCATCAATGACGTTAACTGAGACTGCATGGTCTGCAGCAAAGACCACTTAGGGTCTACAGGAGCAGGTGCGGCAACAGACGGTGTGACTGCCTGATGCGGTACCGCTTTGCCTCTCTTAGGAGGTGAACAGTCGTCGGAAGACTGCAGCGAGTCCGAACTGACCCAGTGGCTACAACTGGGCCGTTGGACTTGCGCGGAAGGGACCGACTTGCGCTTAATAAGCTGCGAGACCTTGGTCCATGGTTTCTTACGAGAAACCTCTTCCGCAGACGAGAAATAAATGGGCTCTCTCGTCTTTGTGTGGGTGGGGCGATCTCGGGTAGATACGCCCGAAACCACGGAGGGAAACGTCTGTTCGTTGATCAAGGCCTGACGAACCCATAAGTCGTTCGACATTACTTCTCCCCTGGGCTTGGGAGCTTGCAAGAGGTCCCGGACTAGGTGAACGACAGGCACGAACAGACGAACCCTCGGACGCAACACTGTAACACTTTATCACTTTGATTTTCTGTTTTGCACTTATTTCACTGAAATCGAAACTTTTACTGATTTCTACCTGAAACACGCAATTCTACCCTCATTAAAAGGTAGTAATTGCGAAATCAGTTGTATAATGCAGCTATTAATACTAGCAAAAAACAGAAAACATATATAAAGATAAAAAATTCAGTGGCTGGGAAAGAGACTAAACACTAGTTCAAATAAACTACGTTTACAATCTCTCACCGCACATAGCCTGGGGACAAGAATAAAACCCTAGAAACGTTTTACCTTCTTCCCCGTACAGCGACTAGGGACGAGAGTAACACGAGAACAACGTTACCCGCTTGAACGGAACGTTTTCTCTCCTCTCTCTCCCTCCGTCTCTATCTCTCTCTCTCTTTCTCTCTTGATTTCGCACCTAAGAGAAGAGCCCAATTATATATCGTCAAAAAAACATGTTATTTGACTAAAGGAAAAAAAAAACTGAAAGGTTTTCCAATAAAAAGTTCCTTTAATTTAGAATTTAAAACATTAAAGCTAAGAAAGAATGAACAAAACGTCAGAATCGATTTACTCTTACTGCAAAGTGAAACCGTGATACACTCTCTCTCTATCGTAACAATAGAGCGCATGTTGAACGTCCTGAACGTCAACAACTGCGTAGTCTAAAAAACTAAACGTTAGTTCATCTTTGAAAACAGTACGAAGACTATCAAAGAAATTCTTTCATAAAACATTAAATTTAAAAAGTTTTAAATTCTTTAAAGGCTAAATACGATATAACGGGCTCAACGTTGATTAACTTCGGTTCCAAGTTAGGACCGCCTACTATCAGGAAAGGTCCCATATAAACAAAACATAAAAATTATCTTTATATGTTTATAATAAATGGAAAGTTAATCGAAGAGGCCTAATAAAGGCGGAGAGATATAAAATATATAGATCTATAACGTGTTAAGCAAAATTACTAAAAACCTAAACACACTTCCGTCTAAGGGAAGGGTCGGCCATTTAAAAGTGAAAGAGAGTCCATACTCTCTGCCACCCTAATTAAATCTATCCAAAACGAGTTCAAGTTTAGAGATGAAGATAAAACACCTGCATAGCGAAAGCTCAAAACTAGAATAGTGTACTTCACCAAATAGTTGTGAAAACAAATCCAGTTAGTAACAGCGTATTAGTAGGTCTTGCCGGTAGCCCGACAGAGAGAAAATTGGTTCTGTGTTTACATTGAGTACTGAGTACCTGCTAGACAGAAGGCGCTGTTGATGTACACCCCCTACCTGCATAGCGATCGCTGGCGTATTTTGAACGTAGAGTTTTCTGTCGAGCAACAGAGTTGCAGCTTATATAATCACCGGCTAAGTTTAATATTGAAAAAAAACAAATAGATCCAATTAATGCAAATAATAAGTACCGAGCCTGTATTTATGACAAAGTAATCATAATCTAATAACTTTTCTTTCATCTTACAATAATACTATAAACAAATATACTGACTTTTCCATTTTTCATGCCACACATCCTCCTTGGAGCTCATTTAACCTCCTTTTCAAAAGCCCTGGATTTAAATTAAAGGCTGATATTGATTGGCGAAATGTTAAAATTGGAATGAATTCTAAAACTGAACAAGTTTTTGCTGGGAATATCAAGTTAGATGAGGATAACTTTGATTGAAAAGTTAATTGGCTTAGAGTTCTCGTGAATATTGACAATGATGATGATAGAAGAATAGAAAAGAACAGAAACAGAAAGTGGCATTAACTGATCCATCGAATTGATGGAGTTCACCATTGGCTCCCAGACTGCAGCTAAAGTAGACATTCCAATCTAATGTGGGTGACAGTGTCCATATACATAATATTTATTCTACATTTGTGTATTTTTATACTTTCTGTTGTATTTGTTTGTGTTTTGAATGCTCTGTCAGATTGATTGGAGTGTTACTGTGGCCCACGGAACTTTGGCAATGCTGTATAGACATTACAGTCTAGTAAGTGGGGGGTTTTGTGTATTTGTTTATAGGATTTTAGCTATAGGAAATATAGCTTCACGGATTATAGATAGTTTTATAGTAATGTCCTTTCTGTCCAAAAGTTCATTTACTTATAAAGTAAGGGAAAAGTTTTTGTTGAAGGACTTAACTAATGGAGACCATTTGGCATACATCAGAGCTTTACTACCATCTAAAATATACTCAGAGGAGGCAGCTCTACTCTTCTGTTAGACTAAAGACCTTAGAGCTTCGAACATTAAGGTATCACAAACGTAACCTATAAGAGGGATAGGTTTCTAGTAGACAGGCCCTGGAAATCATGAAAAATGGGATAGATGAAGACCTAGAGCTAATGAAAATTCCGGAAAACCACCACAGGACAAAAAGGGTGGAATCAATTCTATTTCACAACAAGCACTGCTAATACATTTCTGATGATGGTAAATCAAGCTTCTCATCCTACTGCAGCACTTAAGATACATACCCTATCAGGACTCCTATCCCGATTGGACCGCTTGGGAGAAGAACCTCGCCTTGGAGATGTTCCTCGGCCATCATCACTTCTTGGCTTTGCAAACTTGGTATCAACAGTTTTTCCATCAATCTAAAAGTTAATAAACATATCAATACATGGTGTTAATATTACAATGCCACTTACTAGTATATTGGAACTTTCAAAAATTATAAGACGACTTACAACAGATTAAAAATATAGTGGCTATTACATAGACCATAATCATACTTTACTTACATTCCCATCCAATTAAAAATTACTATAATCATAGCCACGATAAATAAGAAATTTTTCTAACAAAATTTGTTAGTACCAATAACTGAAGACATTTATCTGTTAGTGCAAGAAACAATGTAATTCTTTAAAACAAATCATTTTTTTCATATAAACCCATAATTAAATAACAGCTTCACCTTAATACTTACAGTATGAGGTCCATTTCTAAAGGCATTTTCAGCCATATATATCTTTGCATATGTAACAAAGCCAAATCCCCTAGACTTCCTAGCCTTCTTGTCTTCCATTACAACAGCATCGACTAGTTCACCAAATCTTGAAAAGTAATTTCTGAGTGTTGCTGTATCGGTGACACTGTTTAAACCTCCTATGAAGAGTTTACAGTCACTTTCTTTATCTAAACGATCTGGATTATTATCTCTCTGCTCCTGGAAATAAATAAAAAATGCTATCAATGCATCAAAGTTGCTAAAAGAATGCTGTACATACTGTCTATGTATTAAGGGTACTTTACAATAAATTTTGAAACAAAATATGTGTTTACAGCACTGCATCATCATACCACAAAAAAATTTATTGGGCACTGAAATAAAAAACATTAGTTCTTAATCCAACATCTACCTTACTTACAAAAGACCATGGTGCAACATCAAGTCATCTTCCACCATTAATGCTTTTAATATATATCAAACCTACCATAACTTCAAAAGGGTATCATCAATTGTAAGTGAACAGTGCATTCATTATAAGCAGAAAAATATTTATCACCGAATGAGTCAAGAAAAGAAATTAATACAGGTTGAATCTCTTAAATTTAGCAACCTTGGAACCTGACCATTGTTAGACTACAGAACATGCCAAACTAAATAAATTGATCTTCAAGACCAATAAGAGAACACCGTACACATATAACTATAAGCTTATTTCATATTACCAAAGGTAAAACCAAACTAAAAGCAAAAATTATAACAAATTTCAAGAGTTCAAGATCGACTAGTATTAGGTGTGTGAGAGACATTGTGAGATAACAAAGGTGACAAAACCCCTTTACCTCAAAAAATTTGACATCATGATGAGCCCGAAACTCATACTTTCTTGACAATGCAGTTAATTCTAATAGTCAAGCCTTCTCCATCATGAGGCTCAATACTACACAGTACTCTAGAAGTTTTATTCCAGCTGTGACCAAGTTGTGGAATGATCATCCTAATCGGGTAGTTGAATCGGTAGAACTTCAAAAGTTCAAACTCACAGCAAATATTTTTATGTTGAACAAGCTTAGATAAGTCCTTTTATAGTTTATATATCAAATATCTGTTTTAATACTGTCAATGTTTTAAAAGTATTTTATTTAAATTTTTCATTACTTCTTATATCGTTTTTTCATTTCCTTGTTTCCTTTCCTCACTGGGCTATTTTTCCCTGTTGGAGCCCTTGGGCTTATAGCATCTTGCTTTCCAACTAGAGTTGTAGCTTGGCTAGTAATAATGATGATAATAATCTTGTGGGCAAAATCCCTATGATGCCATCATCAGGTTTGCAGTTGGCTCATCAGTGCCCCGAGTTTGTGGACCACCTAAACCTACAACAAAGTCCCAGGATAGGAAAGGCTGCTAAAAGCTCATTTTGAATGTAGACTGATTTATCAAGGAGGAATCCACAAAATACAGAGGAGCCTCTTTTCCAATTCCAATATTTAAGGGAAAAACACTATGACAACCATATCAGGTTTGCAGAAGGCATATACGGCGATGCCCTGAGGATAAACACCATCCCACCCTGGGACATAAGTAAAGCAAGGTGAATGGACTGTTCCCCAAGGAGGAGAGACCTAAACTCTATGGAGGAACTTCTTCAGTAAAGGCAGGCAAGGAAGTCTGTGATCTGCTGAAAAAAAAACTCTGGCCAGAGAGACACGGTCCGTACAGCCCCCCTTGTAGAGTATCGCCACCTACCTGAGAGCTAGCAGAACAGAACACCATTTGACTTGGGGCCACCCCAGTGTCCCTTAGAAGAACACTATCTGGACAGTGAGGGTATTGGATCCCTGGAGAGATCATTACCTGCTGCCAGTATGTTAGAATTATTTGCGATACTAAGTCCTGGAGAAATGATCACTTTCCTTTGAACCTTCACTAGAACCAATGCTGGTGTCTCCATTCAAAACTGTCAAGAACTATGTATTTGTTGAGTCTAACAACATCAGAAACATACAATTCTGAAATCCTAAAGAAACTATAACGTTTATTTTTAATAGCACAGACATTTTCTCTTTTGTAATCTCTTGTCTTCCATGGATTGTGTATGAAGGAAAGGATTTTTGATTGGATAGTAAATTTTAGCAAGCACTGGGACTAGTGGATAGCAGGGTATGCAATTTGAAACACAGTTGGCAGCCATTCCTTAACACCATCACCCTTTGGTCTGACAGGAGTACACTCCACATTGCATGGTACACAGATAGTCCGAATATAAAGGTTTCTGTGTAGGCTGGACTTGTGTGACACACAACTGTTTTAGAATTTGCTTGATCTTTAGATAATCCCTTTATTAAAAAAAATATCAAGAGGACCTATAATGGGAGCTGACCTGCCTTTGATATCCTGAAACTTTCCTTCTTAACACAGAACCCCTTTTTAGTCTTTATTTTGTGAATATAATTACTACATGAAAGGGTCAGTTGTGACGACTTATCACATCAGAAATATTAAACATTAAAAATACTCAAAAACATCCCTTAAAATACTTTGTACTACAGGTATATCAAATATTTTCTAGATTGTGTCGACTAAAGGATTATCTATAACTGCTATAGTAGAATCCATAAAAGAATTTATTTCCAAGCCTCTATTCAAAGCTTTGACTCTCTCCCATTGGCTTTTTGAAGGCTTGATCTGTAAAAAGAGGAACATTAATTTCATCCAATGATCAGGGCACATCTCTATATTTCTACTCTCAAGTTTACAAAAAAAAAGAGATTTCTGATAATCACCTTTAGATTGTGCACTGCTCAACTGATTCACTTTGTTCATTATTTATTTCATTACTTTAAATAACAAAATCCTTTGTTTAGGTTAGGCAGACTAGAATTAACAAATTCCATTGTTAAAGCTGGGTAGACTAGAACTAACAAATTCACTTGATTAGGTTAGGTAGACTACAATTAATAAATTTCCTTTGGGTTAAGAAGACAAGAATTAGAACATTTCCTTGTTAAGGTTAGGCCGACAAGAAAGAACAAATTTCATTGTTAAGGTTAGGCAGACTAGAATTAACAAATTTCATTGTTAAAGCTGGGTAGACTAGAACTAACAAATTCACTTGATTAGGTTAGGCAGACTACAATTAATAAATTACCTTTAGGCTAAGCAGACAAGAATTAACAAATTTCCTTGTTAATGTTTGGCCGACTAGAATTAACAAATGCTCTTGTTTAGTACAGTATAGGCACACTAAAAACAACAAATTCTCTAGTTTAGTAAAGCCACACTAAAATCAACAAATTCCCTTCTTCATGTTAGGCAGAAGTGTTAAAAGCCCTAACCTTTATGTAAATAACTTGCTCACAGGGACTATAATCATCAGCAGGTATTTTGTTATCACCCAAAGGCTTGTTTTCAAAAGAGAGTGGTTCTTTTCCAGTTAGGTTCAATAGCTTTTTTAACAAAATCTACTCTTCTGTTCTTCCTCTGTCCTTTAAAAGAAAAATTCTAAACTCAACTGATAAGAATTAGTGAGAAATAAAGGGGTTACCATCAACATTCTTGTTCAAAATAGGTAATGCACTGCATGTCTGGTGGCCAAGACCAGTTTAAAGAATGATCAGTGGTAAAAACTTCACAAGAGTCTTGTATAACCTGGTCCACTAAAGTAACTGGCTTGTTCACAACAAGAACCTGCACTGAATTGAGGTTGGCTGACAAGAGACACTTCGAAGTAAGAATATTAGTGATAAAGCAGGGAAATGTTCGCATAACCTGGTCCACTAAAGGAATAACTGGCTTCTTCAAAACAAGAACCTACATTGCATTGTTTCGAGGTAACATCATTAGTGGTAAAAGCTAGAGCCAAATATGGTCTGCCAAAGAGGTATTAAGCTTTTGTGTAGTGCCTGGAAAGTCAATGACATAAGTCAATAACTGGCTATTATTAGACTAGAGTTGAGATACTCTTTCTAATATTTCCGATTGTATATTCAACATGCCATGCAATTCAAAGCCAAGTTCTTCCTCGAAACATATACATTTTGGATGCCCAAACCCCTTAGCCGGCCTACATTAACAGACGTAGCCTGAAGTGAAGGGGAAGAAGCAGAGAAAGGGGAAATCTGGTTACCTAACCCCAAACAAAAACTTTTCACCCCTATCTTTTATTTTCTATACCTGAAGTACGACACAACCAGTTTCAAATAAGAAACACATCGGTAAGCTATATACAGTACTGACCGTACATCAAATGAATTTATAAACGTTCGCCAATAAACTAATATCAAATAATCAACTAATTTTGCCAAAATTAGCCTATCTACATTAAAATCTATATACCCTTTTCATATAGAAATTATTAGATTCTCTCCTAACCTAAGAGTGACTTAAAAACGACTATTTCACTCAAAGAATCCGGAAGAATGAGAAATCAAGATAGCAGCAACGGTATGGCATTGTTGACACAAGAAAAATTCTCCACCATATCTTTACATGCGGGAACAGAGGATTTTCACACATCTTCAAAGAAATCATAATCATTATTTCTATCACAGCCGAGTTTTTCATTAAAAGAATGAACAGCACATGAATTTAAGGAATAATGCATACTGTAATTACAAATCATGACTAAAGTACAGTAAACTAGAGCATTATAACATGAACCACTTAAAATAAGAATAGAAACTTACAATATCCATGGGTGTATTGTCATAATTATCTGGTGTCACCTCGGGATTTCCAAGAATTCCATCGCCTCTACCAAACATCTGGAGTAGAAATTTTAACAATACAGGCTGTGTTAGTATCACCAATAAAATAGGTGTGAAAAATTAACAAAATCTTTTAATTTCATTAATTCAACTATGACAAACAGCCTGAAAAGAGTAATGCTAACAAAGCACTATCAATATACTGTACTGCAATAATAGTCCCCTTTTTATCAACAATGAGAACAGCATACATCTTGTGTGTGTGTATCTTGTGTGTATGTCTGTGCGTACTTCAAGAAAATAACCAAGAGGAGACCAAATGGACCAAAAGAAATCTACAAGCCAGAAAGCAAAGCATATTGGTCATATACTGCAAAGATCCTTTAGTAGTTTACAGGGTGCTGCGTAAGACATTAAAAGAAAGAAATGGCTTACTGTACTATTAGGTCTACGGACAAAACATGAGGACCACTATCTCTAAGACATAATATAATAATTAACAAATCCTGCTATTAATTTATTATAAAATACTAGAGCAACATCACATCATCGATCAATGGATTTTTTGACAAAAATCATTGGTACAGTTTACAGTACTTCTAGCAAAACTTTGGAAATGTTTTAAGGTAATTTTTTAATACCTATTTCATTTGAAGCCATGAAAATAAAACAAACCTAAACCTTCGCTTTCCAAAGCTGTGTATATTGCGTAATGACAGGGATCCTTATTGCCCCATTTATTAATAACTACATTGCCTTTGCACAGTTTCGGTAATTACTTCCTCATGGCTTTTCTAGGATGAAGCAATATTACAGATTTCTGCTTCTCATAAATATTTACCTTTCTTTATACAGGCTAATTACATCACTGATATGACCATATACAGGCTGATAAGATCACTGACATGACCAGACATATAGCTACCTGTTCCATATAGCTCAATACCAGTTACTAGGCAGCAAAGCCAAAACAATTATTTCTGGACCGCCGAATTCTTGCATCATCCAACTCGTTCCTTATTTCAACCTGACACTATTAGTATCTTTTTATAGTTTTCTTAAAACATTTAAATCATTTTGGATATTAAGGTTCTTTTACTTTTACTTGAGATCAAAAACCTTATCTAAAAAAAGAAAAAAAAATTATTTCAATTCTTACCAAAGTTCATTTGCTATTCATGCTTTGTGTGAATACCTCGGCCAGAATAAAAAATAAAAATATAAAACCAAAATTTGTAAAGACGTATGTACTATCCTTTTTTCCCACCTGAAAGATGCGGTGCAAGATCGTTTGCTGCTGTGAGCAATGGGTTCCCCCAGCCACTGCCGTCACCTTGGGTTCTCAAATGTATACATATCAAGTTCAATTACTGTTCAGGGGCTACAAGCCAGTTTATTTTTCTGTTTACAGTACTCATATATTAGGAATGAGTAAATTCTTTAGCAAAAGTTTTGGTAGATTGTAAAGTAAATACAGTAAGATGATATCTGTGTATTTACTCGAGAGGATTTGTGCATTCTTTGGTTTGGATCAGAAAGTTTTGCTCAACATCTGAAGAATTATCTAAAGATACCTGGCTCTGTAACAAAAGACAGGGAAAGTGAACTTAAAAAAAACAGGGAAAATTTGTTAGTTTGAGGTCAAGGTCAGGTTATCAGGGTCCCCTCATCCCTGATGCTTCCCTTGCCCTTCAGGCTAAGTTTGTAAACATAGGCAAGGTTAGTAGTTTAGGCATACATAAATTGACTAGAGTTGTTAGCAGTATTGAAGGCACTGGTTCAATCATAGAATCTAGTAAGAAAAGTGATTCCTGTACATTCAGACAACGCAGAACCTTTTGTCATAAATTAGGAAATAAGGAGTTAAAAATCAAGAACTATTTTCCTTCTGATTCAGAAACTATCATGTTGGATAAAAGCTACAAAAATCACTCATTACCTTTCTATTCCAGGGAACCAAAATATCCTAGCAGATTAGTTAAACAAGAGGGACCAACTGTTACCCATGGAATGGTTTCTTCACCCTCTTGAATTTTACATAGTTCTAAAACTGTATTATTACGTTCAAAATTATAATTTGAATCCTAAAGTATAGACACATCATAAACAGCAGATAGCAGTTGTGTATCAGCTATGACTACCTCGAGTGATTTCCATTAACTAAAACTAGTTTATTTTTGACTGGTCACTTGATAATATATTTTCCTATAATATTGCATCTAACTATTTTACAAGCTCTGTATATAGCCACATCATTAAAAACAAAATTTCTTATACCTATAATCCCCCGACATTCATATTGCTTTCGTCTCTGGAAGCTTAGAATATCGGTCGACCTTAATACTTAAAATGAAGAAATTTCCCGTTTTCTTCCCATCCAATATATACTGTACTAATGCCTCTAGTAAAACAACGAAACCAGCATTATTCTTCACATGATTACAGTATCTCTTCTTCAGTTTCAATATCAACATTGAAGCAAGATGTGTCCTCTGAGCTGCAGATGTCAAGTTTTTTTTTCTTCTGATTTTATTGCTATTTTGGTGGTACTAACCCTTTTACCCCCAAAGGACGTACTGGTACGTTTCACAAAACTCATCCCTTTACCCCCATGGACATACCGGTACGTCCTTGCAAAAAAATGCTATAGAAAATTCTTTTTTTCATATTTTTAATTATTTTTTGAGAAAATTCAGGCAGTTTCCAAGAGAATGAGACCAACATGACCTCTCTATGACAAAAATTAAGGCTGTTAGAGCAATTTAAAAAATATAAACTGCAAAATGTGCTGGGGAAAAAATAACCCCTTGGGGGTTAAGGGTTGGAAATTTCCAAAGAGCCTGGGGGTAAAAGGGTTAAGATATCTTCTCAGGATTTGTTAGCAATCACTGCACTCTTGTGCATAAAAATTGTTTTTGGGTGATCAAGAATTGCATTCTCTCGGTTTCGTGCTGAGGACAATTTTCTAACTTAGAGAATCTTGTGAGAAGTGCATAGGCCGCATTTTTCCTTTCTGGGAAGTATGTTTTAGTATCAGAATAACGTTCAAAGCAAAAAAGCAGCTCATTTTTAGTTCAGGGGAAATCCAGAGAAGACTAAGCTTCTTGTTTAAAGAGGGAATGATAATGATAATGCCACTACAGCCTTTGAATTTCTAAAGCCTAATGAGTTACAGTCATTTTAAGTCATGGGCTTACCAACGGTTTAAACCTCTTTTGATGCCACCCATAACAAAAGCCCTTTCAGGCTCATCACTTTTGCCCAGAGGGAAAAGTGGAGCTCCTGCAGAAAGAACTTTATGATACAGTACATGGAAACTGTACGAAAATAGCTGATTTGTTATGCTGCAACAATGACTTTGATATAAATTTGATTGGTAATGAGTACTGATCGATTGCAAAAGGCTAAATATTTTATGGTGCGCAATGACATCAGGTGACAACCGACTTACATTGATATTTCGTGGCAAACTAACTAAGGAATGGAGATAAAAAAGAAAGAAAATTACTTAAGCAGTGATTTCAACATCCCAAACTTCCAGAGACGAAAGCAATAAGAACATCAGGGGAGATTCATAAAAATAATACTGTACTCAAAAATTTTCAAATATATCATACACTAGCTGCTATATGGCTCCATCTAGCTTACATCACAAAATATTTTTCCCTTGAACAATTCACTGAATTTTGTCTCGATACATCATCACATAAGAAACTTAATCCTCAGAGAAATCTGTTCACTATTTTGAGGGAGGATCAAGCAAGTTTTAATGTTTTTGTTTCTGTGCATACTGGCTAATTTGCAATATTTTATATTTCTTGGATATTAACCCTTTTACCCCCACGCTATTTGGAAATTTCCAACCCTTAACCCCCAGGGGGTTATTTTATTCCCAGCACATTTTGCAGTATATTTTTTTTTTAAATTGCTCTAATAGCCTTAATTTTTGTCATAGAGAAGTCAGGTTGGTCTCATTCTCTTGGAAAATGCCTGAATTTTCTCAAAAAATTATCAAAAATATGAAAAATAAATTTATAGCAATTTTTTGCAAGGACGTACCGGTACGTCCATGGGGGTAAAGGGATGACTTTTGTGAAATGTACCAGTACATCCTTTGGGGGTAAAAGGGTTAATATACTATATCCCATGTTTTGACTCCTTTCTATTAACATCTTTTTAAGAACTCCAGCTACCCACCTCCATTCACCCACAATGTGATTCATACCTAATGTCATTCTACTCCTATTTATTAACACTTACTCCAAAATTCCTTACAAGATTTCACCAACTAATATATCTTATTTGTCTAGTTCCTTTTATCAATATACAGTATAACCTTACCCTAACAGTGACCATAAACTTTCTATTACAACTACTTTTAAACTTTTCATAACTTCTCAGCAAAAACACTTCTAGAAGCATCAATTTCAAATTCCGTTCCCCAAAATCAGCTTACAACCGTTCTTTCCCTGAATTTTCACTTAATGCCACCCATATAAATATTACATATCACATCCTTGTCTGCTGCTAATACTTACATCAATCATAAGCCTCAATTTCATTATAAATTAAACTTCTAACCATTCTTAACAAACCACCCTTTAAAACCAACCCAAAATATGACGTCAATAATGAATGCCACATAAAGATCTCTCTAATTCACACTTAGTAAAAAAAAAAAAAAAAAAAAAATTACACGGTTAAAAGCATATATGCAAAAATTAAGGCCTTGTGAAAACATTTTAACTAATCCTCACCTGTTGCATTTGCATTACATTTCTTCGCATGAAATCAATGCTAGGCTCTGGAAAAGTTGAGTTACTGTGGTCATAATTCACAATTGCCATTCCAAGAGGAAGTCCATCATCAACAAAACCGATTTTGTTTGTATCATTTTCATCCTTCCACTGCAAAGCAGCTTGAAGAGTCATAAGCCTTGTACGAATCTCCCCGAGGGTTTTGGCCTTTTGGTCAGGGTCCAAAGCTCGATATATTTCCTCATTCTCCTGTTCTAGCCTTAGCACTTTCTCCTCAAGGGACTCTTTCATGTTATTCCCTTGGATTGGGCCCTGGGCCATTCCTGGCATCATGGGAGCCAGCAATGGGGCATTGTTTCTACCCGACATTTGCTGGGACCCTGGAATATCAGTGCCAGACTGACCCAGGACAATTTCAAACTCATTCCGAAGGGTATTAAGGACTTCATTAGCAAACTCATGTCGAGATATGTGACGGTATGGACACATTGGTAAAGAACATCCACCTTGCAAAAAGGCCTGAAAAGAAAAGGGATGGATATACATCATTAGTTTGTGAATTAAATACTGCTACAATATCAAAAATAAGCCTAAGGAAAATAAGAATATAAATTTAAAAGTTCCATAGCTAAAACATATGAGAAAGAATGTTAGTGTATATGCAAGGATTCTACACAGGCTAATAACCCTAATTCTTCACTCTCATATTTGCCAACGCTTATATCTCAAATACCTTTAAGCTACTGTACTATCTTCTAAAAAAAGTTACTTTAGATTCTCAAAATATACAGTAATTGTTTATTATAGGCCTGAGAAATCTAAAGCCCAGATTCAATATATTGTTGTGCAGCCCCGGGACTTTTTAAGTTACTGAAACTATAAATAACCAAAATCTATTAAGACTTAGCCTCAGTCTTCAAAATTCCTTTTTATCAGTCAAGGTCATAGCAGCTATTAGGAAATAATGAAAGACATGACTATTACCACAATGCTGATTTTACAGAACCAGGTTATTCCAATTAGAGGAAAAGAAACAGCTGTAACAAGTACAGGACATTTGTAAACACACAAAACACACTTACTTTACAAGTAGCTCGAGTTCCAGTGAGTGCCACATCAAAGAGTAATGCTTTACGCATAGCCTGCTCAAGAAGTGTGGGCGCTATATCTTTCCTTAGCCTATAAGCATCTTCTTCATCACTGGTCACATGAAAAAAACTAAAGAGAAAGAAAAAAGTTATTAGAAATTTAAAACAAAATAATTTCATGCAAAGATAATGTCATTGAATTTAAATTATATTATATCTAATTTCCTCCAAATCTATTAAATATTTGTTGCTAGGCAAGCAAATCCAGATTTTACTCTTTAATGACACAAGCATGAACGCCAGACCTCATCAGCACTACTGTACATGGAATCTATTCATCCTTCCAAGTACAGCATCAATACTAACAGAAGCGAGTACAGAGAAGTGGCAGCATTAACCTCACAGATACAGAAGCATGAAAATATATTACATAGGTCAATCCAAGATTGAGCTACAATAACACATTTTGTATGGCACTAGGCTGTCAAACTCCAATACTTACACACTGCATCAATTACACCTGACATGATATTCCCTACCAATATCCTGTGTAAAAACATTTTCTCTGGACAACTTGATAATGGAAAACAATTGTAAGAATGACCAAGCATCAAAGGAAATGTGGTGCACATGTGAAAGGCATAAAGAGGAACAATGTATTGAATAAGTTTCCAACATATATGAGCATAATTTAAGACAATTGGTAACTTGAACCACGGCCCCTGACATAACCCAGCTCTAATAAATACTACTGTATAAAGAACATCAATCTAAGTAGAGGATAATAAGAAGCCAGGACTGTTCACTTACATTCTTAGTCCTCTACCTCTTCTCATATTATCAATAAGTTGCGCTGCAGCACAAATAAGATGTATTTTTCAATATACCAGTTACATTCAGGTCATAAGGAATTTCCTTCCATTGCACCATACAAGCATCTACCCTAAATACGAACAGTAATACTATTGATACGTAAAAGTTAAAATGATAATAAAAACATATAAGTGTTTACTTTCAAAACCTAATGCAAAAAAAGACATGTATAGGTAATTAAAATTTACTCACCTGCAGTCCTGACGAAAGCATTGACCCCTTTGGAAATCCTGACAAAAATTGAGCCATGCCACTGATGGGCTATCCGGATTCAGATTATATTCTGGATGGTAGAATGGGCACGCGTCACCACGATTGCATCTGTTACGCAAAAAAAGACGACAAATAATCGCCTCATTTTGTATCCCTCCTTGCATATTTGAGGTTTCTGCAACAGGAAAAAAGAAGTTAGCTTATCTGCAATCAAATTCAATTGAATAATAATTATAAGAAGGGATTCTATTCAAAAAATTCATGATGTGATTCAGTGGGAGCAGTTACTTCTCCAATATAATATAGTAGTGATATTTGTAACTATAAATGAATTTCCATGATACTCTCAAACAGATTAGGTTTTTATAATAATTTCTGAAATAAAATAATCTTCATACTGTAAATAGCCTATACTGTGAATATCAATGGGTTATTACTATTTTCCAATCAATTATGTTCAAATCTGTACATTTATTCCAATATACCACATATCAGCTGTTTCTCAAAACGATAGTAGTGTGATGTGAATAGGTTAGTCCTCCCCACATTGAGGTGATTCAGAATGTAGAAAAAATATGTTCTTTTGAGTTTTCTATTATGCCACTAACAGTGACAACTTCATGTTCTGATATTTCCCTGATGATATAGTTTTCTAGAAGCATTTTCATGTGTTTTACATAATTTTAATAAATTTTTTTTACTAAATATTGGATATCAGAACCGTTTAAAATAAAAATATATCTAAAATAAACTTATTTCCCCATGTTTACGATGAATGGTGCATAAGTAAATAATTACAGAGATTGATGTGAAAGCCTATGTTGTTGTTCATTAAAATTATAAGAATGGACATGTAGACCTAATCTTGCAATATAATTTAAATATCAGAACATAATGTAAAAGTCTATGCCCCAATTCCAATATGTGTTATAGGGGATCACTTGTGTAGGCTTTTCTAAATGAAAAAAGCAACATGTTTTTAATTGAGGCTGTTTTTGATGAAACAGTAAACAGATGAATCTTCATAATAATCTGAGATATTTATAACAAAAGTATTAAAAGTGGATATGCTGTATACTCGCGAGGTAACTATACAGTATTCTTAGTAATTCAGGGACAATTACTGGTAAATTTGTTATAGTATAATCAAGAGTACAGAGATCATATCTATAGAAATCAATTTCATTCTGGTTATCATTTGCACAAAGTATATGTGTGATATCACTCCTGACTGCCTAGAGGCACAGACCACGTTACACAATAAATACAGGTGAATACTGTACGCTCAATTATGTATGGAGGTATTTGTAGTATGATGAAGACAGCTACGAATGACTCCATAGAAAATGGGTTGAAAATCACGTTTTCTATGCATTCGAAAGTCATGCGTGTAGCAATCTCCCACCATATATCACGCCTCTTTTTTTGAGATGACCAATTACAAATGTCTTGGAGGAAAAGCTTAAATCCAATGGGTAGGGCTAAACTGCAATGCTACATATAAATAACTAAATTGACAATGGACAGGTAAGATTTACATTATTTCCGTATCTTTCCGTCAATAGTATGACATTTGTTGATTAAGATCGTGGCATAGTAGTCGAGTTCAAATATGTGGGGAGTACAGGGTAAAGGACCCCAGCGACGACATGGAGTCCTAGGTTGTGTCAGGGGCAAATAAGAGGTTTCATTATTTGATAGTGACTATGCTCAGGTACATAAGCAATTACTGTTGCCTTACAATCCTGTTTTCTATGGTCACTACCATCAAGGACGGGTTAAAGTTTCACGGAAATTAAGGGGAGATATGTATTAACCTAACGTACTCCTACCCAAACTGCCACATCCTTACTTACCAGGGGGAGGGAGCTAAGCTCACAGGGGGACCCCTGTGAGACTTAACCTTACTAAGCTAATAATGAGAAAACAAGCATTTCCTGGAAAATTTGTGAGTAGTGTCTAAGTAGTTGATTCACAGAATTTTTGTCCACCAAAATACTCGTAAATTTAGCCAACGCACGTAGCACAATGTATAACGCATTTGCGAACAAAGGAGCAAAATAATATCAAATAGCAAGCAAAGCAAGCCACACTGGGGCAACGATCAGTGAGTGAATAATTAATAGTACAGCTGACAAACACACGGGCAAATATGCTTAATGAAGTGTGGGTGATGACGGACACAGTTAAGAAGGATTCTCATTTTCTATGCAAGTGGCAGGGTTATATTAAGTCAGAGTCCCACCCAGCGCCATTACTGCTTGCCAGTACATAGGAACTTGATTTATCTTTTTTATCGTGGGCGAAGCGAGCGCACGGTCGAGCAAAAACTGTTACACTTCAGTAATATTTCTATCGAGTCTAATGGTTTTTGCTCAGCCGTGCACACGCATCACTCGCATAAGAAGAAAAACATTAAGTTCCTATGAACTGGCAAGCGGTAATGGGTGGGACTCAACCGTAATATTACCCAAGGCAGGCCTGGTGATCCAGCAATCTCCACACGTACCAAATTTGCATGGAATAAAGTCGATTAATAAAAAGGCAGTGTGTAGATAGTTGTCACCAAATCTTTTATGATTCAAAATAAAGTGTCTTTTTATCTGGAATTGTTAGGTCACGGAACTTCAAAAATTAGCCCTCATTCAAAAACTATCCATTTCCAGCACATATATCAATAGAGCTTATAAAAATATGTATATTTACCAGAAATATCATGCTGTTACATTTGTGAAATGAATGTGAGGGAAAATATTAACCAACCATATGGCATTGGAACTACAGTACGACAGATAGCATAGGTTACCGTTACGTAGGTAGATATAAAATTTACTAAATCGAAATCAATTGCTTTTTATAATCACAGCACGACATATGAAACCTTAGGACTATGAAATATGGCACAGCATTCACCAACCATTTGTATAACATATTGTATTATTGTATAACATAGTGTATAACAGCACAGGACAAGGCTAGACAAGAGGAATGATTATACGGCCTTGGCTATGCCTAAACCACGATAATCCAGCGTTTCCTAAATAAACCACATTTAAGACTTGATTACCGACTGATATAAATAGTAAAGATTGTGTGACATTTCTACATACCTTGGCTTTAATTTTCTTGGTAACGTATTGTAAAATTTACTGAAAATTAGACGACTTAATCTAAAATGATAACGGTGCGTTGTGTTTTCACGGTAAACAACAAACACTTGCGCAGTATTACCAAGTAAGACACTTACAAATGTTTCTTTTCAGATATCATTACTACGATAATAACTCTTAAAAATTGTTAATTTGTTATAATAATATTTTATTATCTAATTATATTTAGTAACATTTGATACAAATAAGCTTTTAAAATCAATCGTACTTCATATTATATAGAATTTGAGTTTTAAATGCCTGGCAATACTGAAAACCTTTATATTCATCTTCAATTTTATCTGATTGAGATTCGAAGTCTTCTCCCACGATGCTACAATTATTACTTATAAGAAGTACAAGATGAATATACATGATAGATGACAGGAAAAATATAGTTGCTATACACTTAGATCGAATATAAATGAACACAAGGGTAAAATTACAACCGAAAATATATATCAAGACAAGGACTTTGTCTATGACGTTTTAAAATTCGTGGTAAAAACAATTTGAAAAGTAGGAAAAAAACAATATTTTAACATTTCTCTCTTGCCATGATGGAGGCCGGTTTTTTTCTGTATGTTTAAGCTACTAATTAATAATAATAATAATAATAATAATAATAATAATAATAATAATAATAATAATAATAATAATAATAATAATAATAATAATAATAATAATAATAATAATAAACAAGGAAATTAAAATTTTAAAAATTATATCAAACATGCATATACGACTGTAGGCTATTTTCTCTCCGAAAAAATGTCAGTAATAATCTAAATTTTCCTGTTGTTTAATAGAGTAAATACTCCCAATATTCTCTTTCTTGGTCGTAGCAATTCTTACAAAATCATTTTGTATTTCGATAACTGTATAATCTGTTCAACACAGACATAAAGCTAGTTGCAAAAGGTGAAATAAAAGCATAACCTGGTAGTTTTTAGTTTAACAAAGATTATTATTATTATTATTATTATTATTATTATTATTATTATTATTATTATTATTATTATTATTATTATTATTAGTTGCTAAGCTACAACCCTAGTTGGAAAAGAAGAATGCTATAAGCCCAAGGGCTCTATCAGGGAAAGTAGCCCAGTGAGGAAAGGAAGTAAGGAAATACAGTACAAAGACGCAATGAACAATCAAAATAAAATATATTATAAAATGTAACATTAAAATTTTTTCATATATAAACTATATTTTTTTTTTTAAATCAAGAGGAAGAGAAATAAGATAGAATGGTGTGCCAGAGTGTACCCTCAAGCAAGAGAACTCTACCCTAAGGCAGTGGAAGACCATGGCACAGAGGCTATGTCACTACCCAAGACTAGAGAACAATCGTTTGATTTCTACTAGAAGAATTGCTTACCATAGCTGAAGAGTATCTTCTACCCTTACCAAGAGGAAAGTAGCCAACTGAACAACTACAATGCAGTAGTTGTTGAGCAAAGAAAATTTATTTGTTAATGTGTGTTGCCAGGTGTTTGAAGACAGAGTAGAATGTGGAAAGACTAAAGCCTGTATGAAAGTTCAAATACTGTATTATTATTACTAGCCAAGCTACAACCCTAGTTGGAAAAGCAAGATACTATAAGCCCAAGGGCTCCAATAGGGAAAAATAGCCCAGTGAGGAAAGGAAATGAGGAAATAAATAAATTATGAGAATAAATTAAATATAAATCATTCTAAAAACACTAACAACGTCAAAACAGATATGTCCTATATAAACTATTAACAACGTCAAAAAAAGATATGTCTTATATAAAGTATTAACAACGTCAAAAACAGGTATGTCATATATATATATATATATACTATTAACAACGTTAAAACAGATATGTCATATTTAAACTATGAAAAGACTCATATCAGCCTGGTCAACATAAAAACATTTGCTCCAACTTTGAACTTTTGAAGTTCTACTGATTCAACTACCCGATTAGGAAGATCATTGGTAACAGCTGGAATAAAACTTCTAGAATACTGTATAGTATTGAGCCTCATGACGGAGAAGGCCTGGCTATTAGAATTAACTGCCTGCCTAGTATTACGAACAGGATAGAATTGTCCAGGGAGATCTAAATGTAAAGGATGGTATGAGTTATGAAAAATCTTATGCAACATGCATAATGATTTCAACGAGGTTAACCATTGCGCGTTGGACAGACGGTTTTGTATATCATCCACTTTACGGGCAAACGAAATTATGACATCGCTGGAATATCTTGTAATATGGCTCGTAAACTTTGCGAATGCCCTGGACGCGACCAGCAGTCCAATGTGGCTTTTGTTTTTCTTCTTCAAAATTTGGACACAACTTCCATTCCACCCGCCTTTCGTTTGGCGCTTACCTATTTTACAGTTTCGTTCTTTCTTCTTTGTTATTAAGTTTGGAGTCATAACTTATAAAAAGGACTTTATCTTCCATTCTATTCTAATTCCGGTATAGTTTCATGAATATGCAGGCTATGACAAACTTGTATGACTTGAAGATATAACCATATAAATCCCTCTTGAGGGGCGTAGCACCGACTGAAATTACACATAACTATCAATTGTATTTTATTTCATTTACCAGATTTTAAGACTGCCGTTTTTTTTTTTTTTTTTTTTTTTTTTTTTTTTGAGACCCAGGTAAGCGCTGCTGGAAAGTTGTTTGTTTTGGTGTCTACTATAGTAGCTAGATCATAGGTCAAGGGACATATTTTTAAATTCCTCATAAGCTGATAACATTCTTTGCTAATTTGATCACTTTCCCCGAAAATGATAATTCTAAAGGTGTCCATAGAAAATTTTCTTTTCTAGTCTCATCGAAACGATCCTTCATTTTCGCAGTTGTTCCATAGTCCAGCATTGTAGAAATTACCTGCTTGTCAAGCTCTCTCACTGATGTGGGGTTCATAATAGCTTCGTGCAGTTTTATAATGGAGACGTTTAACAAGTCTATCTTGTATGTATGTATTTTTAAATAATTATCTAAAGAAAATAACGCATCAGTCACGAACACATTCATACTCTAAACTGATGGGTAGAATGGGATAAAAGTAAAGATTGAGAATCTTATTACCGTATTAATTTATTTAAGGCAAAGATAATATAAGCTTAAATACAATAAGAAGAATAAGCTTAGAAGCTTTGTACCTATCTATAAAGTGATAGAGTGCCCGCAAACTTATTTTGCGGAGTGAGCAATAAGGAATCAGGAACCAGGCTAGATTCTGGATGATATTTTGTCTAGTAAACATAAAGCTAGCAGCGTGTACCTCGCAACCCCCACCCCCCCAAAAAAAAAAAAAATAAAAAAATAAACCCACTGTGCCATTCACCCCATCTTATCTTGTTCTTCTTGGCATTGGTGTATGTCCTTCCCAATACATCTTTCACGCCAACTATCGAACCTTTCACTAATCAATTGTCGTTCATTCCTTCTGAATTACATAACTACTTCGAAATATTGGACATTTTATTGGCTAATTCCCAACATCTTTACGATTCTTGCCTCACCAACCCTTTTTGCCCAACATACGCTACTACGCAAGCAGTTCATCCAATCGGTTACAATCTTTTTTGCTTATATTCACCTTTTAATATAATATTTCGTTTTCATAAAACATAATGAATCAATATATCCTTCATACATTCAAATCCTGCGTCCACACTCCACAGGTAATTCAAGTGTTCTACCTACCTTCCGGACAAGTCATTTTACACATTATTACTTTGTCTATTTCTAACTCTTCTCCTCTATAGAAAAAAATACATGACTATTCATATGGATTTCTCAATTCTCAACAGTAGTTTATGCACTTCCGAGAATTCACTTTTATCTATTTTTCACTTGCACTGTTAATGCCACGTTGAGTCGTTTTTTTGGGCGGCTTTGATTTCGAACACTTTGTCATCATGTTCTAATAGAATTTGGAAATTACAGCTAAATGAGACCGTATCTATTTAATCGTATATATGTATTTATACGCATATACACATACATACATCATATACACACGTGTATATATGCACACACACACACACACACATATATATATATATATATATATATATATATATATATATGTATATATATATATTTGATATATATATATATATATATATATATATATATATATATATATATATAATATATATATATATATATATATATATATATATATATATATATATATATATATATATATAATATATATATATATATATATATATATATATATATATATATATATATATTTGATATATATATACATACATATATATGTATATATATATAATATATATATATATATATATATATATATATATATATATATATATATATATATATATATATATATATATATATATATATATATGTATATACATATATTAAATGTTACACAAACACATTAGTTACTTATCTGTTTTCTATTTGATAAATCTTTTACATTTCGCGAAACAGCCGTTAATAAATATATTTTAAAACACAACTGTCCATGTCATTCTGTTCATATAATGTTCTTTAGAGAGAGAGAGAGAGAGAGAGAGAGAGAGAGAGGAGAGAGAGAGAGAGAGAGAGAGAGAGAGAGAGAGAGAGAGAGAGTTCTTAACATCCCTCTTATTGTCAAAGTTTCTTCATTATTTCAAGGAGAAAACTTATCTTGCAAACAGGTCACCCTAAAGAGGTACAATGAAGCAATGGTGCCATTTTTTGAAGAAATGACCTCTCTCTCTCTCTCTCTCTCTCTCTCTCTCTCTCTCTCTCTCTCTCTCTCTCTCTCTCTCTCTCTCTCTCTCTCTCTCGTATTCCTTTGTATAGCCTTCATTATATGCTATAGATGTAAACAATACTGTTTAAATATGTACTTAAATATCTGTATATACTTTTTTTTATTCTTTAGGTATAACTGAATTACAATGTAGATGTAAACAATATTACTGTATTACCATGTAATCAAATGTCTGACGCCAATGGGCGCAATAAATTGATTAAAACAATCTCTCTCTCTCTCTCTCTCTCTCTCTCTCTCTCTCTCCTCTCTCTCTCTCTCTCTCTCTCTCTCTCTCTCTCTCTCTCTCTCTCTTTCTTTCTCTCTCTCTCTCTCTCTTAGTTCCAATTACAGAATAGATACCACCCTAGAGGTGCCATGGACCGTAATTTTCGAAAGATTTACTTTTTACCTTTTTCCCCTCTTCACCCGGTAACTCATCACTCGCATTTTCATGCACAGGATCATTCAATTAATTCACTCTCGGGTACAAAAAGCAATTTTATGTTCCTTCACAAAGGAGGGTTATTTAATTAGCGAACACCCCATTAAGAGAACTTTCAGTAAGAAGTTCATTAGGAATGGACTAATGGAACCGGCCATTGTTATGTCGCATTTTATCTCTAAAGCCAGGGAAATGCAGACTAACTTTCTGTGGTAGCATTCGATACCCGAAAGGACTTTAAAAAGGAGGGGCTGTTCATAATTACTCTTTACAAAAAAAAAAAGAAAAAAAAAAAAGAAAAAAAAAAAGGTTCGGTAAAATGGCAATTTAAAAATGATTGGTGTATAGCGATCGATTTGCTTACGTTTTTTGGCACCCAAGATTTCAGTTACGAAATCGCCATTTCCTTTACAAATGTTAAACATTCTCATCGAAACTGA
>NC_090768.1:39415565-39430565 GCF_036898095.1 Palaemon carinicauda | reverse complement strand
TAGCCTACCCGCTAGGTATGAAAAGAAACTGGGCCTGGTGGCATTTTGTTAACACTGGTTTTAGCTACCAAGAACTGTAGACCTATTCGAAACATTTTTCCTATACAGCTTTCATAAGTGGGAGCAAGGTATAAACCTGGAGTGGCAGTGTATCACAGGAAGAGGTTATCACTCAACTATGATAGGGTCATGCATCTCTTGGTGTTATGAATAATCGTGTTGACACCAGAATAGTTACAGATGGTTTCAAACTTTAGGAACCTAGGTATATGTGTACTGTAGTAGTCTAGAGCCTTTAAATATGCTGCCTCGAGACTATACAATAAGCTCCTTATACGAGTCATCCAAATGATTGAAGATATTAAAGCTCTCAAGAGGAATCTGAAGACTTCCTTGTTCGGCGAGTCCTTTGACAGTAACGATTTAACAGTAATTGAACATTACGTGATATGAAATGTTGAATGCTTTGAACGAGCAAGATAAAATGACTGTGCAGGTCCTGTAGAGGCAGGGTCCTCCTGCTGTATAAGACCGGAAAACATCCTTCAAAGTAAAGCAAGTAACGTAATAACTCTCCAGCAGTTTGACCAAATTGACTTGAGACTATCCTATCCCTTTGGGTACCGTGAATCTTAACCAAAGCATGCATCGATCAAAATGCAATTACTAATCTGATGAAGTCGATCTAAAAAGTATTATTCGTTGGCGAAGGGAATAATCATCATTGCGAACACAAAGCGGAATTGAACCATGTACGTACATTTTGCGAAAGGTCATTACTTGATCAACATCGAGGTATTATGTGTTAACAAATGCTAATGTTCACTCCTCATTCGATGAACAGTTAGAAAGCTGTTCATTTGAGCTGAAAATTGCACACTTGAAATCGCATTAATTTATTAGACAGAAAGGAAAAACTAATGAAAGGTTTCCTCTTTCATTCATATGATCATTCTCTCCCAGCAGATCAGATCCTGATTAGAAAATAAGTTGGCATGTTTGACCAACATCAAATTAAAACATCTATGCGAGAAAGTCTGGCATCCTATCAGAATATATAATTTCTTATATTCTTAAACAATAATCGAACATGAATTATTTCATGCATCTCGGATGAAGCACTGATACACATATATAGAAAAATATCGAATGATTAACTATTTGGCTGATTAGTCGAAAATATAATATTTTTTACACTATCTATGTACTTTTGATATCAGTGCCATGTTCAATCGTGCCGCGCCAAGCTCAGCCTCAGTAGTGCCAGTTAGTTTAATCAAGTTGTGGTCCTTGTGAACTTTATTAGTCCAAGATTCCGTTACTACCGGACTAATAGTTTATCTATATCAGTGAAGTATGAATTATTATCTGGGGGGAACACGTAAGGTACTGAAAGAATGCTTATTTAGTGCAAATTGATTTTGATTCCATAGTTTTCTTCAAGTAATTGAATTAGGCCTAGCAGTCTTCCAAGATCCCAACCAAGTTCGTAGGCCTAGTCTGTGATGGGCTTCATTGCGGTAACCAAAAGGTGGGTAAAATTGAACATTATCAATTCATTTGAGGCATCAGTCTGATGACATTGTCTGGTTACTGTATTTTATGTTAATTTAGATTTGTATAATACTTAGAAACCGAAAAAAAGAGAACACTTCTAATAAGGACTATCCTAGGTTAGGTTAGGATAGAATGTGACCAACTGCTCATTCGATAGTAATTGATTGTATTGCCTCATGTACCATTCAGAGATAAATAATGTATGATTCAGAAATACGTAATTTATGATTCAGAAATACCTAATGTGTTAGGAATAAGGGCATGGCTTCCTGCTTTGAGTTTGGGTGGAATTTGAGGATTAGATGTTTAATGGTGGTCAAATGCTCTGGCAAAGATCAACCATTTATTTGAGTTATCCCATCAATTATGGATAAAATACTCATGGTCTAATACAAATGTATTAGAGGATTGGGATTATGCAGGTTTTGACTGGTGTAGCATTACTGTAACTTGCTGAAGCCTAACATAGGCCTAGCTTCAGTATTTGGCAAAATTTTATTTACTGACGGGGAAACATTTTGAACAGAAAGTGTATGTTTTCCTGTAGTAAATAACGTGATTTAACTGAATTTGATCAACCACAAACAAACAGAACAACCAATTTGACTACTTCATTCTCCACTACACTCTCTGAAATTGGTATAATTGAAATGAAGTCAAATTATGTGAAATTACATTATTTACTACAGGGAAACGAATATTTTCTGTTGAAAAAGTTTTACCCTAAATCTAATGGTTCTTGCTTCGCTGTGTGCTTACTTCTCTTGCAAAAAAATAAAAACATCAAGCTCCGTATGTACTGGCAAACGATAATGTTGAGCTGTGCACGCTAACATCAATGTCTTGTTATTATTTCTCAGATAGTTAATCCAGTTATATTTTAGAATAAATAATGGTTCTTGCTTCAGCGTGCGCTTGCTTTGCTCGCAAAAAAAGAAAAACATCAAGCTCCCATGCACTGGCAAGTGGTACATACTGAGCAACGCAACCCTCCCCCCCCATTTGGTTCTTATTTCTTGGTAATTATTCAACAAGTTTTTGCAAATCTAAAAATCACAGACCCTAAAATTCAATGAAAACAAATCAATGACTTACTTTATGATCGGGCCTTCGAAGGTGTTTCTCTTCCTTCTAAGATAACAAAGAACGACACTTTGGAAACTGTAATTTTCGTGATACAAGACTATGCCCTTTTAGATACGTGTTAGCTACACTTGGTGTCACACATAAAAAGGATTTAGAAAGGACTGAAGCAAAGCACTTGATGTGATAGCAAAGGAAGGGGGAGGACTATAACCCTCCTATATAAGTTCCCATACATACGGTTATGTGGTTGGTTAATGGAAAAATTAGCGTAATAATACAGCGTCTGTAAATTTGAAGGTTAAACTTGTTCAAAACAAATATTTACTATATGAAAACTGAATGTAATATGGCAATAACAGGAAAAAAACAGTAATGACGAACAATTATCAAGTTAAAGTGAAGGAAAGAATAGATATTATTTTATGGGAATACATTAAAATGTAGTAACGAAGGAAACGACTTTAAACTTGAGAAAATATGAAATATATTCGTGGGTATTGCATCAATCGATACATCCCAACGTTACAGTATTAGGAGCGTCAAATCTCATGTATACTTGAATGTCGTGAGTTAAAAGAAATATGTAGGCTTACATGTGGGTATTGTAACAACGAATACATACATACCGTACAGTATTAGAAGGGTCAAATACTTGAATATCACGGGTAAAAATGAGGAGGGCTTATAAGAAAACGAGTACAGTACTGTAATCCTATTGGGCAAAATAAAGGGGGGCCAGGGTTTATGCGCAGAAGCTCTAAAACTGGGTAACAAGCATATACATACAAACGAACGGAGCGAATGCAACCTTTTTGTAGAATGTCAACAAACAAATGAAAGATATACCAGTAGTATAGGATATAGATAATTTGTGCAGTTTTCCATGGATTTATTATACATCCAAGAAAATAATGTATGGAGAAGAAAAGGTTTGTTTTAGCATTAGCCTATACAGTGGAACCTCTACATACGATTGTCCCAAAATACGAATTTTCCAACATACAAAGTAAAATTCAACCAAATTTCTGTCTCAACATACGAAGTGTTGCTCCAACATACGACGTAAACAATACGCTTACCCGTGGAATTTTCTCGAAAGCGTGCAGCGTAGTTTGTTGTTGATGCCGCTAGACGGCAGCACATCGGAGGGACGCCAATCGAGCGTCACCTTGATCAGTCCTCTCATCGCGTGCGCATCGTGTGGTTGTCCTCTATTCGCTCAGTTTTAACAGTTTTTTATCTTGCCTTTTCACGTGTTGTTTTCTGTGTTCCGTAATCATGGGTCCTAAAAAGCTTAGTTTCGGTTCAGGAAGTAGTAGCAGTGGTGAGAAAAAGAGGAAGTCTATGCTTTCATTAGAATTAAAGCAGGAAATCATAGAAAAGCATGAGCGAGGTGTACGTGTTAGCGATCTGGCTAAACAATATGGCCGGAATATGTCTACGATCTCGACGATCATAAAACAGAAGTCAGCCATTAAATCAGTGAAACCTTCGAAGGGAATCACGATTATTTCTAAACGTCGTAGCCCTACCCTTGAAGAGATGGAACGACTTTTGTTGATATGGATCAAAGACAAGGAGATTGTTGGCGATACGATCATGGAAACGATCATTTGTGAGAAGGCCAGCGCTATCTACAGTGACTTGAAGGCAGCGCGCTCTCGGGGTGATGCGGGGGAGAGTTCAGCCGATCCTACGACGGAGGAATTCAAGGCGTCTCGAGGTTGGTTCGAGAAATTTAGGAAACGGACTGCGATTCATTCAGTTGTTTGTCATGGAGAAGCTTCGAGTTCGGACACTAAGGCTGCTAAAGACTTTGTTAAAAAGTTTGAAAGCATCGTGGCGGAGGAAGGTTACGTAGAGCAGCAGGTTTTCAACTGTGATGAAACCGGTCTGTTTTGGAAAAAATGCCTAGTCGAACGTACATTACCGCTGAAGAGAAGAAAATGCCTGGACATAAGCCAATGAAGGATCGGTTGACTCTTGCGCTTTGTGCCAACGCCAGCGGGGACTGCAAAATTAAGCCTTTGTTAGTTTACCATTACGAAAACCCTAGGGCATTTAAAGCACATAGAATTAATAAAGACCTGCTACATGTTCTATGGCATTCTAATTCTAAGGCTTGGGTTACTAGGCATATCTTTGTGGAATGGGTAAGCGTAGTTTTCGGCTCTGTTGTCAAGAAGTATCTTCAGGAGAGGAATTTGCCTTTGAAGTGCTTGCTTTGTTTGGACAATGCACCCGCTCACCCCCCTGGACTCGAAGATGATATCATCGACGAATACAAATTCATCAAGGTGTTGTATCTTCCACCGAATACCACCCCTATCCTCCAGCCCATGGACCAGCAAGTCATCTCTAATTTTAAGAAGCTGTACACCAAGCATTTATTTAAGCAGTGCTTTAATGTCACGCAAAGCACCAACTTAAGTTTGCGTGAATTTTGGAGGAGCCACTTCAATATCGTGCACGGCTTAAAGATAATTGATCAGGCTTGGGAGGGAGTAATTCATCGGACCCTGAATTCCGCTTGGAAGAAGCTTTGGCCTGATGCTGTTGCTCCCAGAGATTTCGAAGGTTTTGGCCCCGAGAATGAACCTGTGCTTGCCGCCGAGGAAGACGTCGAAGAGATTGTATCCCTTGGCAAGTCCATGGGTTTGGAGGTGGATGAAGATGACATCACCGAACTCGTCGATGAGCTTCACGAAGAGCTCACCACCGAGGAACTCAAGGAGCTGCAAGCCATGCAGCATGATGATTTCCAAGCACAGTTGAGTGAGTCGGAGGAGATCGAGGAGGTAGGCGAAATCTTAGGTACGGCGGAAATAAAACAGATGTTGGCATATCATCAACACGTTGTTGATTTCATCGACAAGCATCACCCACAGAAACTTCAGGTTTGCCGTGTTGTTGCGCAGTTCAATGATGTTTGCTTAACGCATTTTAGAAAAATCCTCAAAAGCCGTACAAAGCAATTTTCACTCGATAATTTTAAAAAATCTTTAAAACGGTCTAGTGATCATGATGAAAAGAAAGAAAGTGAAGCAAAGAAAAGGAAGACCGAATCAAGTGAAAGTGATGAAAATTAAAAATAAGAAAAGAAAAAATATAAAAAAAAAATTTAAAATTATAAAAATGGAAAAAAAAAAATAAGCTAAGTTAAAGTTCACGTAGTAGTGTAAGTTATCGTACACGTTATCGTACAAAGTCACCGTCCCTACCTCTTCGCTGATCTTCCGTCTCCTCCTGCGTAGAAGTCCCTACACCTGCGCTGGCCTGTCGCTAAGGTAAAGTGTTACATTACAACCCGTTTTTTATTTATTATTTCATTATTATTGTTCTTTTTTTTGGTTTGTAATATGTATTTATAATACAGTTATTGTATTAATGTCACATGTAATTATGTGTAGCCATTTATTAAAGATTTATTATGGGTTTTTAGGCTGAGGAACGAATTAAATCAATTACCATGTATTCTTATGGGAATATTTGCTCCAACATACGATCGTTTTAACATACGAAGTAGTTTCTGGAACGAATTAAGATCGTATGTAGAGGTATCACTGTAAACCGTTTTCCCAGTATGTTTTCCCCACCCAAAATCCTGGGTTCCCACTGGGGGTCCCCCATTATTGACAGATATATATATATATATATATATATATATATATATATATATATATATATATATATATACATATATATATATATATATATATATATATATATATATATATATATATATATATATATATATATATTCCACTGAGTATTTATTTGCGGTGAAAATACTGTAAGTGACATTTTTGAAGAAAACGGCGTTTTTCTGTAGGAAAAAGCTGTTTTTTGTTGGAAAGCTTTCCCCGTCTATAACTATAATAAAACCCAGTATTTTACGTTTATTCATCCCTAGATCTAGTTATAGTGCAATGATCACTTGTGAGGCTGATGCCTCGCATCTCAACACTTGTGATTCTTGTAGTGTTTTGTAATGCTTCCTTCTAGGGTACATGCCTCACATCTCAACTCATATCATTCTAGTAGCATAATTTTGTTTACTTCATAGGATGTAGCCTATACGGATTTAGCCATTAAGTAGAACAGTTCCATGCGGGAATGTTCTTAACTGCTGTAGTTTTTTAGCCTAAGTTAATGTCTATCTCTGTGGCGCCTTGCCATCCTTCCCTGCAGCGGTCGTCTAAGTACCAGCAGTACCTTAGTACGACGGAGTCTAACAGTACAAAATAAGCCAATTTAGCTCAGTGTTAGGTTTACAATTTTCATGGGGATTTGGCTTAGGTAGATTTGTTTTTCTCGTATAACTTTGCCAATTGCCACTTGTGTGATATACAGTATATGTTATATTTAACACTCAAGTATTATTGTAGTTGTAAGAAGCATGTATTTGTATTCTATTATCCTAACTGTATCAGTGTAGTGTAAGTTTGTAAAAGTAATGCTGGGATGAATAAATTGTTTGTTCCTACCGGACTACAAACTTTTGTCCTTTTATAAAGGAATGATGCAAGCGCAGCTGGAACTCAGCAGTTAAAATTTGTAATGGGGCGTCGGCCCGCAGCCAGTAGCTAGCAACCACCTCGTGCGGGTACTCTGAACAATCACTTTGCTTTCTACCACCGATTAACACTGACTTGCTATCGTATCTCTTGGTACTTGACCTAACTAAAATCCTTTTTATTTCGTAACTGGAATACAAACCTACGCTATTTATTAGGGGTATTACTGCTGTTTAATTTTAGCGAGGGTTAACTACCCATCCCGCTTGTTAGCGGCGGCGAGGGGGTTTGTTCACTACCTCTCCCAATCACACACTTGTGATTGAGCCCACTTTGCTTTTGGCTCGAATGGTGAACGGTCATTGCCGCTCTTCATCTTCACCAATATTTGGACTACCAATTATGCTTTTTGTGTTTGCTTTTCCTTTTCAGTGTGTTTGTGTTGACTTCTGCCAAACATGCGTACCTGCCCTGGACTTGAAGGCCGGCCCTGCGGTACCTTCATGTCTGCTTTGTACACCGATCCCCACACCCTTTGTCCCTTCTGCAGAGGTCAACGGTGTGATAGTGGTAATGAGTGGCGGGAGTGGTCTGCCTCCCAACGGGGAAGGTTTGGGTGATGGCGGAAGAAAATGTCTAAGCGGGATTCTTCTCCTGCTAAGGTTTCTTTGAAGGAGAAAAAACTCAAGGCTTCTTCTTCCACTTTCCGACCTTCCTGTGAAGCTCCTGCTCGTTCAGTCTCTTCCAAGAGACTGTCAAGTACTAGCGCTGGCCCTTTAACTCCTGGTCAACCCCGGTCGTTGAGAGACAGTGTCGCTTCTTCTAGCGAAGCGGTCCTGCCTCTCCTCCTGGGGGAGTCCTTGACTCTTTCTCCCTTTGTACAGCTGTGGTCATCCTTGGGGTTACTGGGTCCGCCCTCCAAGGTTGCCTTGCTAAAACTTCTCCTCCGTGATGTTAATGTGCAGCCTTCGTCAACTTTGGAGGTACATCCTTTTACTTGCGTCGACATGGTTGTGTCAGAGGCGTCGTCTGCTACCCATCCTGCCGACGCTTCTGCTCCCTAGGTCTCTTCCACCGTTGCTGCAGACTGTGCTCCCCCCCCCCTGCTGAACATCCTTCGAGGGGGAAGCAAAGTCTTTCGTCCATCTCTCCTGCACGTGTTTCTCTCCCTCAGGGGAGTTCACTCATAGAGACTCCTCCTCAGAGGACTGCTGCTTCTAAAGGTCAGCTTGCTGATCCACCGGCCCCCAGAGGGCGTCATCTTTCCCGTAGGACTTGCCCTCCTCTTCGCCTTAGATGTGCACCTTCTCCTTTGGGGAAAAGGAGCCTCTTTGGCTCTTCAGCCTCGTCTACGCAGCCTTCCTCTGCGGAGGAGCCTTCTTGTCCGTCGTCTCCTGGCCCTCGACCTTCGCCTGCTCTTGGACGTTATTCTGACGACGCTGCCGCTAGTCCTCAGACTTCGGCATTGGACTCTCCTGTGGATCACGCACGATCCCCTTTGGTCAATGTTCACCCTTCCAAAGGGCATATCCTTGCTCCAGCTCTTCCCACGCGCCGATCATCTGCTTCTCACCATCCTCCCGACCTGCTGTCTCCATTCCTTACTCCTCCTGTTCTGCGCCTGCCTGCTTGCCATGTGACGACGCATCACTCGCCTGTGCGTCATCCAGCTACGCACCATCTTTGTGCGCTCTCGCCGACACTTCCTCATCCATCGCGTCGTTCGCCAAAGCACCAGGTTCCTGTGCAGCGCTCTCCTGTTCGTCAGCGCGCTTGTGCTTCTTCCAAACCTCCAGTTGCTCACCAGCTCGCCAGCGCTCGCCAACAGCTCATCAGCGCTTTCCAGCGTGTCAGCACTCTCCTGCCTGTCGGCGCTTTCCAGTGCCCCACGTGCTGCATCACACATGCTCGATCCTTTGGTCTGAGTCAGAAGAATACCTCCACATAAATCTCCTAGAGATGAAGGCTGTCTTTCTGGCCCTTCGAGAAGCTTCTTTATGGTGTAGCATAGCATCTGTAGGATCATATTGAATAAGTATAAGAAAAAAGATTTAGAAGTGTAAATAAACTTGCTTGGTAGATTATTACAAACCAGGCGACTTGAACTACAAATGATCATATTTTTTTTAGAAAGTGTGACATAGCACACCTTTGGCGTTATGATTTTTTGAAGAATAGTTTCAACCTAAAGGCACAGTTGGCTTCATTAGTTCCAGTGCTCTAATGTCTCCTTAGCTTCCGGTGAAGTGTAACGGAATTATTGGAGCCAACTGTACAATGGTATCTTGTCTCTCTTTTTTTTTTATTTTTTATTATTAATCGTGTTATGTATTTAGTTTGAGCAACGATTCTTTTGCATGTTGTTCTTATTTGTTCTTTTCATCTTTAGTTTTATCCCTCGGTTTAATCATAATGCGATCATATACGGCTTGTCCTCATTATGTTTATATTAATGATGATGATAAATACTGATAGATTTAAATGACCAGTACCCATATTTTCGATTGTTGTATGAACATGGAAATAATTAGTTGAAATTATGGGAAGAAAATGATTATGGAGCAATGGACATGGACCAAATTTTTTTTACAGCTTTTCAGAGATAGTTCATATATATATATATATATATATATATATATATATATATATATATATATATATATATATATATGTAGTGTGTGTATATATATATATATATATATATATCATAATACCAGAGAAGCCTTAAAAAAGGACTGAAAAGGAATTGAGGATGGTATTTTGAATGAGGTCAATTGTAAGTTTGAAAAAGTGGGACATTAATAAAACGTATCACTCGCGAAAATAAAGGAAATGAGTTATCGTAGATACGCAAATCAGGACTACAACCCTAGGGAGAGGGGCCCGGGAAATTAACTAATCCCCTGAAAAACACAAATACAGCTATATGATTGAAAAAAAAACTGTATTCCAGTACATGTCTGTATTATTTTTCTCGACTTTTAGCTGATATTAAGATCTAAGATATTCCTCTATTAGACCTAGCCATGGAATTTGTTCTGAGAAGCTGCAGTAACTTTACAACCTTTCTTCTCTGTCATGTTTCTGAAGATACTTCGGTGAGTTTACGAAGTTTGGAGTAGATTAGTTTGAGAAGTTGTAGAGTCTTTAATTGTGTGCTTCCGGGATATTAGGCCTATGTTCTGTTGGGCGTGACAGGAGAGAGAGATATATCCGTTAAAACATTGTCTGGTTGTTGTATCTAGTTTGTGTTAGATATGATTACACTTTATCTTAACGGATTTTATGAATTTTATCGTATGCGTGTCTTATCCTCGTCGTTTGGCTCTCTCTCTCTCTCTCTCTCTCTCTCTCTCTCTCTCTCTCTCTCTCTCTCTCTCTGTACACACCATTCAAATACTTTTGACTTATGCCACTGTCGTACTATAAACTTCATTAAAGGTCGAAATTGAAGGAGGAAAAGAGAGGAGGCGATAGGGTAAACATGTAAGCGGAATAGATCAAACAAATGTTTTCTTTTATGTGTGTGTGTGTGTGTGTGTAGCAGAGACAGAGGACCATCCCTGCAATATCGAGCTTCCCATTGAGCCCCAGTGTTACACAGGTGCCATTGCACATGAAACGGCTTGATGGGTGGGGCTCAGGTGGCTTTCCTGACGCAGCGAATACGTGTAGAGTGACCATTTACTTTGGAGACGAGACGCCCCCCCCTCTCTCCCCCTCCCCCCCTCTCTCTCTCCCCCTCCCCCCTCTCTCTCTCCATTACACTTTATGAAGTCAATGGACACCTGAGACAAGGGGACAATGGCCGGTTCAAATGCCAAAGTCACATATGAAGGGGAGGATGGCACGTTGATGGAGAGTACACACAAGAGTAAAGAAATCGTAAAAGGGTTTGTATATATATATATATATATATATATATATATATATATATATATATATATATATATATATACACCAAGGCACTTCCCTCAATTTGGGGTGTAGCCAACATCAAACACATGATAACAGGGGACCTTTCCTTTCTACGCTCCTCCCAGCCTGACGAGGGACTCAACCGAGTTCGGCTGGTACTGCTAGGGTGCTACTTGTCAAAAAATGACGGCTAAATGTTTAATGTTAGATAGATATACACACAAACGCACTCAAATACAGATTCACTCCTTCCCACCCCTCACTCTTTTTTTCTAACTACAACATGCTAGTTTGGGCAATTTGTGATAGATTGTTGTTTTTCGAGTGGTTGCCGTACTGATATATATATATATATATATATATATATATATATATATATATATATATATATATATATACTGTATATATATGTATATATATCTCATTTGTGTATGAATTTTCTATGTATATGTGTGTGTGGGTATTGCCATGATCAGCAAAGCTGTACTACTCAGGGCCACCCATACTGGGTTGGTTTACTGTGAGCGATCCGACGTAAATCTCCCACCATCACCAATCCGCACTGGCCAGTGTGGTGATAAAGACTGGTCAAACTCCAGACATGGATTGAATTGTCTGAGATTTTAGTCCTGGAATGGACTAGAAACGGCTGCATTTTTTTGTTGGTTTGTGTGATGAAGAAGCCATTTTACTGCTAAATTGTGAATGTACATTCATAGGCAAAATGTTGTTCCTTATTTGTTTCATATACTTGCACAGAAGGCTCATTAAATCTTGAAAATAATGCCCCATTCTTGCAAGCACTCAGTGTTTCCTGGATGCCAAGTCCCTTTTCATTCTTTCGTACCATCTATCTATAATTGATTTAAGTTTTTCATTCGTACCTCTAAGCACTTCTTATTTCTGAATCATACAGTTTGAACTCGCCTGGCAGTCTCCATTTAGCTTCATGAAGGAAACACTTAAAAATAATCTGATCCAACCTTTCAAACACGTTAACCCTAAAGGAGAAATGGCTTAACAATTGCTATCTCTGATAAACTAAATCTTCTTAAATCTTTCTCACACACATTGTTACATTTCTCGCTAAACCTTTTCATTGAATCACTTTTTCTCTTAATTTATAAATATCTTTTATTAGTATTTTTTTCAAATCGATCGCATCCACTCTTCCATGCAGTCCTAGTCTATGACTCAAATTTGTAAGTCCAGTCCAATCTTACAATCCTTATTTACTTTCATTTTTCCGTTTCATCCTAGTGGTTTCTATTTACCTTGGGACCTTTCTATTGTTACAATTACTCTTTCGTCTTCCAAATACTTTCAAACTTTTTGTTATAGTATCTGATGCTTACTTTTTAATAGTATCTTATTTTTATTTCTTAAATAGTGTCTATTTATTTTTACCACCATATTATTTGCAAACATTGAAATACACGTACATGTGGTGAAAATGATCGGTATATTATGTATATTTCAACTTTAAATGCATTAATGGGTAAAATACTTTAATGTGATGGTCGAAATGGATCTATTTCACCTGTCGTGAATTCGACAGATATGTATATGGTATTACGGAGCTGTTAATAAACTCACGTTTCTCTTGTACAGTAGTTCATTACGTAATTTTCTTCTGAATCTCATGAGCGTCGGTCAAGTCAGGTCACGGAAAGTGGAAGCCATTATTATTTAATAGAACAATATTGATGAGTCTTAGGAGTGGCAAGCGAATCCGTAAAAGTGTGGATGATAAGAAAGTTAATAGGACTGTCATTTTGGCTATTTAAAATCCATTTGTAATTTGTAATAGTGATCAGCAGTCTCTCTCTCTCTCTCTCTCTCTCTCTCTCTCTCTCTCTCTCTCTCTCTCTCTCTCTCTCTCTATCTCTCTCTCTCTCTCTCTCAATGACACATGGCTTGATTAATATACTATACTTTTTATATTTACGGAAGTTTGTGGGTCTTGTAATCTACACTGGCAGTTTGTAGTAAGTCTTGTGAATCTTAAGCTAATGCGAGTTGTAAATCGCGCTTAGGGTTTTTAGTAGGTTTTGTAATCTGCTCTTCAATTATTGTTTATAGTATTTGTTGTAGTAGCCACTGGTGGACATAGTGTTCCTTGCATTGATATCATCATCATCATCAGCTATTACTAGTCCAATGCAGAACAAAGGCCTCAGACATGTCCTTCCACTCCCGTTTATTTATGGTCTCAGTGCCACTCTATACCTGCAAATTTTCTTAGCTCGTCAATCCATCGTTTTCTCTTCCTTCCCCAGCTGCTTTTGCAATCTCTTGGGACTCATTCTGTTATTCTGAATGTCTATCTACTATCTGTCATTCTCATTATATGTTCTGCCCATGTCCATCTCTTTTTCTTACATGTTAGAATATCCTCTATTTTAGTTTGCTCTTGTATCTATGTTGCTCCTTTTCTGTCTCTTAGTATTATTCCCATCATTATTCTCTCCATAGCTCTTCGAGTTATAACTAGCTTATGTTCTAAGACTTTAGTAAGGCTTCAAGTTTCTGATGTATAAGTTAATATTGATAGTCCCATATCGTTAAATAATTTTCTTTTTAGAGAAAGTGGCATTTTACTTTTGATAACCTCATTTTGTTTACCAAAAGCTCTCCATCCCATGCTTATCATTCTTTTAATTTTGGTCTCATGTCCTGGGGAAACACTTGTCTGTCCTAAGTGAGTATGTTCATTAACAATATATAGAGGTTTGTCCCTAACCCTTATTTGTCTCTGCATTTTCATTGAACATTATCTTAGTTTTACTCATATTCATTTTCAGTCCTACGTTCCTGCTTTTTCTCTTCAAATATTCTATCGTATTTTGCAATTCCTCCCGTGATTCACTAAACAGAACTCTGTTATCTGCAAATCTTAAGTTGTTAAATATGTATATTATGTATATATATATATATATATATATATATACTGTATATATATTATATATATACTTTATATATATATATATATATATATACACATATGTACATACATACATACATAATATACATATTCAACAACTTATATTGATTTAAGCCTCTTATTTCCATTTTAACGATAATACCGCTTGAACATACTGACAGGCAGTATCAATTTGTTCAAGTGGCAACTTCTTGAACTTCAAACCGGATTTCCTAAGTCCCAGTGGGCACCGTGTATTGGCTGCCTCTGAATATTCAGGCTGACCGGAAGTTAAATCATGAACACTTGATAGAACAATGCTTGATCAATTTTTATTTTTATTTTATCTATTTACATATTCGTCTGTTGTTTTATGGTTAGTTGTTATGTTTTTCCTCCCTTTTGCTAAATGGGTTTCTATTGTATAAGTTTGTTTTACAGGTAAATGCTTCTCTCTCTCTCTCTCCTCTCTCTCTCTCTCTCTCTCTCTCTCTCTCTCTCTCTCTCTCTCTCTCTCTCTCTATATATATATATATATATATATATATTTATATATATTTATATGTATATATATATAATATATATATATATATATATATATATATATATATATATATATATATATACATTATATATATATTTATATATGTATATATATATTTATATGTATCTATATAATATATATATATAATATATATATATATATATATATATAGTATATATATATATATATAGTATATATATATATAGTATATATATATATATATATATATATATATATATATATATATATATACACACATACACATACACACACATTATGTGTGTCCTCGTGTGTGTGTGTGTGTGTTTTGTAAATTTCATTGCTGCTACCACCCTGTTATTTTCCCTATATTCCCCATTTCCACCGCTGAGATAATCTCCGCTTGTCACTATCCCATTCGAAATATCTTATTCTTCTCTGTCTTGATCAAAGGCAAATATAAACGTGGAATTTAT
>NC_090768.1:39408065-39410565 GCF_036898095.1 Palaemon carinicauda | reverse complement strand
CATGGTTTGGTTGTGTTCGATAGAAAATCAAAGTATGACCCAATCTTGTTCATGTTTTGGTTGTGTTCGATAGAAAATCAAAGTAAGACCCAATCTTGTTCATGTTTTGGTTGTGTTCGATAGAAAATCAAAGTAAGACCCAATCTTGTACATGTTTTGGTTGTGTTCGGTAGAAATCAAAGTAAGACCCAATCTTGTACATGTTTTGGTTGTGTACTTGTTGTTTTTGTGTTCGGTGTTTGGTTGTGTTCGGTAGAAAATCAAAGTAAGACCAAATCTTGTACATGTTTTGGTTGTGTACATGTTTTGTTTTGTGTTCGGTGTTTGTTTGTGTTCGGTAGAAAATCAAAGTAAGACCCAATCTTGTCATGGGTGTGATGATGTTAGTTCTGTGATTATTTTAGGTGTGTAATTCTTTATGTATATTTTTAAGACACTGCCTATCAGCGCGTGGTTTTGTATGTATGGGATGAATTAAACAATATACAAAATTTATTGACATTTTATTTCGGCTGGTACAGATAGACTAGAACTCGGTAGAGCGCATACTTTCGCCTATATCGTGTTGTATATCACAAGATAGGCAATTGAATTACGGAGTTTGGCACTAGTTTCATGTAAATCAGATGAAATATGACCACAATTATGGAATTTTGCATTTGTTTCATGCAAATCAGATAAATATTGGCCACGATATGACAAAAAGACTTTTTTTTTTTTTTTTACGTTTCGTGACCTTGACCTTGACTTTTGACTCAATCACTCCCAAAATCTAATTAACTTGTCATTGGATCATGGCCAATCATCCAACCAAATTTCATGAGAATCGGTCAAATAGATTTTGAGTTCTGCGAATCACAAACACACAGACACACATACAAACAAATACACGCATATCAAAACATAACCTTCGCAACGAAGTTGGCGAAGGTAAAAAATAGTTATTGTAGCAGGGGTTTAGCTCAGTTTGATATTTTAGGTATTTATTTCTCGTATGTATATTGTTAATTCATGACCATCATCATGAGAGTATATATATATATATATTATATATATATATATATATATATATATATATATAAATATATATATATATATTTACACACACACACACACACACACACACACACATATATATATATATATATATATATATATATATATATACATATATATATATATATATATATATATATATATATATATATATATATATCAGATGATTCAAATACTAGTGATGATACCAAATTCTATTGACATTCCATTTTTTAATGGAATAAATGTAGGAAAAAATAATTACAGTTTGATTTTAGCACAAACATTTGTATTTTTATGAAAGCGAGCGCTCTTTAATAGCCCATATTTTTGCGTACGAATATCAACCACACCACGTTATGCACGCCTGCATATATATATATATATATATATATATATATATATATATATATATATATATATATATATATATATATATATAGATGGATAGATACTTCTGTCCTTTTTGTACAGTCATGCAGAGATCTCTACTTTTTTCGTTGACAGTCTTCGTTCAGCTCATTTCCGGTGACCATTACCATGTATTCTCGACTATAACGTGTAATCTCGCTCCCATAACAGGCTATTTCCAGTCTTATTCACATCTTTCGTCATGAATTCTTGTTCCTGGAACTGAAAAATTTCACACATCCTTCTGTTTTAATTTGTTTCATTGTGTGTGTATATATATATATATATTATATATATATATATATATATATATATATATATATATATATCAGGAGGTTGGGCTTAGGATAAATAGCAGAAAGACAGATAATAAGAACGGAATATTCAATAGAAGATGAAATACCATCGGAAGGAGAAAGGATTAATGAGTTAGAATCATTTAAGGTATTTAGGAACTTTATCTCCAATACAAGGTCATTAGATTTGGAGATTGGTGAAAGCTTGAAAAAAATCAAACCAGACAATGGCTAGGTTAAGTAAAATTTAGAAATCAAATCACCTGAAATTATATATGAAAATTAGACTATATATCAGTTTACTGAGAGCGGTGTTACTCTATAGACATGAGTCAGGGTATGACAGTGAAACAATCTCCAATAGATTTAGTAGATTTGAGAAGAAAACCCTCAGAAGAATATTGGGTGGGAAATGGTAAGACATGATTAGAAATGAAACTCTAAGAGAGATTAATTGAGTGCCATATGTGGATGATATCAAGGTGAGGGGTAGATGGAGATAGTTTGGGCATGCTTTTCGCACTCCCCAAGAGAGATTAGTTCACCGAACGTTTGGCTGGTTTTCACAAGGCATTAGAAGAGTTGGAAGTCCCAGGCCTACATGGTTGAGAACTATGAAGCGTGAAGTGGGGGATGATGATTGATGAAGCATAGATTTAAAAGCTCAAGATAGAGACCACTGGCAAAATCTAACAGAGGCACCTTTGCGTCAATAGGCGTATGAGGAGATGATATATATAGTGTATATATATTATATA
>NC_090768.1:39400629-39407565 GCF_036898095.1 Palaemon carinicauda | reverse complement strand
ATACGTTTTTAAAATGGTAAAAATCCAGGAATAAATGTTGCTCTGATTTAACGTTTTTTATAATGCAAATTTTCAACAGTCTAGATAGATTTTATGAAATAAAGGATGTTGGGAGCTAAGTATTTTTAAATTTATTCAATATTTACTGTTAGGTCAAGTCTTAATAGTTGTCATTTGTTGCTAAGCCCGATTGGTTGATTGTAGGTCAAGTCTTAATAGTTGTCATTTGTTGCTAAGCCCGATTGGTTGATTGTAGGTCAAGTCTTAATAGTTGTCATTTGTTGCTAAGCCCGATTGGTTGATTGTAGGTCAAGTCTTAATAGTTGTCATTTGTTGCTAAGCCCGATTGGTTGATTGTAGGTCAAGTCTTAATAGTTGTCATTTGTTGCTAAGCCCGATTGGTTGATTGTAGATCAAGTCTTAATAGTTGTCATTTGTTGCTAAGCCCGATTGGGATTTGGGGATTTCAAGGCATTTCTAAGCCCGACGTGGACAGTAAAACAGTACCTGGTTGGGTACCAGTCAGAAATGGTATACATCACATTTCATTTACTATGATTTTTTAGAAATATGTTAAATAGAATTAAGTTTAAAGAGTCAACCGACAGTTTCGTGATATCGGCACAAAAGAGAGAGAGAGAGAGAGAGAGAGAGAGAGAGAGAGAGAGAGAGAGAGCGTTCATGTTAATTCCCATTTACCCATTTGCATAAATTTTCAGGGAATTAAGTCACCTTTAGAATTGGGAGTGGAAAAAAGAGCCGGCTGTCAGACCGGTTTGGTGGCACAGATTTATAAATTCTCTCTCTCTCTCTCTCTCTCTCTCTCTCTCTCTCTCTCTAAATTCTCGTGTCTCAGACTATTTCGGTAATTGATATGTATTTCATTGTAGATCTGACATAGAATGAATCTGGTTGATTATTTTCTAATTACTCAGTGATCCGATTCTCTTATGTGACAGCGCTGGGCTAAATACCACCCCAATTTAATAAATATAAATCCTTCGTTTGTTAACACCTGTCTAATACGTTCTAATTTTTCATGGAAAGCATTCAAAGTAATACAGTGGGAGAATACCCCCCTGATATAAACATTAGTGACTTACCTCCTGTAATGAGCCTGAACGCTTCCCTTGGGTTGTGCTGGCCGATGTGGTAACGTCCCTGACTGGTGAACGCTATCCTTGTGAGTTAAGGATCGGAGATTTAGGGGAGCCTGTAGGTCTATCTACTGAGTCATCAGCAGCCATTGCCGGGCCCTCCTTGGTCCTAGGTTGGGTGGAGAGGGGATTGGGCGCTGATCATATGCGTATATGGTCAGTCTTTAGGGCATTGTCCGGCTTGCTATGGCAATGTCACTGTCCCTTGTCTCTGCCATTCATGAGCGGCCTTTAAACCTTTAAGGCTCTAGCTAACATTCGTAGATTTTGTGAAGACTGTTGTGGCTTACTGGGTTTATTGTTTCTTAGAAAAAAAGCACTAAGTAAAGGAAGAATATTTTTTCTTGCTATTGTGAATTTCAGGGCTGAGTTAGCTTGTAAGGTTCCGATAACCCTCATTGGTTCATCGTCTTGTATGTGATGATGTCATCCACATATCTTGCATAGATTCTTGGCAAACTTTGACTCATGAATGTTCCATGTTTTACAACAGCTATGTACATGCTGGCAAAGAGAACTCCAAGTAGTGGTCCCATTGTCACTCCATTTACTGGTGTGACTATAGGAGGCTAGTGATTGACGAAACAATTCCTGTCAGAATGTAGAAGCCTTTATCGAAAGTTAGTTTCAGCATGCCCCAGAAAGCCTTTGGAACTGATGTAGTGGGAATTCATTATGAATCAAGATTTTTGTCCAATTCAAGGTCTTTGGAATCCAATAAAAGTTTTGAAGTTCCATTGAAGATCCAGATGTATTCAGGAGTATTTTCATTAATTTCGGGGCAAAATAGTTAGAAATTTTCTCATTTCTCGGTTTTAGTTAAAATTTTGACATTTCTCGGTTTTATATTTTATTTAGATTTCTTCTGATTTTTTTTTCTCGTATAATTGCACTATCATTACATGTGGATAATGATTTCTTCGTAGGGATGGTCTGATGAAAGTCATAAGTTATTGGTTGAATCAGCTGTATGTAATTCTATGTACACATACCGATGTACTGCATATGTATGTTTGTGTATTTATATATATTTTAGTCACGAACTCCTTTGGTGTGGAGGTGGCACCAAATGGTACATCCCTCCTATTTTTCGGCAAGCCTTTATTCCTGAGGTTGTTAGTCACAAGGTTATTATTATTATTATTATTATTATTATTATTATTATTATTATTATTATTATTATTTTGGCAACAGTAGATATTGGTACCCATTTATAGTTAGGTGGACTAGAATGTCGTTGGCAGGTCAACGACCTACTAAATATGAAATGAGTGATATCACAGATTTCCTGATTGCCTTTCAAAGGGTAATTCTTCCATAACATTTCTTCGAAACACGCTGAGACATCATATGAACAAGGAGACAAGTGGAGAAGGGTAGGGGTGCGTACACAATTCCATCTAGTTTCTATGGCTGATTTTATAACATCGTAACTGTGTTCGAAGATTGGAAGATGTTCGAGTCCCGCTCAAACTCGTTAGTTTCCTTTGGTCACTGCAACCTCACCATCCTTGTGAGCTAAGGAAGGGGGTTTTTGGGGAGCATATAGGTCCATCTGCTGAGTCATCAGCACCCATTGCCTGACTCTCCTTGGTCCTAGTTTGGGTGGAGAGGGGGCTTGGGCGCTGACCGTATGTATGTATGATCAGTCTCTAGGGCATTGTCCTGCTTGATAGGGCAATGTCACTGTCCCTTGTCTCTGCCATTTATGAGTGCCCTTTGAACCTGTAAGTGAAGTTCGAATCAAGATAACTTTAGAAAATTCTTGCTTTGTTCAACTACCATTATCATTAGGGTTCAAATTAGATACTGGGTTTTCATGTATAACAATTTTGTTTCAAGATAGGATTTCACCAGTGTTTTTGCAAGAAACTTTCTGGTTTGGAAGATTATTTGAAATAAAGTTAGAAGGCCTCTTAGGAAGGATTGTTGTGTTCTTATTTGGTCGATTGTAGATAAATTTGATTGAATTATATGATAGAGTTGACTTTGAAAGAATTAGGAAACTATTTGATGTAATTGAACTGTTATTTTTTCCTTTCCGACGATGTCTGGGATTATAGTTCTCCCTATATTTGTCTTCCTGGTCATCCATATTTCTGTCAGTTACTACGCTCTCCATATTCATCCTGTCATCGTAACTCGGTGCACGTGGTTGAAGGGGTTTTGATCAAACTTGGTGCAGAGGTAGATAAACGTCCAAAGAAGTGTATGCAGAAAGATTTTCTGTTTACTAATCTGTGTCTGTGACTCTTATCTTGTCTTTGAAATTAATCCTATTTGATATAAGGTGTTCCATTCAAACTTTGTACCAAAGTTGGTCGTGTATGTATTAGTAGTGTCTGTCTGTCCCTCGGTGTGTTACTTAGGCATATCCTTCCATTAGAACTTATTCTAAGTGGTAGAAGGATACCAGTCAAATTTGGCACAGCTGTATACCATAAGAAAGCAATTATTATTATTATTATTATTATTATTATTACTACTAGCCAAGCTACAACCCTAGTTGAAAAAGCAAGATGCTAAAAGCCCAAGGGCTCCAATAGGGAAAAATAGCCCAGTGAGGAAAGGAAAAAAAGAAATTAATGAATGATGAGAACAAATTAACAATAAATAATTCTAAAAACAGTAACAATGTCAAATCAAATATGTCACATATAAACTATAAAAGCCTTATGTCAGCCTGTTCAGGAAGAACCTTTGAATGAACCCTCATCAAACCTTGGGATCAAATTAGTTTACCATGAAGAGATATACGTTAATAGACATTATATTAATTGCTTATCCATCCATTTTTTCAAAGATAATGAAAACGGATTTGTGGTTCTAATGTCCGACGAGTTAAATAATTAACATTTCTAATTTCGTAATAATGCTTATTCAAAGGATCCCTTTCTAGTGACACGAAGGATATTGGATTTGTAACCGAGACCATGACTTTGACCTTCATACTGCAAATAGCTGTCATTGGGGCTAAATTACCCGAGTTCCGTGCATCAAAAAAAAAGAAAAAAAAACCATTAATGGTATGATCTAACTCGTATCAGTCGGAATGTCCATAAAAGGGTATTGGGGGCGTGGGCGGGTTGGTGAATGCTTTCTAAATAATATTATTGTAGTAGTTAAAGTGCTTCTCCGTAGGTGCGACTTGAGAAATTAACTTTTTTTATCGTTTGTGTAATTTGTATTGTTTATTGGAAAGCATTATATATGTATATATATATATATATATATATATTATGTATGTATATATTATGTATGTATGTATGTATGTATGTATATGTATATATGTATATATGTATATGTATATGTCTATATGTATATATATATATGTATATATATGTATGTATATATGTATATGTAGAGAGAGAGAGAGAGAGAGAGAGAGAGAGAGAGAGAGAGAGAGAGAGAGAGTATATCCCCTGGGTTATGGAATTCTATGAAGTCTATAGTGATATGTATCTGCACATGGCCGCACTGAAATGGCCAATTATTACCCAGAGGAATGAAAAGCGCTCTCAGTTATTAAAAGGGAAAAATATTCCCTTTTTTCCTTTCTATTTTCCTTCGCACAATATCATTGGCCGTTGTTCAACAATTAAGTGGTTCTGTTTGAACTATTGCACATCAAAGCTTCATATGTTACCAGCAGTTGTGAATTCACTCGTGTTTTTGTCTCTTTCAGCGTATGTACAATTCCCATAGTTGCAGTTCGGACCCCCGCTCTCTCTCTCTCTCTCTCTCTCTCTCTCTCTCTCTCTGTATGTTTCATTTGATTCTGAATTACTTTATTTACTATTCAGTGACCATTATTCGATAATGATTACGACTGGATTAAGCGAGTTGTCTTTTAATAACTTTAGCTTATATGATAAATGCATCAGTTTACCTTTAATAAATAATACTAGTTTAAATCTCAAGACAGAAACTTCCAACCTCATGAAAGGTATGTAGGCTACTCTCTTGAAGTTCAGATTAAGATGCCTTTAGTTTGTATACCACGTTCAGCTTTTCTACAATTTCTAAACAAACAGATGCTCAATTCTTACAAATCCTCTCAGGTGATACGGAAGTCGTTACCTCCGCCAACGAATTTGGAAGGAGGTTATGTTTTACCCCCTGTTTGTGTGTGTTTGTTTGTTTGTCAACAGCTTCTTGGCCACAATTTTAATCGTAGAGTAATGAAACTTGCAGGTATTAACTGTTATTTAAAAGACTGGAAGTGATTAAATTTTGGAAGGTCAAGGTCGAAGGTCACTGTTAAGCAAAAGGTCGAGAAATGAGCTTCATTGGTGGAGGTCTGTGCTGTATTGAGTGCCTCTCTAGTTGGATTTGTAACCATGACCACGACCTTGACCATCATAATCAAAAATAGATTTAATGGGGGTCCTACTACTGTTTAACAATTACGTGTTGGGAGAAAATGGGCGGAGGTTTTTATCTCGTAAAAAAAAACGCTAATGGTGTCTTTCGCAGTCGGAATGCTCTGAGAGTTGAGTTGGTTGTGTGTGGGGGTGGGGGGGGGGGGGTGGCTCTTGGGGGCTTGTTATGCTTCAGGGATGCTTTCAGAATATTATTGTTGTTAAATTGTATGTGTCGTAGTTGTTACATGAAAGAGAACGGCATTTTTTGCTATCGCTTTTACAATTTTTATTATTTACGGATCTATATATATATATATATATATATGTATGAATGTATATATATGTATGTATATATATGTATGTATGTATATATATATATATATAAGAGAGAGAGAGAGAGAGAGAGAGAGAGAGAGAGAGAGAGAGAGAGAAGTGGCATTTCCTCAGGGCTGGAACATTATCAAGTCTAAAGTGACATGTATCTGCACATGCCCAAACCGAAATGACCAGTTACTCAGAAGAATGTAAAGCGCTCGAGTTATTAAATTGGGAAAAATAGCTATTTTTTTCCTTGCCATTTTCCTTCGCAAAATATCATGAGCCGTTATTCAACAATAAAGTGGTTCTGTTTGAACTATTGCACATCAAAGCCTTGTCTGTCACCGGCACTTCTCAATTCGCTCGTGTTTTTGACTACTGGGAAAGACTGCAATTTTTAAAACTATACAGTCTAGGAAGGAGAAGAGAACGCTACATGATAATAAAAGCATGGAAGCAAATAGAAGGAATCACTGAAAACATCATGGAGCTAGAAATATCAGAAAGAGCAAGCCGAGGTAGATTAAGTGCCAAAATATATACCAGGAAAACTAAGGAAGGCGCACAGGACATTAATCCACTACGCACCAGCATCCATAATGCAGCGACTATTTAATGCGCTGCCAGCTCATCTAAGAAACATATCAGGAGTGAGCGTAGATGTGTTTAAGAATAAGCTCGATAAATACCTAAGATGCATCCCAGACCATCCAAGACTGGAAGATGCAAAATACACCGGAAGATGCATTAGCAACTCTCGGATGGATATACGAGGTGCCTCACACTGAGGGACCTGGGGGAACCCAAACATAGTATAAGTTAAGGTAAAGTAAGGCTCTCTCTCCCCCCCCACACACACACACAACGATAAGATTGATTAGTCATCATCGAGAATAAATATCGCTATTCCAACTTTCAATGAAATCTATTTTATAAACAGCAGCCCAGTTGGGCTTGAGAAATTTATTTTTAAATTGTTCCGACGAATTATTATCATGGTTAATAAAATCAATAGATAGAGCCAATTACAATCTATACTACATAAGGAGCTTTCTTGGAAGTTTTCTTATATCCGACCTAGTAGTTCTATAATATAT
>NC_090768.1:39395629-39398129 GCF_036898095.1 Palaemon carinicauda | reverse complement strand
GCATTTACAGTTTCAGTTATCACCAGCTATTTACAGTTTCACTTATCACCAGCTATTAACAGATCAATTATCACCAGGTATTTACAGTTTCAGTAATCACCAGGTATTTACAGTTCACTTATCACCAGCTATTTACAGTTTTAGTTATCACCAGTTATTTACAGTTTTAGTTATCACCAGCTATTTAAAGTTTCAGTTACCATCAGCTATTTACGGTTTTAGTTATCACCAGCTATTTACAAATCAGTTATCACCAGGTATTTACAGTTTCTGTTATCACCAGCTATTTACAGTTTCAGTCATCACCAGCTATTTACAGTTCAGTTATCACCAGCCATTTACAGTTTTAGTTATCACCAGCTATTTACAGTTTCAGTTATCACCAGCTATTTACAGTTTCAGTTATCACCACCTTTTTAGTTTGTTATCACTATCTATTTACAGTTTCAGTTATCACCAGCTATTTACAGTTTGTTACCACCAGCTATTTATAGTTTTAGTTGTCACAGACTGTTTACAATTTCAGTTATCACCAGCTATTTATAGTTTTAGTTATCACCAGCTATTATCAGTTTTAGTTATTACCAGCTATTTACAGTTCAGTTATCACCAGCTATTTACAGTTACATTCATCACCAGCTATATACAGTTTCATTTATGACCAGCTATTTACAGTTTCATTTATCATCAGCGTTTTACAGTTTCAGTTACCACCAGTTATTTTTAGTTTTAGTTATCACCAGCTTTTTACAGTTTTAGTTATTACCATGTGTTTACAGTTCAGTTATCACAGCTATTTTCAGTTTCATTTATCACCAACTATTTACAGTTTCATTTCTCACCAGCTATTTACAGTTTCATTTATCACCAGCTATTTACAGTTTCAGTTACCAACAGCTATCCCATATCCATCCTACTTAGGAACTGGTGTTGTGGGACTTCATCGAGGATTCAAGATGTCTCGTGTTGTAGATTTTGGGACTCCAACCAAAGTTGTGGGACATTATGAAAATTCTTGATGCCTACAGTTAATGAATTTCTTTATAAAAATAACTATCACACTTTTTATTCATAATTTCTAACAGTTTTTATTTTACGCATGAATGCACTACCAGTATATAAGGTTTGCAAGTTCTTTCTAAGAATACCCTAGTGATAGTCGTAAGTTATTGGTTGAAACTGCTGCTGAACGATGAACAAATAGAACAGCACAGAAATGAAAGGTGTTGTCGTGAAATGATTAATGCTACATTGTACCAGCATTATATATATATATATATATATATATTATATATATATATTTATTTATTTATTTATTTATTTATATATACACATATATGTATATATATTTTTTATTTATGTGTATACATATGTACGCTCATACACTGATAATTCAAATAATGTTTTTTTTATAGATTGCAAGGGCAAAAAAAAAAAAAAAGAAACAGTTATAGGCTATATTGTACTTAAAATACTAAGGCACTTGTTCTCTTCGCCTCCTGTTCGTACTAGTTACTGATGAATAGGTTTTACTGGATAGAGGGCAGCATTTTATCCATCCCTTGAGAATTAGAAGGTGGTTAAACATAGTTTGTTTCTCTTTTGCCCGCTCGGTCCCAGATGGCTAGTTTTAATTTGGTGTGAGCGGCTTGTAACTCTCCAAGAACTATGTGCTGTAGGAAATTCTTCCAGCGTCGTGTATTATGTGTTTGTTTTAGGTTTAAGGGAGAGCGATGGTAGAAGTCATTATACCTGTTGACACATTGAGCTTAATCTGGTAGAGAATAATTAAAGTGTGGTTTTATTGTCTAATGTAATTTAAAAGATGATAATCTTTCATTGGCCTGAATAGAGGAACTTGCTTTTTACGGAGAATTCTTCAAAACTAAAGCAAAAGAAGACCTGATTAAGAACGTTTTCTGCCAATCTTATAAATGGCAGAGGACAGTGACAATGCCCGAGAGACTGACATATATACATATGATCAGCACCCAAGCCCCCTCTTCCCCCAAAGTAGGACCTGGAGGGCCAGGCAATGGCTACTAATGACCTATAGGCTACCCTAAACTCCCCATACTCCCCATCCTTAGCTCACAAGGATGGTGAGGTTGCAGATAATACAAGAAACTATTAAGCATGGGTGGGTCTCGAACCCAAGTCCAGAAGATCGAAAGACAAGGACTTTTCCCAATAGGTTACCATAACTTAAATGCAATTATTATGGAGGCATATTTTAGTTTAAATAATTATTTTTACCGGATGCAAATTAGCGCGTGACGTCAAATTGAAATAAGTGCTAGCTGTTGATTGATGACGTTTTCCTTTTGCGTATTTAACCGAGATTGAGCCCTGTGATATTAGATATGAGGGTGTTGTGGATCTTTATTTTCATAGGCTGAACTGTCCTTTGATGTTGACGAAATTTAGGATTATTTAAAGCAGAATATCACCTGATACTGGAGTAATTCAATGTATGAATTTCACTCCATTGCTAATTTAG
>NC_090768.1:39385629-39390629 GCF_036898095.1 Palaemon carinicauda | reverse complement strand
GTGGTTGCCGTTTATCATGACAGGAATACTTTTGTGTTTATATATATATATATATATATATATATATATATATATATATACTGTATATGTATATATATATATATATATATATATATATATATATATATATATATATATATATATATATGTACACACACATACATATATATATATATATATATATATATATATATATATATATATATATATATATGTATATTATATATATATATAAAAAAAAGTATTCCTGTCATGATAAACAGCAACCACTTGCAAAACAACAATCTCTTACAAATTGCCCACACTATCGTGTTGTAGTTAGGTAAGGGGGAGCAATATATATGTATATATATATATATATATATATATATATATATATATATATATATATATATATATATATATATATATATATATATATATCTCCAGACAGTTGCTCTTTATTATATAGGGGAGGTGTGTGTATTTACTGTATGTCCCTTACTGAGTGAAAGGGTATTGCCATGATCAGCAAAGCTTGATGTGAGTGATCAGCCAGAAGTCTCCCACCTTCACTAATTCGAAGTTGACACCATGATGATGAAAACTGGCCAAACCCCAGACATGACCAGGGACATGGCTGAGGCTTTTGTTCTGCAGTAGATTAGAATCACTTGCATTTGTTAGTGTTATGTATATATGTATATATATATATATATAAATATATATATATATATATATATATATATATATATATATATATATATATATATATATATATATGTATATATATATATATATATATATATATATATATATATATATATATATATATTTATATATATTTATATACACACTACACACACATACACGCACACAGTGACAATGGGTCAAGGTATATAGTTATTGTTAGAGACTTAAAATCTCAAGTGAGAAACTTAAATAAATATATACCCAGTGTTATATTAGTAGCTCAGCTGTTCCCTGAGTAATTAAGCAAGGTTTTGCATCATTCCGATTCAAACATTGCCCTCTTAACCTTTATACATCAAAGAGAATGAATCGGAATGAATATCATTCACTACCTTCGCCTTCGCCTTCATTCCGAATTAGACTGGACTTAACCTAAGAAAGAAGAGGAAAAGGCATGTTGAATTCATTGCTAAATCACCTTATGTCAACTGAGGATTCTTTGCAACCCACTTTTTAGCTTTATACTTTACCTCCATATTTCTTTCTTTCAAGATGAAAGTGAGTGTTCATTGGGACAGGCGTAATATTTCTTATAACTTGTCAAATCTATTTTCTTTATGGGGATGTTTTCATGTTATGTTGATCTGAAATATGATAATATGAAGCCAGTTATACAATTTAAGAAATAGCATTTAGTGTTACCTTGCCAGGAGTGAAGCCGGTTTGGAGGCAAACACTGGGTTCATACTTATTCTTAAGGATAAACTAAGGGTATGGCAGTCTACTGTGGGGGAGATGGCAGGGGAGGAGCGTTGCCTCCTGGTAGGTTAATTAGTGAAGGATACGATTTTCTTGAGTTTGTTTCCCACAAAAGCTTTAAAATTCTTAATATTTACCTGGTGCGTTTGCAGGAATTTCCCACTGCTGTAACTTAGCGAGCTGAAAGGTCTGTCCGACCCCAACGCCGGATCATATGGCTCTCATTAATTAATTTAATCCAGTTTAATTAAAGTGGGAATATTGCATAGTAACAGTTCTCATGGGGATTTAATAGATGATAAAGAAACGAAAAATCTCTTAAGACAATGAAAAATGACCTTAAGCTTGATTCACTCAAATACCAAACGGCGTTCCTGAACCCATTAGTAACTCGATTTATGTCAGTAATGAAAAGGAAATGTCATAAAAGCAAAGTAATTTATCACCTGTGATTTCTATCTTGGTTATTGCTAGCCAACTTGTTCACTATTCTCTTGGGAAATATCAGAGTTTCTTTTACCTTTGTAACAGTGATAAATCTTCGGTGCTGATATTGTTATGAGTTTCATGGGAGACATGATAACGAAGGTGATAATTCACGTATGTAATTCGAATTAAATGTGTTTTATGATCAATTGTAAGATTAGAAAAGAAATAAAATGCCCACCCACCAAATAGAAAAAACAGTACTTCCAAACTCGCTGGAAAAAGAAACCAAAATGAAAAAAAATCTCTCTCCAACCTCGTTTAAAAGAAAAAACAAAATAAGATCCCTCTCCATTATCGCTTGAAGAAAAAACAAGAAAAGAAAAAATCCTCTCCTATATCGCTTGAAAAAAAAAAATGCCTCCATTCTCGCTGGAAGGAAAAAAATCCATCTCCAATCCCACTGGAAGAAAGTGAACAAAAACTCCTTTTCCAATCTCGCTTGAAGAAAATAAAAACACTCCAATCTCGCTTGAAGAAAAAATCTCTCCAATCTCGCTTGAAGAAGTGAACTAAAATTCCTTTTCCAATCTCGCTTGAAGAAAGTAAAAACACTCCAATCTCGCTTGAAGAAAGTAAAAACACTCCAATCTCGCTTGAAGAAAGTAAAAACACTCCAATCTCGCTTGAAGAAAGTAAAAACACTCCAATCTCGCATGAAGAAAATAATCTCTCCAATCTCCCTTGAAGAAAGTGAACAAAAATTCCTTTTCCAATCTCGCTTGAAGAAAATAAAAATACCCCAATCTCGCATGAAGAAATAAAAATCCCTCCAATCTCGCTTGAAGAAAGTGAACAAAAATTCGTTTTCTAATCTCGCTTGAAGAAAATAAAAACACTCCAATCTCGCTAAAAGGAAATAAAAACACTCCAATCTCGCTTAAAGAAAAAAATCCCTCTCCAATCTCACTAAGAAAACCAAAATATTATAGAAGAGTGAAATAATATAATGATAAAAGAGAGTGTAGCATAATGTTGGGTAATGCACCTGTTCCATAATGAGAATTGTGAGCAAACAATGTCTGACGCATGATGGATCACAGAGATATAAAACAAAGAAGCCACTGGCTGATCAGTAGGAATGATTATGAGTTGGCGTGCACAAATCTCATTACATTATATTGTACATACAAAGAACGTAAAATAGAATTTCTTGTGAGAAAGAAAAGCTATCATACAGTTGGAAATAATTAAAGAATATCATGGCTGATGTTAATGTTCTTGCGTGAGTATACTTGTATCTCTTGTGGTTATCAGTTTCACTTTTGTTGTCGTTATTTTCATCCTGATTCTTGTTTTTATTTTAATTTTTCTTTCTTAGGTCTTCCTCATTTTCATCTTTTCTTTTAATCTTGATGGTGACCTATTTGCCTTCTGACCTTGTTCATTATGGCTTAGGGCGCATTTAATTCTGACGAAAGGTACCAATTTGGAAATTATTATTATTATTATTATTATTATTATTATTATTATTATTATTATTATTAGCTAAGCTACAACCCTCGTTGGAAAAGCAGATTGTTATAAGCTCAAGGGCTTTAACAGGGAAAAGTAGCCCAGTAATGAAAGGAAATAAGGAAATTAATAAACTATACGCGAACTTATAAACAATCACAATAGAATATTTTAAGAACAATAACAACATTGAAACAGATCTTTCATACATGAATTAAAAAAAAGACTTATGAGGAGAATATTTGAATAACAAAAAACTCAGGTCCAGCAGAAGTCAAGTCTGATAGCAGGATGTTTCTAATTAAATTATCTTTTTCCTAATTTTGCCCATTTTCCCAACATTTGAAAGATATTGATAATGAAATATTTTGATATATTTAAAGATATTAAAATATTAAAGATATTTATTTTCGAAAACTCTTTGTGAGGCGCCAGTTTGGTGATAATTGAGAGGCGAGGTGAATGCAACTAACCTTTATTAAACAGACATCGAGTTTAAATACCTGTACTTGCGAGCAAAGAACGTCACAAAAATTCCAGCAAAATTTATCATGAGCTATCAGGTTTATACAGCTTCGTATTAACAGTACATGAAAGAGCGAGTGATAAGATAAAAAGCAAAACCATTACAATGTACGAGCGCGTATGAAACACGTGCAGTACAACTCGGTACTGGAGTACTCTTCCATCTGTTGTTGGGTCTAAACCAGGCCAAAATCTACAGGTAATTGTTATTAAAAGGTCTGATTAATATTAACCAACCACCAATATGTAAAATTATAGGTTGCTCCCAATTGTTAGCTTATGCTGAAGAGACTCATGTTCCTTTGGTTATAAATTCATTCACCATATCGGGGGATATAGTATTTTCCACTAATTTCCTGATAAAAGCGTCTTTCTTTTCGTTTTTCCGCATTGATTAATGCAGCCAAATGTCGTAGCTGTTGTGAGTAACATCATGCAACGAATCGTTTGATTAAGCACAAGACTGCAATCATCATCTTTATTATTTCAGCTCTTTATGTTTTATACTCAACAATTACTTCATCTTTACCGGTCTTCGCAAATTCCAATAGTTTCCATCCTTTTAGTAAATACATATACACTTAAAAATTTGGCGTTTAAAACGATAAAAATCCTGAAATAAATGTTGCTAGGCATTTACCGTTTTTTTTTTTTTAACGGATATATTGACGTTAAGGAGTGATATTACGGTCACCAACCCGTAAAAGATAATAATAAAGTAAGGTAAAAATTACGCTCGCCTTTATTTACTGAAGTAATGTTGAGAACAATATATTTTTACAGAGAATTTCCGATTAAAATTACGGTCTTTTTAACAGCGTAACTACCGATTTCCTTACAACGCTAAGTTGAAGCTCAGCTGCCTCCTTGCTGATCCATTTTCCTTTTAGCCCTATAGAGAAGTGGGTCTTTGGTTCCAACCTCACCTCAAACGTTGGGAGACTAAGGTTCAATCCCACTGAGGGGGGAAAAATTCAACCGTGTCCTGGGACTTTTGTGCCAATGTCGATTCTAGCAAGGGATTTTGGGCTTAGTTGTTCAAGTCAGTTGTGGAGGGGAACAGTAGGGGCTGTCAATCTCAGTCTTAAAGATTGTGAACAACC
>NC_090768.1:39373129-39380629 GCF_036898095.1 Palaemon carinicauda | reverse complement strand
TACTCTCTCTCTCTCTCTCTCTCTCTCTCTCTCTCTCTCTCTCTCTCTCTCTCTCTCTGTATATTTCTTTCCGTCCACGCTCATCGGCAAGACGATAACTACTAGGTCTCTCCCAGTTCCTCGGGTGAGAGGGATTGTAGTTGGGAAGGGGGAGGGTGTGTGAAGGTTTAAATATGTGTTTGCGTGTGTGTGTCATTTTGACAGGTAGCATACACTAGTTTTCTATAAATGTTAACCATATTTCTTTACTTGATGTAAAGTTGGCTTCATCAATTGCAGACGTCTGACACTTGTACAGTTGGCTTCATTAATTCCGGTACACTTCATGGAAGGCTAAGTAGACATCAGTGTACCGGAATTAATGAAGCCAACTGTACATTGTAGCAGGTAACCCTGTTTTTAGTAAGAGAGAAATCACCAATTTATAGATACGTGATCAAAAGATTTTTTTTTTTTTTTTTTTTTTACGGTTTTGTTTCGAAAAAAAAAAATTCTAGTTGCCTAACAGGACTTTGTAATATTTAATAAACGTGCTTTTCATGTCGTGTTTATAAGTCTGCGACTTTATTTCACAGGCAGCGTTGCCAACAGCTTTTATTTTGCTAAACAGTCTCTAGGGGATTGTTCTGCTTGTTAGGGCTATGTCACTGTCCCTTGCCTCTGCCATTAATGAGTGGCCTTTAAACCTTTAAAACTGCTTCAATGTACAGCTGTCAGACAACTTAGGTTCCCGTGAAGTGAGTCCTAATCATATGTTTATATTGTCAGTCTCTAGGGCATTGTATCGCTTACAAGGGCAATGTCACTGTCCCTTGCTTCTGGCATTCATGAGTGGACTTTAAACCTTTAAACTTCACATCACCTTCCATTTGAGAACACTGAATATTGATTCCATCAGAAACATAAATATAAAAAATCTTACTTTTCGAAATATTGTATAACTTTTTGATACATAGCGAACGTGTACTACTGTAAACTAGAATAAAAAAAAAATGTCATTTATAAAAGGGACCCTAACTTTGGGAGTACTCAGCGGTAAATCTTTTCTTCCTTCGAATCCCATTTTTAAACACCTTGAAACGAAACAAAAGTGTTATTGCTTTTATATCAGATGAAGAGCAACAAATCAGCAAAACTGTTCTTGTGATTTATAACATGTAGTTTTTTTGATGAACTCTGCCTTGCTTAATGCTTCAATGTGTCAGGTGCACTTGCCGAAAGACGAAATGAAAAAAAAAATGTCAGAATTCTGCATAAAATAGAATTCTTAGAATATAAGTATCTAGTTAGTTTTTCTAACACGTCCTGTACATTTCCTCTCTCTCTCTCTCTCTCTCTCTCTCTCTCTCTCTCTCTCTCTCTCTCTCTCTCTCTCTCTCTCTCTCTCTCTCTCCCTCCCTCTAAAATTCTTGAGGTATGAAATGAATCCAGTAATTCAGTCTAATCTGTATGTTGGTAAGCACATGTACTTAGGTATTTAGCATTTTAATGGTGTTGTGCCTAATGAAATAAACATTCACCGCTAAAACATGTTTTGATGTTAGTTTTGATATTAACTTTCGGCATACAATCTTTGGTCGTTTGGAAAAGAAAAGCATACGAGTTCCCTCTGTCAGTGTGTTGTAATAGGAGTTTATTTTCGTCAAAGTGAACAGAGAAAATAACGAGGCTTATTATGAACAAGATGAACTTTCCATGGATAATATGTCAGAAATTGAGTCTGAATCCACTCCTAACGACCTGGTTAGAATTCAAGGACCAGGTCGTTATCCTAAACGAGAATTTTGAAAATATACTTTAGATTACTAAGCTGGATTGCTTTTATTCTTTTTGAAGTTGATTTTATTTTTTATAACGTTTTATGTAATATACTATTATAAGGATCTTTTGAACTCTATCGTAGCTTTGATAGTGATCTCTAGGGTAGTGGGCTTTAGTCTACTTTACCACTTATATCAGAACCTTTAAGGGCCTTTCCTGCACATAGTAACAATGGAAGAATAGTTCTACGGCGAATGCAGTGAAAAAAAAAAAAAAACCTATAATAAATGTTGTCACGCATTTACCGTTTTAAAAACGGATATATTAACGTTAAGGAGTGATATTGCGGTTACTAACTCGTAAAAGATAATAACAAAGTAGGGGAAAAATACGGTCGCCTGTATTTACTGAAATACGGCTGAGAACAGTATATTTTTACGGAGAATTTCTGATTAGAATTACATTTTTTGACAGTGTATATGCGCCAGCCAATTGAACTAAAGAGTAGTTATCTTATCATTTATCCTCTCATCTACCTTTACCCAAATTTACTCAATATAGCCATATTTTCTTTATCCTGTATCCTCTCCCCCTATCCATTTAGTTCAAATAGAGTATCCACAAATCAGCTATCATTTGATATCCTTTTTTTTAATTGACCTCGTTAAACTGTATTAGAGGAGTTTGTATTTCCACGAATCAGAAACAAAGCCGATTTTTTTACGCCACAGACTTGCAATTTACTTTCATTTCCATACAGTGCCCTTATTTAAATGAAATGTGGATGGGAAAATGCGTCTACAGTCCTCAGCGTCAGCCATTAGCCTCTATTTACGGCAATCTGTTCTAAAAACTATCCATATTTCATACTAAAACTACTCCGGGATCTTACCGTTTACATTTATTAAAAAACACAAATTGGTCTTGATTTAAAATCTATACTACGTTTAATAAGATAGTGTAATTTTTTACGAGGTTAATGTATAATATCCCAGGCATATATTTAGTCTGAATCAGATCTCACGAACAGAATTAACCCCCCCCCCCCCCACTACCCTGGACTTAAGTTATCTAATTGGAATAAGTGAAACGCTCTATTTTCTGAACCCAATTTAACGTATCTAGTATCTGATCCTCAAGGAAATGATACTCTGTTCAGTGCTCCGGAAAAAAAAACATATTCATCACTGAAGGAAAGGAATTGGACTACGTTTCTTATCCTCTGATACGCTTTTATCTTAGAGTTATCCCCATATGGTTCATATTTTACTTTCTGTGATTTTATTCATTGTGTTCTTTTGTGACCACACACACACACACACACACACACACACACACACACACACACTAAAATATATATGTGTCTGGATTTTGTGGTCTGTTTTTAAGTTTTGGGGAGTCCGTAACCATATCTCCTTTATGGAACTAATGTAAATTTTGGATGCAAATGAACGAAAAATATTACAGGTCAGCAGATAATTTTTTCGCATAGCATATGTGGCTTGAGAAGAATTAAGAAGACGAGAAATTGTGATTTGTAGAAGTGATAAAAAGTTAGTATAGGGGGAAGAGTAGGATCTGAAACTTGGGATGGTTTAGGATATGGAAAAAAAGGATGAAAAGAGCGAAGATAAACAAGTATACTGTATACACCTGTGTATTCATAGGGATTTTTGTCATGTATGTCGGGAGTAATTTTTGATATTGTATTCAACATGAACACCTCGTATTGTCCAAACCCTCCTCTTTAAGCACTTACATCCATTAGTTACTTGTTGATGGACGTGTCATTAGAATGATGAAATCGTGTTTTTTTAATCGATCTAAAATGAGTGAACGTCATTTTGCAAATCAGTTTGAGAAAAAGAAATGATATTGAAAATCATATTTTTCGAGAGCGAAAATTGGTTTCCTGCCATTAACATTTAGAATTAGTTTTAATTGTTGGGAATTTTGTTGGTTACAAAGATCACTTATTTGAACACATCATTTATTGGTGATTGATTCATTGTACCACATAAAATTAATTCATACATTTTTGATAGATTTATTTGGTGGTTGATAGATTTTGTAAGTATTTCATATTCATTGTATTCTTTAGATGTTAATTATTCTTGCATAGGTATCAAATGTATTTTTATATGATATGTAATTTTGAATTCCAATTTTTCGAGATGGAAATTTGTTACAACAAAGTTCCTTTTCAAAGAAACAAAGAAAAGACAAATGAAAAGTAAAGACGCTCCTAGATTGCGACACCTTTTAATTGTTCGAAATCAGACATCTTTGGGAGAGAGGGAAAAAAAGTGTTAAGTTGCACTGATGAAACCCGGAACTTGAATGGACAGTCCAGGAGGAAAGCTCTCTCTCTCTCTCTCTCTCTCTCTCTCTCTCTCTCTCTCTCTCTCTCTCTCTCTCTCTCTCTCTCTCTCTCTCTCTCTCGTGAAGATTCCAATGTGTCGTGATGTTTATCCAATTATTTACCTGAAACGGTTCTCTAATGGAAGCTTTCTCCTTTTAGTTACGCTCTGCAGGTTTAAACCACTGTTCAAAACACCAATGGTATCAATTCGTCTGAAAGAATTGGTGTTCTTTAAAAGGTGCTAAAAGACATTCGTTAACGGGTTTGTTGAGATTTCCCGTATCATCTCATCTGTTATTCCCCCGAAATTGATTGGAGGGGTGGGGGGTGGAGAGGGGGAATGATCGTTGGGCAATTCTTTCAGAATTCCATTGGACAATTCTTTCAGAATTACATTGGACAATTCCTTTAGAATTATATTGGGCAATTCTTTCAGAATTCTATTGGGCTTATTTTGATCTAAGCAATTTGATACGTTGGGCAATTCCTTCAGAATTCCATTGAGCAATTCTTTCAGAATTCCATTGGGCAATTCCTTCCGAATTCCTTTGTGCTTATGTTGATCTAAGCATTTAGTTACAGTTTGATACAGGAATCCTTGGTACAACTCGCTCTGAGGAATTGTGAGTTGCTGTATTTTACCAGGCAAACCACTACTGCTATGTGTACATTCCCAATTTGTTTGGTTACCGCGAAGTAAAGGTGTGATAAGGTGCACTCCTGATCAAAGTGTGCCAATGACCCCTCTGTTCAACTGTACCTGGTTATTAACCGATTCTGGTTGGGTGTATAGGATGGGGAAGGGCTTGGGGACCAGGAACCCAAAGGGGATTTGATACATTATTTACGGAGATTTGCACGCGATTGTACTGAGATACTTTGTTATTACCTCCGCCAATAAAGTTAGAAGGTTATGTTTTACCACCTGTTTATGTGTTTGTGTGTTTGTTTGTGAACAGCTTCCTGACCACAATTTTAATCGTAGAGTAACGAAACTTAAAGAATTAACTACTTTATAAAAGCTGGAAAAGGTTCAATTTTGGAAGGTCAAGGTCACGGTCAAGCAGAATGTCCAATTCACGTAATCAGCCATAAGTTTGGACATCGTTGTCACAGAGACTTCAAACTTGGTTCATATTTGAGTGTATGACAATCCACAACACCTGATACATGTTAAGGTCAAACGTCTGGGTCAAGATCGAGCAAAAGGTCGAGAAATAAGCTGTTGGGGCGGAGGTGTGCGCTCTATCGAGTGCCCCTCTAATTTAAGAAATGTATTCATATTTTGCGTTCAATTTATTCATGTGGTAACATACTGGGCATTCCATATTCTCTATACTTTTTGTTGTTATATTTTCGCGTATAAGTGATTAGTATTTATGATTGTGTTTGATATTTATTTTCCAAGGTTTACAAGTAGCAAAATGAAATTAATTGCCGCAATTTTCATCTCCAAAGAAAAAAAAAGACAAACGAACATAAACAACGCTTCTAGATTGCAGAACTTTTAACTGTTCGGAATGAGGCGAGAAGGAAAAAAGTGTCAAAGTTGCGCTGATGAAAGCCCGGAACTTGAATGAGCAGTCCAAAGAAGGTAGTTAACTGCCTCGAGGAATGGAGAGGAAAGTCTCTCTCTCTCTCTCTCTCTCTCTCTCTCTCTCTCTCTCTCTCTCTCTCTCTCTCTCTCTCTCTCTCTCGGTGTAATTTTTCCCTTGAATTAGACCACAGGGAAAACTTTGGAATCACTCAGGAAAACCTTTGTCAGGCGGATGAAACCGCCGATGTGCCGAGATGTTTATCCAATTATTTAACTGAGAGGATTCCCTTTGAAAACCACAATGGAAGCAATCTCCTTTTGGTTACGTCCTAACGTTTTAACTATCGTTTAACGTACTGGAAGTATCAATTGGTTTTGGATGAAATCCTTAGAAATCTCCATAGGAATGAGGTTATGTTTTACCCCCTGTTTGTGTGTATGTGTTTGTTTGTGAACAGCTTCCTGGCCACAATTTTAATCGTAGAGTAATGAAACTTGCACGGATTAACTGTTATGTTAAAAGCTGGAAATATTAGATTTTGGAAGGTCAAGGTCAGTGTCAAGCAGAATGTCCAATTCACGTCATCACCCATAAGTTTGGACATCGATGTCACAGAGACTTCAAACTTGGTTCGTATTTGAGTGTATGAAATCCCATGCCAGTTAATGCATGTTAAGATCAAAGGTCAAGGTCAAGGTCGAGAAATAAGTTGCCTCGGGGGAGGTCTGCCCTCTACTGAGTGTCCCTCTAATTAATGAATGTATTGGGATTTCTAACCACACCAGTTTGGCCTATACCTTGAAAATTCCATTGTCAGAGAAGGCGGTAAAGGGATTGTGGGTCAGGAACCAAAATGGGAATTAACACTTAAATATTCCTGGCGACATTCCACTCTTCGATGACGTAACGCATGCTTTGTAAATCGGTAGATTTCCGTTTTTATTGTTGCAGCATCATCTTCGGGTACGAAGTTATTGTCATTATTTCTATTATCATTAAATTCCCACGGGCGTGATTACTTTTTTCTTGGGGGGTGGGGGGGGGGTGAGAAATTACGGATTCGTACTTGCATTATTATTATTATTATTATTATTATTATTATTATTATTATTGTTCTTTATTGTTGTTATTTATTATTTATTATTTATTATTTATTATTATTGTTTTCGAATTTCACCTGTTTGATATTATTTTTTTTTTAATGTACGTTGTTGTATCAAATAGTTCAACGCAATGCCTCATGTAAATACCAGCTTACACATCTGCTTATATATTATGTTTATGTGGACAGGAAAGACAAACATCTAAATCAGTCACGGAGAATGAGAGAGAGAGAGAGAGAGAGAGAGAGAGAGAGAGAGAGAGAGAGAGAGACGCAAATTGTTATTTCAATTATACCAACATTAAGCTTGTAATGACACGGAGCTAAACACAAAGGACGACGTTGATTTAGACGAATAGGAAATAAGGATATGGGATTAAATCCGTAATCAAGTTACATTTGATTATTCTGTCTTTTCCGTTCAATATTTTGAAAGTGTAGGTCTAAATACTCTGATTGTATATATATATATATATATATATATATATATATATATATATATGTTATATATATATATATATATATATATATATATATATATATATATATATATATATATATATATATATATATACGGATATATATATATATATATATATATATATATATATATATATATATATATATATATATATATATATATATATATATATATATATACTATATATGTATATATATTATATATATTATATGTACTGTATGTATATGTGTGTATATGTGTGTATGTATATATATAT
>NC_090768.1:39330629-39370629 GCF_036898095.1 Palaemon carinicauda | reverse complement strand
AAAATGGTGGGACCATTTATTTTTAAAACCAAAGACTTTTGCTTATCTAGGAGGAAAGGTTCAGGTTCCATTCTCAATGATATTAAGAATCGATATGCTGTATGCACTTGATGCTCCTTAGCAAAACATATTTTTCTATATTATTGCAAAAGTGAAAGTACGAATATACATTCGTTTTGTCACTAATATTGGAAATAAATGTAGGGACTTGTTGGTAACTTTGTCTGGCGACGTTTCATTGAGCTGATCCTTAGTTCAGTTATGTGCCAATTCACCTCCTTGCCTTATTTTCTTTTTCTGAATTTTCATTGTTCATAGTTTCTGTTTATACAAACTCCACTTGTTTATCACTAGTAAAGTACCTATTTATTTATGCATATATCGACCACACATATCTTCCTGGACTCTACCCAGTGTCTGGGAATTAATTTCTGCAATTCATCTCTGTAGGTTGAAATATCTTATTTTCACTCAACCCTTTGCTTGCTTGATGTAAAGGGCAATCAGGTGTTTTGTGGGAATACCGTAGATCTTGTAAGGAAGTTAGGTTATTTTATACATGGTCTGATCCCTATAGAGGGAGGTTCCCTTCTGAGTACTGTGGAACGAGGATGACCAATTACCCCCAGAGGATACCTCTTTTACAAAGAACGCCTGGATCTATTTTTTTTTTTTTTTTGGTTTGGTCCCATTTGAAAAACAAGTGATTGCAGAAAATGTATGCCTGATTCTTCCTTTCATTTTTTTTTACTTAACCCCTGAGCAATAAAGTTAATATTTATTGCGAAAATATTTCTGTTTTTATCCCATTAACTGTCATATATCTTATTCAGTGTCGGAAATTATTATGTGAACTACCCTCCTGAAGTAACAATGATTTTTAAGTAACTGGAAGCTATGCATTAAAGGGTGGTCCACAATATTTGACAGTTTCTCTGTTGCTGTAAAATACCAAGTCTTCGTTGATATATATATATATATATATATATATATATATAGAGAGAGAGAGAGAGAGAGAGAGAGAGAGAGAGATCGTAACCAATAATCTCAGCGTTAATGATACATATACAAGAAAGGTCAGCATTTTGAAATTCATTTGGGGAGACATTCCCGCTTTAAAAACTACTATGGAAGTGTGTATAAATATTAGTTAAAAAATATAGAAAAATATCAATCACCTGAAATGCATGTAAATTAAAAGCATTGAAACGGAACATTTCACCCTTTTCAGCTATCTAAAAGGTACGTACGTAAAAGACCTTCCCCTAAATTTTCCTTTGTTGGTGTATTTCCAGCTCATCAGGACTCTGATTACGCGTTTGATTAGCTAATTTGAAGATAATCACGGACAACCACGCCGAACTCCACCGGATCAAAAGCAGGGGCCGTGTTATTTACGATCTCTAATAACTCGTGGTGATTTTCTTCGCCCTCTCGAATAAAAGCAAATCGTTAACGGAAATGCATTTTTGTTCTTGGAGTCCGAAAAGATTTAATTTTGCTGCCTCCGCTAACGAGGTTGGATGCAGGTCATGTATGCCTCCAGGTTGCAGGTCATGTATGCCTCTGGGATGCAGGTCATGTATGCCTCCAGGATGCGGGTCATGTATGCCTCCGGGATGCGGGTCGTGTATGCCTCCGGGATGCAGGTCATGTATGCCTCCGGGATGCAGGTCATGTATGCCTCCAGGATGCGGGTCATGTATGCTTCCAGGATGCGGGTCATGTATGCTTCCGGGATACAGGTCGTGTATGCCTCCGGGATGCAGGTCATGTATGCCTCCGGGTTGCAGGTCATGTATGCCTCCGGGATGCAGGTCATGTATGCCTCTGGGATGCAGGTCATGTATGCCTCCATGATGCAGGTCGTGTATGCCGCCGGGATGCAGGTCATGCATGCCTCCTCCGGGATGCGGGTCATGTATGCCGCCGGGATGCGGGTCATGTATGCCTCCGGGATGCAGGTCATGTATGCTTCCGGGATGCAAGTCATGTATGCCTCCGGGATGCAGGTCATGTATGCCTCCGGGATGCAGGTCATGTATGCCGCCGCGTTTGTTTGTGTCGTCTCTGGGAATTATTGGTGAACTAGTGTACCGGAGCCGTCAAAAATGACGGCTAAATATTTTGATAGATATGCACACACGCGCACGCTCTTGCACAGAGATTCAATTCTCCCCCCCCTTTCCTCCTTTCCTAACTACAACCCGACAGTTTCGGGAGATTGTGGTTTCCTAGTGAACCTCTCGGCCCCCTCTCACCAGGGTATGGCTACTCCCTCCCCTACACGAGGGACTGGGATAGACCGTGTAGTCATACGTCTGGCAATGCCACCGAGTATGAAAGGGAAGACATATATATATATATATATATATGTATATATATATAAATATACATACATAATTATATATATATAAATATATATACATACATATATATGTACACTCACATATATATATATATATATATATATTATAGAGAGAGAGAGAGAGAGAGAGAGAGAGAGAGAGAGCGTAACATAACATTTATTAGTTGAAGGAAATATAATCCTGATTTAATTATTATAGTATTTTCCTTGCATTGATGAAGATCAGATCTGATTATAGGATTTAATTTCTTCTTAGTCTGAAAGAAATATCCATTTTTGTTTTTTAAAGAGAGAGAGAGAGAGAGAGAGAGAGAGAGAGAGAGAGAGAGAGCACATGACATTTACTAGTTAAAGGAAATATAAACCTGATTTAATTACTGCAGTATTTCCCTTGCATTAATATAGATCAGATCTAATTATAGGATTTAATTTGTTTTTACCCTGAAAAAATATCCATTTTTGGTTTTCAATAATAGCTTGTATTTTTTACAGCCACAGTGAGAAATATGTTCTATTCATATATTCCTGGTGTACTGTTTATAAAATATGATTATGGCATAATTACGATCAGTTTTATACCACTATAACTTAGAATTTTGTGTTGGCCTTAAGTCAGGAAACTTTTTAGAAGACCTTTTATCATATCTTAATTCTCACGCAAGATGAGAAAAGATGATAGCTTCGCTTGTGGGTCTTTAAAGTTGGTTATGGAAATGATTATGATTGTTGGGTAGAATTTTCTGGGTAAGGAAATTAGGCTTTATGAAGCATTGGGGGAGGGGGGTAGTTGAAATGGACTTTTAATATTATAGGTGTAAGTGATTGAAAGGGTCTGAGTATAGATTTTAATTAAACTTTGTTTTTCCACCTTGTTTGGTTATGAATTTCTTTTAATAACAGATTCAGTTTTTTTTAAGTATAAGACTAGTCAGTTTTAATTTGCCGCAACGGTTATATAATTATTGGCGTATATACACGGGTATATATATATATATATATATACATATATATAAATATATATATCTTTATATATAATTTATATATATATATATTTGTATATATGTATATATATATATATATATATACACATATATGCATTTATATATATGTATATATACACATATACAGTACACACACACACACACATATATATATATGTATATATCTAGACATATATATATATATATGTGTGTGTGTGTGTGTGTGTGTGCGCACGCGTGTAATTAGAAATGGTAACGGCAGCTGGTATATTTGTCTTATTTTATCTTAGTAATCTTCTTTCATTTTCCACAGACTCGAATAATCTTACCTCTTTCATCCATCCTGTATGTGTTTGCTCCTCAATTACAAATATATCCCATTTTCATTTATCTCAACATATTATCGTCCAATATTTTTATGTCTTCTGGCAATGTCCTACTTAGCGTTATCATCACATATATTATTCCAGTTTATGGATAAATTTTCTTTCTATAAATCTTTATTATTAGTCTTAGTATTTTTTATTCTGGAACAAAGCTTTGTGTGTCTTTATCATTATATGAGAGATGGTGATATATAATTGTCAAATATTTCTTTAAATTAGTTCTTCAATACACAAAGCTTGGGAATATTATCCTCGTATATGAGTTATATCATTGCTATGATTATTCATTCCATGATGTGTATGTTTAAAGTTTACTAAGTATTTTACCCCAGTTTTAGTATGTTGCATTTTTGTTAGTTCATAAAAGTTTATTTACCGAAATTCCGATTGTCTTTTGAATAATGTCGAATGTACAGTAGTTACTTCTAATTTTTTTAATTATAGAAAATATTTATAGCAAGCAGCTAATTCAAGTTATTATTATTATTATTATTATTATTATTATTATTAATATTGTTACTGGCCAAGCTACAACCCTAGTTGGGAAATAAGATGCTATAAGCCTAAGGGTCCCCAACAGGAAAAAAATAGCCCAGTGAGGAAAGGAAATAACGAAATAAATAAACTATATGAGAAAAAATAGAAGTAGAATATTTCAAAAGCAATAACAACATCAAAACGGATATGTCATATATAAACTATAAAAAGACTTATGTCAGCCTGTTCAACATAAAAACCTTTGGTGCAAGTTTTTAACTTTTGAACTTCTGATTCACTAACACAGGGATCAGGGATGAGTCGTTTTGTTTATTCGTACAAAATTAAATGGAATTAAGAACATAAATTAGGTTCGGTGAAATTCATAGTTAAACGATTGCATTTGCATGCCTGCAAACCTCCAAAGTTGTTTTTTTTTTTTTTTTTTTTTTTTTTACGACTGTATTACAAAGGTCACGATATGCGTCTTTCTTTATAACCCTCGTTTCTTGAGTTTTATGAATATTTTTTTGTTTTTTATTAATTTATGCCTAGAAAAATCAAGTTGGTATATAATATTTTATCCAGAGTATTTACTTTTTTTTTTGCGTTTTAAGTGCATGTAGGTGCGTTTAGTATCGAAACGAAGTCTGAGAAATGTGTACGTATTGGATATGATTAGAAGGGCTATGACTGTGGGAGTGATTTAGAAATTATACAATGTAGGTTTTTTTTAATTTGTTTTTTTGATTATATATATATATATATATATATTATATATATATATATATATATATATATATTTATATATATATATATATATATATGTATATATATATATATATATATATCGTGCATATGGACGACAACTTACATATGTTACTGTATATACATGTGCATATATAATATTTTAGGTAGTAAAGTTCAATTGCATACATGCAGTAGTAGCTTTAAATGTAAGCAAAGACATAAAACGCATACATGTTTCTATGAACTGTTCTATTTTCATATATCAAACTTCATATCCTGAAATTATGCTCAGCAACTAATTAAAAGACATTTTGTCTCTGTACCATAATGCACAACCCTTATTTTTCCTGAAGCGTAAATTGCCTGTATGAGTCGATACAAGCAGGAACCCACATAATAAATGAGGAAGGGTCAGGGAGAGAGAGAGAGAGAGAGAGAGAGAGAGAGAGAGAGAGAGAGAGAGTTCGGTTAATTACAAGGAAGGGGAACGCCGTTGCCCGTTCACATTTCATCTTTATGAAATCCGTGTTAAATTTGCAGTAGAGAATGCAAGCCACAGCTGGGGCGACTCTAACCTTATTCGAGGAGGGGTTCTCTTAATGTTTGGGTATTCATTGGCTCTTTTATTCTTATTAGTGGTGTCTGCAAGTACAATTTGTGTGTATATATACAGTATATATATATATATATATATATATTTATATATATATATATATACATACATATATATATATATATATATATATATATCATCATCATCATCATCATCATCATCATCAGCAGCCATAATTAATCCACTTTTAGCACAATGGCTTCAGACATGTCCTTCCACTCGAGTCTGTTTATGGTGTTTCTATGCCAGTTTCTACCATATTTATATGTGCGTATATATAAATACACATACAACACATATATACACACATTTATATATATATATATATATATATATTATATATATGTATGTATACATGTATATATATGTAAATATACATGTGTATAAATATATGTATATATGTATATGTATATATATATATATATATATATACTGTATATATATACACTTTTGCATACATATATACTGAACCTCTTAATGCAGGATTCTCAATACCTTGGAATTAATAACTAAAAGTAATTAGTTACATATGATAATGAATCTACCCTGCTCAGGATTTGAACGTATTCCGTTAGGGGTTGGAAGTTGGGTTAAAGCGTCTTTAACTACATTGCCATCAAAGAGATATATAAGACGATATCGACTCATTTGTAAATTGCAATGAACCCATCTACAACCCTTAATACACCTCTGTGTCCCGATCATAGCATATGAGTCTTTTTTCCCATCCAAAGTACTGTACAACACCTGATATTGAATGGAACCCGTGAGTATGTTACTTGATGATCAGTCACCTTACTGAAGCCCTTGTAAATACAGGTTTGAATCCTGGGCAGGGTAGATCCTCTTTTGTTATGTAATATCATTTATTAGGTGTGAGTTATTTGATGGGGTAAAGGGAGTTCATAATACTTATAAGTTATTTGTTCAATGTCTGAGAATATGAAAATATCATGAGTGATATTGACAAACTATATATATATATATATATATATATATATATAGATATATATTGGAGAGAGAGAGAGAGAGAGAGAGAGAGAGTGCATGTGTTTGTTTATATGTTTATATTCTTATTTGATATGATATTTACCATCAATACCGAAAATATACCGTAATTTTATAATATGCTATTTTTCATAGTTTCAATTAGTAAGTGCTCGCTGCCGTTTCCTATGATGCAAAGGGATATGTTATTACAACCTAGAAATCATTTCGAAACAGTTTTTCAAATTAATTTTATATATATCGAGATAACGTTAATTGTTGGTGGCTGCCCTTTACCAGACTTTGACCCATATCAGAATTTCCCCGAAGGTTAATCCTCTTGAAAACAGCGGGAAATGAACGTCCCTGATCTAATGACCTGCGGAATTTCATCACGCATTTCGTGTTCTGTGAGTTGTTATCCTTCCGCATTTACGGGAACGTTTGAAACCCTGGAATTCAAGAACGTTTGGAAGTGGTGAACGATTTACATTAAGTATTGAGGAACTTTTCAGTATTTTTTTTACGATTAGATGATTTTGTGTGTCGATTTAATGAATTTGTGCGTTGATGTAATGAATCTGCTCGTTAATTTAATGAATTTGTGCGTTGATTTGACGAATTTGTGCGTTGATTTGATTAATTTGTGCGTTGATCTAATGAATTTGTGCGTCGATTTAATGAATTTGTGCGTTGATTTGATGAATTTGTGCGTTGATTTAATGAATTTGTGCGTTGATTTGATGAATTTGTGCGTTGATTTAATGAATTTGTGCGTTGATTTGATGAATTTGTGCGTTGATTTAATGAATTTGTGCGTTGATTTGATGAATTTGTGCGTTGATTTAATGAATTTGTGCGTTGATTTGATGAATTTGTGCGTTGATTTAATGAATTTGTGCGTTGATTTGATGAATTTGTGCGTTGATTTAATGAATTTGTGCGTTGATTTAATGAATTTGTGCGTTGATTTAATGAATTTATGCGTTGATTTAGTGAATGTTTGCATTTAATTAATGAATTTGTGCGTTGATAAGGCTTTGTTTCTTCGTAATGATTTTGAGATGAATTTTTTTATTCAAGTTTAGTATTAAGGATTTTTTCTTATTTTAGGTAATATATGATTTTTAAAAGTTGATCATTATTTCATTTTGTTAAGTTGGTATAAGATATAAATAAGTCTGTGTATAAAATATAAGATAACTTCCTGCTAAAGATAATTTTGTATTATCATTTTGGATATTTTTCTAGTTCACAGAATATCTAATATATTGTAAACCACGTGCAGAATTCTCTGTTAAGAGTAGATTGTTTCAAAGATAAATGCACAGGTATGGACATCCACATTCATAACCTTCATTCCATCAAAGGGAGAGAGAGAGAGAGAGAGAGAGAGAGAGAGAGAGAGAGGAGGTCATCAGTAATTTAGAAATGCTAAACTGGTAATTGACAATATCGATAATAGGCTTCTAAAATTATATGCTTAGGAATTAAGTACAGTTCAATAAATATTGAATGATGTACAAAAGGAAGTGACTACATTTTAAAAGATGTTTCGGAATTTGCGATTTGTTCATACATGTTTAACTAATCGTGTAAGCGTTGCCCAAAACTGTGACTGATACATTTACACGACTTTCGAGGTGTGAAAAAACTTTGTCTTTTAATGAGTTCTTCACAGTTTAAAGGTTTAATGGCCGCTCATGAAGGGCAGAGGCAAGTGACAGTGACATTGCCCTATCAAACAGGACAATGCCCTCGAGACTGATCACATATACTGTATATTAACGCCCAAGGCCCCTCTCCACCCAAGCTAGGACCAAGGAGGGCCAGGCAATGGCTGCTGATGACTCAGCAGATAGACATAGGCTCCTCCAAACCCCCCATCATTAGCTCACATGGGTAGTGAGGTTGAGCGACCAAAGGAACTAACGAGTTTGAGCGGGATTCGAACCCCAGCCTGGCAATCACCAGGTAAGGACGTTATCAACAGCAAACAGTTACAGGAACTCTGAAATGAAGTCATATAATAAGAAAAGGTTCGACCATATTAGTAAATTGGATGATTTGGTCTTCATTTTTGTCATAAAGGTTATCGAGATAGACATATCACTTGTCTTTGATGTACGACCTCGTTTAATTTGAGAGTTATTTCTTATAGCTCATGTTTCACTTCATCGTATCTACGTGACTAAAATGTTAGTATTTTATGGTTTTTCAAAAGGTGACATTTGCATAGCTTAATATTATTTGTTATAAATAGCTCACCAATTACAACTGCACCTGTTGCTATTAATCGTTCGTACAATGAAGTGTTTATACGCGGCATTTTTAAGTAGGAAACTTCTCATAAATATTAAATCGTGAAGTATGTTTTCTTACAATAATATTGCAAAATTTTAGCCTTATAAATACACACACATATATATTTATATATGCGTGTGTGTGTGTTCGTGTTTGTTTATGCGTATGTGTATGCGTAAATACATGCATTTCATCATCCTCTGTATTTTAATATAAATATTATGATATGAAGCCGAGTGCTTTTTATGTTCAGTTCAGCTTTTTGTAGTACAATAGCTGCAGGAAAATTAACTAAAAAATATACATGTATTTAGTTTATGTTCCTAGTATGTAGGGGAGTCTCTCTCTCTCTCTCTCTCTCTCTCTCTCTCTCTCTCTCTCGTTTTGGAAGTCTACGGATCGTGTGCCGACTGAAATTACGGCGCAATAACGCACGCGCGCGCGAGCGCGCATCCGCTTATTCCGTCTCTGGAGTTTAACCGAATCAAACCGAGCTCGGAATGAAGTTGACTGTTATAGATTAACTCGGTGAGACATCCAATTCCCGAGAGCGAGATTAGATTCAATTCAGATGGTCTACTCGCTGAATATATGCAAATGTACACAATGAGATACGAGGCAAAAGGAGTCGAGGCCTCGTTCGGCGGGACTTAACCCCGAGAAGACCGGCGTAGCTGAGGCGTCTTATTTTAATTGCGTTTTGTGCAATTCGTCTCGTTTGCAACTTCTTTTAGGCATTCGGGGCGATGTCATTTTCTTATCAATTATTTGGAAATTTGAAAGTGAAGCTAAGAATTTTCATCTTTCGTGGCTATATATATATATATATATATATATATATGTATATTTATATGTATATGTGTGTGTATAATATATATGTATATATACATACAGAGAGAGAGAGAGAGAGAGATGTGGATTTGTGTTCCTGTGCATGTATGTGTTCTTTCTGCGTATTGTATGGGGTGGTATTATTCTAGCATCAAAATTGGATTTAGATGCAGTAGCTCCTGTTGTGCTATAATATCTTTAGTAAAGCGGATTAATTATGTAATCGCTTTTTATGTGGAAGGTATAATAGAATTATCGTTTTTCCCTTAAAAACGTTCGATTTTATGCTGCTGTTGACCTGTTCAATGAGTCAGTTACCCAGTGGACTTTTAAATCTCAATTATAGTCAATTCTTTTTAGTGAGGCAGATTTGCACCGACTCGCAGGGGTGCCATTTTAGCTTGGAAAAGCTTCCTGATCGCTGATTGGTTGGTTGGACAAGATAATTCTAACCTATCAGAGAGCAGGAAACTTTTCCGAGCAAAAAGGGCACCGCTGCGAGTCAGTGCAAATGCGCCTCATTAAAAAAAATGAGTGTAGTTTGGTACTGTAAAGGCAAAATGATCCCAACATACTTTTTCAAAATCAGGTGGTCATCACTTTCTGAAACCATCCTGAGGAAACATTAGGAATGGTCAGTATTTGGACGGGTTACCACCGATAAACCTCCCTCAACAACAACAAAAATAGTTATTCACAGTCGATACGTACAAACTCTTTTTGCTTGCCTGTATCCATGAGAATTGTTTTTCATGAAAGTTTGCAAACTTTTTTAATGAAAATAGTTTATATTTTTTAAAGGGAGGTTTATTACGTTCGAAGATGGAGAGAGTAAAATAAATCGTGTAATAGTATTCGGGATCATTTAGGTAGCCGGTATTTTGTGAGTGGTATAAACAGTTCTTTAATGGAGTACCAGAGGATATTAGTCTGGTCGAAGGGACATTCGACCGTGGATAGGTCTATTTTTTTTATAGCAACATTCCTTGTAATGCAATGATATATCTAACGCTATGAGAATTTGGTGCAGTATATAGCTTTTAAAATTTATTGTGATATAGGCTATTCAAATGTTAGAAGAGCATTCGCTAGCTATCTGAAATTGCATCTACAAGAGTAATTGATTTAAAAATTGGGATAATGCAGTTTTTTTTCCTTTTTTGGGGTTTTTGTATTGTTAGTTGCATAAATCTATTTATGAAAGAGCGTGTACAGTACATTCAGATCGCTTTCTATAGATTTTTGTGGGATTGTGTTCAAATAATCTGAAATTTTAGGACTTTTTATGAAATTATTTTCATTTAATTCCTTATACACTTTTGTGAGTGTATATTATATGATGGTTTCTCGGGCAAACTTATTAAGCGGTTAAGGTATTCGTGTTTTCATTGAGCACTTAATACAGTTAAGGTTTAGACATTCTCATCCTTGCTATGAGCATTGTTTACATTTTTTGAAAGCCCTCTTTTCTGCTTTCTTCTCCTGCGTATTGTAATTGCTAAGGCACCTTTCTCTTCCTTTCGGGGTTGTTTGTCTGTAGCTCTGCCACATTGCTGTCATTCTTGATATGTTGTAATTTGCTGTTTTGTTTTAGCATCCAGGTTGTAGGTTAGCGAAGGCACCAGCCACCCGTTGAGATACTACCGGTAGATAGTTTTTGGGCCCTTGACTGGTCAGGCGGTACTATATTGGATCCCTCTATGGTTACGGCTCATTTCATCTTTGCCGACACATATACAGAATAGTCTGGCCTATTCTTTACACATTCTTCTCTTTCCTCATACACTTGACAACACTGAAATTATCAAACAATTCTTCTTCTCTCAAGAGGTTAACTACTGCACTGTAATAGTTCAGTGGCTACATTCCTCTTGGTAAGGGTAGAAGAGACTCTTTAGCTATGGTAAGCAGCTCTTTTAGGAGAAGGACACTCCAAAATTAAACCATTGTTCTCTAGTCTTGGGTAGTGCCATAGCCTCTGTACCATTGTCTCCACTATCTTATGTTAGTTATCTCTTGCTTTAGGGTAGACTCGGGCACACTATTCTATCTTGTTTCTCTTCCTCTTGTTATTTTGAAGTTTTTAACCTCTTATTTTCAAGTTTTTATAGTTTATATATGAAAGATTTATTTCAATGTTATTATTGTTCTTAAATTTCTCTTGTAGTTTTTCCTTATTTCCTTTCTTCACTGGGCCATTTTCCCTGTTGGAGCCCTTGGGCTTATAGCATCCTGTGTTTCCAACTAGGGTTGTAGCTTAGCAAGTAATAATGGTAATAATAATAATACACTATTTGGTCTTAGTCTGAGGTCACCTGATCTGGATTAACTTCACACACTTCTAAATTAGTATTAGATTGAATACTTTTCGCAATTTTTAATTTCAAATTACCGGTAGTATGAGTATATATATATATATATATATATATATGCAGAAGAACCACAGGGAAAATGAAAATACAGAATATACACTTGAGTCCTGACTAGTTTCGTGATACTTCCTCAGAGGACTGATTTATTGAGAGAGGTTTCTTACAATTTATAGGGAAAGCAAAAGTACGAACATACATATAGAGATTTAGAGAACAATGACACTCCCTTACCCGCTACCTGGGCTTGACTCAGGTGTAAGGAGGAGGAGTCCGCAAGCTCGTTAGACACCTGCTAAAAAGGGTCATTTCTAGTGGCGGGTATATTCTTGTTTTCTTCTTATTTTACTTTCATTACAGTTATTTATATGTCAATGCGGTAGCCTTATCTATATAAATACATAAGCAAAACATACACAAAAATACAAATACATACACATATATACATATATATATATATATATATATATACATATATATATATACACACATACATACATATACATATATATACACATATACACACATACACATACATATACATACACATACACATATACATATATATACATACATACAGATACAAATACATATACATATACATAAATACTTACACATACACATACATATACATACACATACATATATACATATATATACACATATATATACACATACATATATACATATATACACATACATACCCATGCATATATACATTTATATGTATACAACATTAATATCATAAACATATAATCATGTATATATCAATACTTATATCTAGCATAACACTATATAGTGCCAATATACTTATGCATACTATATAAAATAATTGTTTCCTTTAATGAATGGTAGCTTAGGTCTAAATATTAATTTCACACCGCATTGACATATAAATAACTGTAATGAAAGTAAAATAAGAAGAAAACAAGAATATACCCGCCACTAGAAATGACCCTTTTTAGCAGGTGTCTAACGAGCTTGCGGACTCCTCCTCCTTACACCTGAGTCAAGCCCAGGTAGCGGGTAAGGGAGTGTCATTGTTCTCTAAATCTCTATATGTATGTTCGTACTTTTGCTTTCCCTATAAATTGTAAGAAACCTCTCTCAATAAATCAGTCCTCTGAGGAAGTATCACGAAACTAGTCAGGACTCAAGTGTATATTCTGTATTTTCATTTTCCCTGTGGTTCTTCTGCATCTGAGCATCACGTTTTCCTGTGATTTTTACGCATATATATATATATATATATATATATTTATATATATTTATATATATATTTATATATACACATATATATACATATATACTTTTATATATATATATATATATATGTGGATAGAGAGAGAGAGAGAGAGAGAGAGAGAGAGAGAGAGTGAGTCAACATCAGTTATTTGTTTTGATTACCATTACTTCGTGACTTATATTGGATTTAGGTAGAATATGTAAACTAAATCTTTATTTTCCTCCTATTTATGCAACATTTGCATTCCGCAACTCCAAAAACAAGATATTTTCTTTTTTATATATAAATCCGTTGTGAGTGATATCTCTAATCATACATCTCGCTTTCAATAAAAGTTTTTAGACATTCTTTCAGCATGATATTATGCTTTTGTTAACTTTTAAACTTTCCCAAAAAGAATGAATGGAGTCTTGTGACATGACTGGGGAAGATTATGAAAGATAAGTAATGTCACTCATTATATCTAAAATCTGTTAAGGCAAACTTGGGCAAACGACGCCCTTAATGACTGGCCATAACTAAGACGCAAATGAGGCCATGACCTTATATCAGAATTAATTCACGAAAGTTTGAGAAATTATGAATTATTTTTCTAGATTATAATAGGAAAGATGAGAATCATTATACTTTTCAGGGAAGAATTTTCATTAGAAAAAACTGGAAACTTGTTGCTGTAAGGAATGTGTGAACAATGGATTTTAATTTCTAACTCATAGTTTATCAAGTGGGTGACTGATTTAGAAGCGCTTTTATAGGATAAAAATTATGTCATATCTGGAAATTTCTGATATTTTGGAAATCATAGAAATTCTCAAACAGTAAATAGGTAAAAGGAAATTATTATTTATAAATTATCATTTAATGTTTTTAGCAAATCGTGAGGAATATTGAATTGCAAAGATGATGAAATTAAAAATGTTGACTCAGATTTGCTACAAGAAGTCAAATGTAAAATGTTCACGGATGGGATAAGAAATGATTTAGATTACCCTTTTCTCTAATGGTTACCAGATTAATGCTTTACATCTTAAGTAAAGCCGAACGTCAGAGAATTAATAAAGTCATTTGAAGATATAATATATAAGAAAGGGTGATATTTTAATATACATGAAAATGTCTTTAACAAAAAAAGTAGATATCATTCTATTGAATAGGTAAGGTGCATAATTATCCCATACAATTACCTTTCGCCAACGAAATTGGAAGGAGGTTATGTTTTTGCCCCTGTGTGAGTGTGTTTGTGTGTTTGTTTGTGAATAGCTTCCTGGCCCCAATATATTCGCAGAGGAATGAAACTTGCAGGGAATAACTTATGTAAAACGATGGATATAAATTTTGGAAGGTCAAGTTCACGGTCAAGCAAAATGTCCAGTTCACGTAATCAGTCATAAGTTTGAACATCGCTGTTACAGAGACTGCAAACTTGGTTCATATTTGAGTGTATGAAAATCCACGTCAACTAATACATGTTAAGGTTGAGGAGTAAGCTGTCTCGGCGGAGGTGTGCGCTCAGCTTAGTAACCCTCTAGTCCACGCCAACTAATACATATTAAGGTCAAAGGTCAAGGTCAAGGTCGAGAAATAAGCTGCCTAGGCGGAGGTGTGCGCTTTGCTGAGTACTCCTCTAGTCCACGCCTACTAATACATGTTGAGGTCAAAGGTCAAGGTCGAGCTAAAGGTCGAGATATAAACTGCCTCGGCGGAGGTGTGAGCTCTGCTGAGTACCCCTCTAGTTATTTTATGTTCTTATAATTTTTGCACGTTCCCTTAGACACTCAAGCAGCTTCCTATTTTTGGTTGGCCAAGTGATAAACAAAAAAGTAATTTCCCCCGCGGAGAGGTTAAATGAGAAGCCATAATGTAGGGAAATAAACTAAGATTTCTATTTCGTATATCACGTTTTCATGTATTTCTAAACAATATGTCGACCGTGTTATTAAACGATATTGTTTAATCATGGTCAATATTTTTTGGGAATTTGCTTTTATCATATATATAGATTCTCTCTCTATCTGTATGCATGTATATATATATATATATATATATATGTGTGTGTGTGTGTGTGTGTATATATATATATATATATATATATATATATATATATATATATGTATATATATAATAATTTTCTGTTCTAAGGTAGGTAACACGGCTTGTGCTTTGTGTAGAATTTGTAGGTTATTTCTTCATATAATCTTTCCCTTTCGTTTACGTGTGTTTGTCACGGAAGACATTACTGTTTGTGGTACGATTTTTTCTTCTTCTTTTTGTAGATAGGAGTATGGTCAAACCGATTAAGCTATAAAGCTGATATACAGTGCATCTGGAATTTCCTCCCCCTAGTGCAGTGTACCATAATCGTATCAGGTAAGGCTTATACGGAATAAACCGCGTGAGTGTTTCAGTGGCAAAGTAAAAGAATTTTTGAACGGATGATAGAAAAATATTAGGAACCTAATTCCAAGTGACTTGCCGAGATCCGGCTACCACTGCCCCTAGCCCCAAATCCCGCAAAAGGGTTAAAAAGCGTATGGTAGAAATGCGTATTGCTTAAGGATATTACACCCCTCCCCCTTTTAAAGACCAGTCTGCCATGTGGTTTCTGTGATTGCGTGCTTTATCGCTTGGTTCATGTTTGATTGGGCAGGGTTGTGGTGGCCTATTTGGTAACGTCCCTGACTGGTGATCGCCAGACTGGCTTTGAGTCCCGCTCAACTTGTAGTTCCTTTAGTGGCTGAAACCTCACCATCCTTGTCAGCTAAGGATGGGGGTTTTGGGGAGGCCTATAGAACTACTTGCTGAGTCATCTGCAGCCATTGTCTGGCCCTCCTTGGTCCTAGCTTGGATGGAGAGGGGCTTTGGCGCTGATCATAAGTGTATGGTCAGTCTCTAGGGCATTGTCCTGTTTGCTAGGGCAATGTCACTGTTCCTTGTCTCTGCTATTCACGAGCGGCATTTAAACCTTAAACCTTATGGTTCACCAGGTGCAAAAAGGTACTTCTCCTGGTTCAAGGAAAATGGTATGGGGTAACACCCTCACCCCTAGAGATTTGTGAAAACCAAAAAATACCATTCTGGCACCACCTCCCAAAAAGGGAAAAATGCTTATGGGTATAGAAAGTCAGAAATACCTCTGTTTACCTATGTTTGTGCGTGGAGTGTATTTGCGTAATGGGGCGATATTAAGCCTTGAAAAACTTAGCGTATCTACACAGTATTAGATGAAATATTTTTCAGCTTCGAATGAATATGAAAGGAAACATATATGTTTAATGCCTTTTGGAAGCCACGAATCTTTTTTTTTTGTATATATAAATATATATATATATATATATATATATATATATATATATATATATATGTGTGTGTTTGTCTATCGAAAGACAGGAGCCTTTATTATGATTTATTTTCATAAAGTTTTTGATATTAATATTTGGTTAAATATTTTTGTAGTCGGAACGCAAAATGTTTTTCATGATTAATGTTGACAAACATACGGACAGCCCCAATAATAATAACAATAAAAGCGTCCATAACCATAATAATAACAATAAGAGGAGTACTATTAATATCACAAAGTTAAACTATCGGGTAAAATTTTATTGCAGATATTTACTACTTCTGGGGAAGTGGTATTAGAGGATTTATTCGTTCCAATACAATGAAATCCTTATCGGGAGTTGTTGTTTGCAAGGCTTCCTATTTTCCGGGGGAAATTCGACGGTGTCTGGAGGATGATAACAATAAAATCCTCTAATTCTTGATACGAAAAGAGGTTTCCTCTATTTCAGGGCACGGGTTGGAAAATATCTAACTGGTTACAATAACATCGAAATCGATACGCAAGGGTGAGGAGGTGTAATCCTTATATAGCTTTTTAATGGTTCGCCTTTGCAATATCCTTCTGCGCGAGGAAATTTATGTATAATATTGGTCTGTTCTTCGTTACTTTTGGGCTACATAAGGTTGAGTTCAATATAACTCTCTAGTTTCAAGCTACTGTATGGATCAAAGAGTGTATTTTCTATCCAATAATGTTTCTTAAATGCTACCCATCGCGTTTGCTAAGGTCCGCCTGCTGAGTCATTAGTAGCGAATTTTTGGCCTCCCATGGTACTAGCATAGGTAAAGCCAAGGTTTATATACAGTACATATATAGACCTTGTGTAAAGATATCCTTGGGCAGTAATCATATGGCCATTGCCGTGCCCTTGCCTCTGCTACTCTTGTAAGACCTCTAAACCTTTAAACTCTTATGTTTTTTTGCAAACAAATTTACTTCAACCATAACGTTATGCGTTAACAGCAGCCATAGATAACTCATTCTTCTAGAACTCGTAAACCAATGTGTTCAGGTTGTGAAAATATTTATGATGATTCTTCTTAATGTCCTTTCTGAAACCGATCCGATACAATATAAACGTGTTCAAGTATTGATTTTCTAAAAAGGAAAAATAAAGCATGGAAGGCAGAAAATTCTGACCACAAAATTATAGTACCTTTAATGGAGGAAGATTAAAGAACACACTATGTAGACACCTTACCACAAGGAAAATTGGGTGTAGGGGAAAACATCGGTTCTCGTGTATATATATATATATATATATATATATATATATATATATATATATATATATATATATATATATATATATATATAGTGTGTGTGTGTTTGTAGTATTTAAAAAATCTTAAGTCATATAATTTATAACGTTTGTTATGGGTGTTTTATATACCATATTTCCTTGTTTACATTGCCTTTTTTTAAAGAAATAATATTTTTTTTTTCATAAGAAAACACAAACATACTGTTAGTAGCAATTACAGTATATGCGTAATTTGTTTTCCAGTCGAGGCGCCTCGCCTTTCTCTATATCTCCCCTCTAAATCGTCATATGTTCTTGGTCTGACTCGTCTCTGTCTCGGTCCTTTTGATCTGTAAATGAAGTCGGGGATTTGTATTCCCTTAGGTCAGCCAAACCTTACACCTTACTCGCTAACCCCACCTTTAAATCCAAAACACTAAGCCTAAGCCTAATTCCTCCTTTGGGACAACATGTATGAAATACATTTGCTTGTATTTAATAGGAAATACATTTGTATGTATGCAATAGGGAAGAAATTAGCTTGTATTCAATAGGGAATATACACATTTGGTTGTATTCAGTAGGAGACATATTTGCTTGTATTTAATAGGAAATGCATTTGCAAGTATGGAATAGGAAACAAATTTGCTTGTATTCAGTAGGAATTACATTCGCTAGTATCAGTGGGAAACACATTTGCTTGTATTCAATAGGAAATAGATTTGCAAGTATTCAAGAGGAAAGAAATTTGCTTGTATTCAACAGGGAATATTTACATTTGCTTGTATTCAATAGAAAACACATTTGCTTGTATTTAATAGGAAATACATTTGGAAGTATGCAATAGGAAAGAAATTCGTTTGTATTCAATAGGGAATATACACATTTGCTTGTATTCAGTAGGAGACACATTTGCTTGTATTAATAGGAAATACATTTGCAAGTATGCAATAGGAAAGATATTCGTTTGTATTCAATAGGGAATATATACATTTGCTTGTATTCAAGATGGTATCACACATTTATGTTAAACTAGCATTATTTGACTCAATTTTTAACTTTGCTGTCACACAACTGATTCGATTTTAGGTAAAGTTTGCAACTTTTGATCCCATTTTGAATTCATGTCATCAAACGACATCGATCTTTATGACATCATGTACGAGTATAGTTGTGGTGGTCCTCAAACTAGCATTGAACCCGCAAGTGGCAGTAGACACCCATGATCAATGTAGCAGTGGTCTTTGGTTGTAGACGTGTCATGATCTCGTACCCCTTTTGTCCATGACCTTAGGTGTATTGGGCATCTGCCTTGAGGTTTGCTTAAGGTTATAGATTTGACTCTGATGTGGTTATAGAAATATGGGTTGAGAAACATTGACCATATAAAGACAGGTTATACCAAGGTGTGTTTCTTTATACTATGAATTTGCCTTTTATTAATCAACGTAACTAGTGGGATTGTAAGGATTATTTTCCAGTAGAAGCTTAGAATGAGCTAAATCGGTGCAAAAGTTCATATGGTCTTTATGTATAACTGGGGATAGTATAGCTGATTGGTAACTAATGCATAGCTAATTGGTGTAATTTATATATTAGTGTGAATCCCTCATTGTGTATGTTACCAAGTTTTTACAGCTGTTGAAAACAAACAGTTTGATTTTATTTAAACTTTTCAAGTTTTCAAATGTTTTGAGGTGAAGAATTTCATTTGTATGCGTTTTTAATGTGCATTTTTGAATTAAATATAATGTACTTTTGAAGAGAAGGATAAAGAGTCGCAATTAAAAAAGCGAAAGAGAAAATCATAAGGTTGTGTAATAAAATCCATCAATTTTATGCCAATGTCACTTTTTTTTAGATTAATCAGTAATAAAAATGACTGAAAATTACAAGAGATAGAATTATCAATTAGAATCCTTCCATTATTAAAACCTACTTTTTTTTTTTTTTTTTTTTTTTTTAAGTTTTTGATACTATTTGCCTGAGGTTATCAATTTGACTATTAATAAAGCACCGAGTCTGTTTTTTGTTATTGTTTTCATTACGGTTCCAGTCTGTGTTCCTTTTGCTTACGCCCTTTGCGTCAATGTGTAGGAGGAGATTATGATGATTATGTATAATTTTTCATGTGAAATGGCCAAGTGAATCCTAAAATCATTGCATGAAATGGAATGTTGGAAACTATGAATGAAATTAGATATAATTTTAATCTTGATTAGCTGACCGTGCTGTGAAATGCCTTAGCAAATAAAAACTTATTTGAGGACATAGAAGGTAATAAAATAATCTGCAATGGCTAAATTTTATTAGTTAGCTTCTATGTCCTCAAATAAGTTCTTATTTGCTAAGGCATTTCACTGCACATATTTGATATATTTGATGCTCTTAGAAGAGAGAGAGAGAGAGAGAGAGAGAGAGAGAGAGAGAGAGAGAGAGAGAGAGAGAGAGAGAGAGAGAGAGAGCGCTATTAGCTATTAAATCTTATCATCATCATCATCATCATCTACGACTATTGAGGCAAAGGGCCTCAGCTAGATTTTGCCAGTCGTCTCTATGTATGTATATATATATATATATATATATATATATATATATATATATATATATATATGTATATATATATATAGTATATATCTATATATATTTATATCTATATATATATATATATATATATATATATATATATATATATATATATTTGTATATATGTGTATATACATATATATACATATATATGTATACATATTTAATATCTATATATATATATATATATATATATATATATTTAATATCTATATATAAATATGTATATATATATATTTATATAAATATATGTATATATATTTATATATATTTACATATATATGTATATATATATTTAATATCTATATATCTATATATATTTATATATATAATATCTATATATATAAATATGTATATATATATATATATATTTATTTATATATAAATATATTTATAATATATATATATATATATATATATATATATATATATATATATATATATATATATATATTTGCCCTACCACCGGATAAGGATCAGGTGGGTTTAGTCTACTTCTATTTTCATGAAAAATAGCTGCAGTCTTGGTTCCCACGACACTGCTCACGTCTGTTGAAATCATTCCAGCAACAAAACACACCGCAGGACACTATAAGACTGAGCATCTCAAAGGTAGGACTATTACGAATAGCAGTCAATCATTACTGAAGATTACATTTCAAGTTCCTCAATAGATAAATGTGAGGAAATGAAACTGCTTGGTTATCCTGCATGATTATTAATGGGAGACGAAGGCTTGTTCTTGTGCCTAATGTCACAGACTTGACTGTGCTGGCTAATGTCAATTGGCATGGAAAAATCTCATCAACCTAACAAGCCAAGCCACAAAATTATCCTGCATCAATTCCTTTCTCCAGGACACTCTTCATTCTGAGGGTTTATATCTTAGAGAACTGATCTAGATATCCAACATTTTACCCACAAGACAAAGATCTTTTGTAAAAGGTCTTCATCAAGAAGTTAACTTTCTTCTCTCCATTTGGTGTATGATTATTCCCAATGAATTATGAGGTTGGCGTTTGGAAGAGCTATATTGGCAGCACAGGAAAGAAGTCTTGACTTATTTTTTCTTTAAAGCCCATTTTCTAGATTATTCTCTCACAAATACACAAAGGTGTAGGTACAAAAGAATATATGTAGACATTGGACTATTTTTGCTCCTTACAAAGAAACAGTACAAGTGAATCTTTATCAAGGAACAAAGTATAATAGTCAAAGTCATAGCTCTTTCCTCTGTCCAGTCCATTTGCAGAATATCGCTTTCCAGGTATCCATAATAGGTTATTGCTGCTGCTGCCGCCTGCTACTCTTGCTGCTGCTGATGTTCATCCTCCTTTTTTCTGATATCTATCTATATACAGGGAATCTTGTTTTTCAGGGAGCACAGCATAATAAGAGAGAGTCAAACTTGTCTTTAATGCATTTGTCCACCTGACAAAGAAACAGTACAAATGAATCTTCATCAAGGAACAAAGCATAATAGACCATGTCAGATTTCTTCCTTCTGCTGAGTCCATTTGCAGAATATCCCCTAGGTTGGCAGAGTAGATTATTGCTGCTGATTCTCCTCTTCTTCCTCCCATTACTGGAGCTTCTCCTGCTGTTGCTGCTGCTTTTGCTGCTACTGCTGTTGCTTTTCCTGGTGCTGCTGGTGCATCTCCGGCTCCTTTAGTTTTTCTTCCATCTTTTTATCTCTGGTGATCTTCTTCAGGGAGGCCAGCATACTAAAAGAATGACAGACTTGTCTTTTTTGCATTTTTCCACCTGACAAAAAACAGTACAGGTAAATCTTCATCAAGGAACAAAGCATAATAGACCAAGTCATATTTCTTCCAACTGCTGAGTCCATTTGCAGAATATCCCCTAGGTATGCAGAGTAGATTATTGCTGCTGATGCTGCTCCTCTTCCTGTTGGTGCTGCTCCTTCTGAAGCTGCTTTTTTTACTGATGTTTCTGCTGCTGCAGTTTTTGCTCTTCTTTCTGCTGCTGTCGCTTTTTGTGCACTGCTACTGCTGCTGGGGCAGCTCCCTCTGCTGCTGCTGTTGCCTCTGCTTCTGCTGCTGCTGCTCTAGTTGCCTCTGCTGCTGCTGCGGCTGCTGCTGCCACTGCCACTGCTGCTGCTCTAGCTGCCTCTGCTGCTGCTGCTGCTGCTGCCTCTACTTCTCCTGCCTTTGCTTCTGCTGGTGCTGCAGCTGCGGCTGCTGCCGCCTTTGCTGCCTCTGCTGTTGTTTCTGCTCCTGCTACTGCTGCTGTTTGTACTGCTGTTTCTGCCTCTGCTGCTGCTGCTTCTCCTTCCTTGTCTTCTGCATCTCCTTCTTCCCATTTCTCCCCTTCTTTCTCGGTCTTTGTATGTTCCTTTTCATGATTATCATTCTCTGCCACTTTTACATATCCATATGGACTTTCATTCATGTCTTCTTTTAACGCGTGTAACAGAAATTGGAGATTGCAGTAATATCCATCTCTGGCCTAGCGTTTACACCGAAACAGGGTATTGAGGAGTTTGGGCCCTATGTTGATCGACGAGGCCCTTATTAAAGAAAAGACGGTAAACGCGAAGCCGTAGTCATCTGTTAGAGGAGAGCAACTCCTCCCCTTCCATTTCGGAGATTGTAGACTTTCACCGATCCTCGTCTTGAGTCTTAAATCGATCAAAGTCACCTTCACATGTCCCTCGTGAGAAATGTCAACCATGGCAGTACCAGGTCTAATGTCGTTATGACAATAACCTTCATTGTGGAAGGATTTCAAAATTTCTCCTAGTTCTTCTAAAGCCGCAAATAAGCATTTCTTGAATGATTTAGTCTTCATCACCCAGTCATATAACGTCATCTGATTTCTTGTCATTATTAAACTATTGACATCAGATATGATTCCGATTATTTTGGGGACTGCCAAATGTTTTAGCTGAGCGAGCATGTTCGCTTCATTTTGGACACTAAAAATCCTTTGTTTTTTGACGCAGAATCTCCAAAGTTTTGTTTCTAGTGGAATGAACTGACTAAAAGGTCGATTTATCGGCTGTCCTATGAAGGGTTCGATTTGTCCTGAGTTAAAAACTGGCAGATGAGTTATCGGACATAAATGATTTGGGGATATTACACCCGCGAAAAACTTGGTTTCCAGTTTCCCGGTATACCCTTGTTTCAGTTCTTCCCTTAATGCAAGTAGCAGATATTGTATAGAGCAGTAAGACTCGTCTCCTTGGCAAGTCCCAAACCGATCCAAGATATCGCGGAGTGATCTTCCTATGTTAATGGAGGCTGATTTTATTAATTTATTGATGGCATATGCCAAGCTCCAGGCATCTGTTCCAGGGGTGCAAATCCTCGACCTCGTTTTGAGTTTGGGAAGGAACCACGGACCAGGGTTAACCCTGCGACGGACAACGTCCCACATTTACTCGTAACCTTTCCTCGATCCTACTAGTCAGTCCCAAATCCACCAAAATTACCTTTGCACGTCCTTCGGGAAAAATGTCAATCATAACATTATATACGTGCACGTCGTTATGACAATAACTATCATTATGGAATGATTGTAAAACTTTAGCCAGTTCTATTAATGTCCAAAATAAATCATTCTGTGATGGTTTTTTTCTGCTTCACCCATTCTTCTAGCGTCATCTGGTGACGAGTCATCAAAATTTTGGTGCGGTCATTTATGAGACCAATTATTTTAGGTACTGCTAAGTGTCGCAGCTGAACAAGCATCTCCACTTCATGCGATGTAGCATGACGGTTAATTTCTTTTATACAATACGGCCAGAGCTCGTGACCTAGTCCACGGATTAAACCAAACTTAGCTTTTCCTAACGGCTCTCCCAGGAATGGCCGGATATCCTTTTTCAGATAAACCGGCAGGCCTAGTTCGAATGATTTCGGGGTGATTATTCCCCGAAGCGGTAAATTGATACAGTTAACGTTAAAACAAGATGTGTTTGTAACGTTGTATTCAGATTTAGCACACATACAAAATTCAGTTTTATTATCAATATTCATATAATACCCATGGTAGCGCTGAAATGAGCTCTAAATTTGAAAAAATGTTCTTTACCTCCTTTTTGGCTGGAGGCTTCAATAATTCTCCGGCGATCTGGGTGTGTGCGTGCGCACGTCTTCCTTGAATTCCAAAAACGTCTTCATGAAGGTTATCCGTAAACGAACGGAATACCTAATAAGAGAGAGAGAGAGAGAGAGAGAGAGAGAGAGAGAGAGAGAGAGAGAGAGAGAGAGAGAGAGAGAGAGATGAATTAATTAAGTCTTCGAGAGAGATGAATTCTTTAAGTCTTCGGGCAAGAGAGAGAGAGAGAGAGAGATGAATTCCTTAAGTCTTCGGGCAAGAGAGAGAGAGAGAGAGAGAGAGAGAGAGAGAGAGAGAGAGAGAGAGAGAGAGAGAGAGATTCAGAAAGTCTTCTGGCGAGAGAGAGAGAGAGAGAGAGAGAGAGAGAGAGAGAGAGAGAGAGAGAGAGATTCAGAAAGTCTTCTGGCGAGAGAGAGAGAGAGAGAGAGAGAGAGAGAGAGAGAGATGAATTAATTAAGTCTTCGAGAGAGATGAATTAATTAAGTTTTCGGGCAAGAGAGAGAGAGATGAATTTGTTAGGTCTTCGGGCAAGAGAGAGAGAGAGAGAGAGAGAGAGAGAGAGAGAGAGAGAGAGAGAGAGAGAGAGAGAGAGAGAGAGAGAGCTATTAGCTATTAAATCTCATCATCATCATCTACGACTATTGAGGCAAAGGGCCTCAGCTAGATTTCGCCAGTCGTCTCTATCTTCAGCTTTTAATTCAACACTTCTCCTTACATCATCTCCTACTTCACGCTTCATAGTCCTCAGCCATGTAGGCCAGGGCCTACCAACTCTTCTGATGCCTTGTGGAGCCCAGTTAAAAGTTGGTGAACCAAAATCTCTTGGGGAGTGTGAAGTGGATGCCCAAACCATCTCCTTCTACCCGTCACCATGATCTCATCCACATGTGGCACTTTAGTAATGTCTCTTATATCTTCATTTCTAATCCTGTCCCGCTATCTAACTCCCAATATCATTCTGATGGCTTTGTTCTCAAGTCTACAAAATCGTTTGGACATTGTTTCATTGTCCGTAAAGTAACACCGAACTTACTAAACTGATATAAAGTCTGATTTTTATAGGTAATTTTAGGCGAATTAATTTCCAAATTTTTCTTAACTTAGCCATTGATTTTTTTTTTTTCAATCGTTCATTGAACTCCAATTCTAAAGACCCTGTATAAGAGATCATAGTTCTTGGATATTTAAATGATTCTACCTCATTAATCCTTTCTCCTTCCAATGATAGTTCATCTCCCATTGCATATTCAGTTATTTTTTATAATGGCTTTATTTAAAAGGCTTTCCAAAATTTTTATTTAACATGCATGTTACAAAAAAACAAAAAATATTTCTATCTATGTATTTCATCAATTCTTTTTTTTCCATAATCAATTCTTAAATATATAATCTATGTCATCCTTTGCCTTCTGATGTTTAACCCTTAAATATTCAATTTCGTCAATTCCTTTATTTTCAACCCTTTTAAAGTAAATTATCCATCGACTTCATCATGGATAGGATTCCCTTCCATTAAGTTTTAAATCAAAGCTGTTTGAATTACGATTGGATAAATAACCCTTATTTGCCTTTGACATAAAACACGTTTGAACCAAAGAACGCATATCTGTTCTGACTCTGAATTTGATTATAGGTATTAGTTCATGACTGTTTTAATTACCCGGTCTAAATGAATTCGTACTTCATGATTTGATGTTGAGTGTTTTCCTTTGGAATATATATATATATATATATATATATATATATATATATATATGTATGTATATATATATATATATATATATATATATATATATATATATATACATATATATATATGTATATATATATATATATATATATATATATATATATATGTGTGTGTGTGTGTGTGTATATATATGCATAATATATACAAATGTGTATATATATATATATATTATATATATATATATATATATATATATATATATATATATATATATATAAAACAACCAATGCAGCCGCTGCTAGTCGACTGTAGGACAAAGACCTCAGACATGTTCTTAGTCATGTCTGGAGCTTGGACATTTTCATCACCACTCTGGCCAGTGCGGATTGGTGATGGTGGTAGACTTTAGTCTGGTCGCTCACAGGAAACCAACTTAGTATGGGTGGACATGACTCGTATAGCTTTGCTGATCATGGCGATACAGAAACCCTTTCACCACGTTTAAATATGTGCTTCGGGGATTGGGGGTAGGTGTTAACCACTGAGATCTAAAGAAATCTTTTGTAAATGGGGTTGCACGCCTCGTGTCTTTCCTGCATCTAGGTTGCAACTAATTAGAAAATATTTTATTCAATTCCGAAAAGTAGAACCATGTATCATTTCGAGGTGACGGAATGGAGAAGTATTTAGCCACTGATCCACGGCTGGAAGATCGAAATGAACAAAGTCACTTTAAAAAAAATGAGAAAAAATAGTGGATTTTTCTTTAGTAGAAAAGCAATCAAACTCGAACTCTAGCAAGGTTATGCGTTGTCGAAAATGGAATTCCACTCGAAATGTATTTTGTTAGTCATCATTAAGGCCAAAATGGCAATATCATCTTGTATTCGCTCGTTGTGCAGTGTTTATGCTTCTGATTAGAGTCGCCCCTCAGTTGTTCATTAAGGGTTACATGGGCCAATTTGGGATAACGGCTTTCCTCCTTTCGCATATGGTCCCTTTCGATATAGTTGGGCCATTCAACTCCGGCTTAATGAGGGCAAGTGTTCTAGCCGGAAAGTATTGCTGCAAAACTACTCTTGGAGATGTTGGGAATTCTGGGTATTTTGAGTTTCCTTCATTTTTGGCTTTGATGTTTTTAAAAGCTCTATATAATTTAAGTTAGTGAGGTGTTTACATTTTGATATATGGTGCAGTTAAAGCTTGATCTTTTTCTTCTTCATTTATTATTATTGTTAATCAGAATGATCAACCATTCCTTTGAATAGATTGCCAATACACTTAAAATGACAATAACCAGTAAACTGGAGTAAGTATAACGAATAACCACGCAGTAAATAAAATTTTAATGAATGTCAAACTTAACGTGTTGTTTAAATGAATTTATGACCACTATCGAAAATAAAACTTCGAGGAAGATTTTTACACATAATGGAATGAAGAATTCAAGTTACGAGGTAATGATTACGTATCACCTTTAAGCTATGTGAATATAAATGCTTTGCGGTGTGAGTAGCACCCACTAACTCTTGTAGAGGCATACGAACCAAGGGTTCCATTGGAAGTTCTGTATTAGAGTAGAGTTTGGCATTATTTATGATTATTATTTTTGTTTTTATTTATAGCATGACACATTTTCTCCATAAGAAGGTTAGGTACAATGTTAAAATTTTGCCGTAAAAACGGTAAAAATCCTGTAATAAATGTTGCCAGGCATTTACCGTTTTAAAAATGGATATATTGACGTTATTGAGTGATATTATGGTCACCAACCGGTAAAGATAATACCAAAGGGTAAAAATTACGGTCGCCTGTATTTTACTGAAATACGGCTGAAAACTATTTTTAACGGAAAATTTCCCTATCCAAATTGCGTATTTTTGATAGTGCTATAAAGATTAACAAGTCTTCTCATTGGTCCGGTACTGTCCGGAAGGGGCCTTGCTCTTCAAGTTAAAGTTTATTTTCCTTTCATTATTTGCGTTGACTTCGGGTACTGAAAAGTCACTTATTCACTCAAATAGGAGTCGAAATATTTTATAGAAATGTTTACGTAATTGGTAACTGTATTCAAAATAAAAGATTTACATAAAACACTTACCATGTGTTAAAGGAGGAACATAAAATGCCGGCAATACAAACGCCAGAACTTTCTTATCTCTGTAATCTAAATTCCGAGTGTATTTGCCCTATGATTCAAGGTCAGGTTTAAAGTTAAGGCAAGTTGTTAAAAGTTTTGAGCTTATGGCCAAAAGCTATAATGCCTGGGCGGGGCATCAAACTATGGGACTTTATACTCATGAGCTTTTGTACTTCACATGTTCTGCGCTTTTTTTTTTTTTTTTTTTTTTTTTTTACGGTAGACTGTAGTATAGGACGTGTTTCCCCCCCAAGACAAATGTTTGTTCTGGACTTTAAATTCTTCATGGATACTGTTATTCGTGAACATTGCATTCATCTTGAAATACTCGCCTAGAATTTGTATTTTTGGATTTTTAGTCAGGGACTTTTCATTTCTCATTAGAGCTTTTTGTAATGGGATCGTTTATCCCCGTACTTTGCTTATTCTTAGTATTTCTCATATTGTGATCTCTTCAGCCCTTGGATACTTTCCTTAAAAAGGGCGGGGTTGTTGTTATTAATCTTGGATGATCACAACGACTCTATTGGGAAGAGACATTGATAAATTATACATAGATTTTATAAGAGCTTTTGTTGTTATAGGTCCTCACATGTTCATTTTGTTTTTACGAGGACAAGGATTCGGCACAGATTTTCTCAGTATCTGAAGATAACCTTTGGAAGTTTCCAGGGTCTGTAGACTCGAATTTGTTATCACCAAGTTATCGATGTCAGGATGCCAGATAACTCAATCAATCAATCAATTACCAAGTTATCATTTATTGTACGTTCATTAGATTGGGGGCTTTAACCAATTAGTAATAATTCTTTCATCCATCCGCCATTAAACGGATGTAGGTCATGACCTGATTTATCACCCCCCCCAAAAAAAAAAATCTAGTTTTTAATCATATTTCTGTGGCTGGTAAGATTTAAATCTCGGTTGGCAAATTGTGCACCGATTTTTTTTTATTTATGTGAACTTTTATTTTCAAATAAATGTATTTTTGCGGCTCGTATCAGGCACAAGATTTTTTTTCTATCCACTATGAAGCTTCATGAAAATATGATTGTTTTTTTATTTGTTTCAACCGATCGAAAATTGAAATATTATTATCATGGCTAGTGATGAAAGGAGTTGAAATTTTTTTTTAGTACATTTTGATTTCTCGAAATGTTTTGATAGTATTTTTGATACCATAAGGATACTCCGTAATATGTTATAATCTCTCCTGTTTATTCGTTTATTGACATCTCCTAAACTAGTGTTTGCGGTTTTTTAAGTTTCCTTTTTTCCTTTTCACATTCCATAAACGTTTCCCCATCCTCGGTTTTTTTTTTTTTCCATTCGAACGTTTGTTTGCCTCTCCTGAAATTTCATTCGCATTCGTATACAATGGTCTTTGACATTTCATGAACATTTCATGAACTTTTGGTTCCATTCTTTTGATGCATCATAAACTTTCATTCTCCACTATTTTGAATTTTCAGAGAATTTCATCTCTTCTCGCATACATTCGTCCAACAGAAAGAATGGATTTTTTTTTTTTTATTAAAAGTTGTTATTGAAGTTTTATGTGACGGACGAAATTGGTTGAATTGCGGTACTTGATAAAAACTGTCAGTTTTGGTATTCCAGAGAACTTTGTTGCTTTTCATTTTCCTTATAAGATAGTTCCTGCTTTTTCATTGAAATATAATATTTTTTTATAGAAATATGATTGTGTAATTACTCCCGTATGATTTAATTGATTTAATTTTAATTTAATTTATTTGTATCACAGGGAATTAATTGGAACTTTCCATATAGTGTTAAGAATGATGCCTTGAATCACCTCTTTTTAAAAGCTTTAGATTGTTAGTGTCTAGAATTCAATATGAGAGAGAGAGAGAGAGAGAGAGAGAGAGAGAGAGAGAGATTCAACTGTAAAAGTAGGAATAAAAATGAAAAGGTAGAGTATAGCATTCCAGTCCATCGTTTCTCAAAGAATTAACATATATTATCTCTCTCTTGAGGTGCTTAATATTTGAACTTTATGACCAAAAATATTGATTTCTTCCATTATTACTTATAACTAAATTGTTCCCATAATGACATGAGTTGTATCAAACTACAAAACATAGGTCCTATTCTCAACCTCGAGTCGATTAATTGATATAAATGAATTGACTTTTGGGGAGTTTACACCATCAATTTAGATTTTGGTTTCAGCTTATGTTAAAAATCCCTATTTAGCTAATTCATTGATTGAATTAATTGAAGCGTTTAATACTCCTAGTGGCTTGATGCGTTATCCAAACGGGTTTTATTTAAGGTTTAGTCCTGCGCATTTTCTTCTATTTAAGGTACAATCCTGCCTATTTTTTTCTATTTCAGGTTCAATCCTACCTATTTCAATCTATTGAAGGTTAATCCTGCACCTTTTCTTCGATTTAAGTTTCCATCCTGCCTCTTTTTGTCTATTTAAGGTTCAGTCCTGCTTATTTTTATTAAGTTCAATCCAGCGCTTTTTCTTCCATTTTAGGTTCAATCCAGCTTATTTTCTTCTGTCTAATGTTCAATCCTGCGCATTTTCTTTAATTTGAGGTTCAGTCCTGCGGATTTTCTTTCTCTAAATTCCTTAATGGACTTGAAGATTTTTTAGTCCTACCTTTTTATGGGAAAATTCTCAGCTGATCATCTTATAATATTTTTTTTTTATTATTATTTCGTTAAATATCTGTATGTTTGAATGCCATATTTCATTTAGCTCCTTGAGGACACATTTAACTACCCAACTGCGATTCACTTGAAATGAGAATTACGTCGAAATTACCCTTTTCCAAATTGAGTCGGGACCAAACTGAATACGAGTTTCCATTGCAGGTGATTTTGAAATTGCTTTTGCAGATTTAAGAAATCCGCACAAAGCCTTTATAATTTGCAATTTATTTCTTTCGTTGTCAAATAGGAAAATTATTCTTTCCTTTTGATCATATCGAAAAAAATATAAAAAGTTCGGACATGATGGAATGAAAGCGACAGGAAATATATATTTTTATTTTGCTCTAAAGGTTGATGTAAAAGCAATTTTGTGTGTGTGTGTGTGCAAACGTCCACATGACACGAGATCTCCCCATTTGGAAAGACATTTATTTTTTATTTTTATTTTAGATATTCATCTGAACAACAAGCCGGGATTTTTATTATAGTAGAGATGGAACTATAAAAGGGCTCCCGATGTACATCAAAATGTTGAAATAAAAAATTATTTTTTTACTTTCATGAAAACATTGCGACTATTCCCTCCCTTCCCCCAATCTCTCTATCTCATGTGGGATGAATAGTATCATATTATTCCGGTTAAGAAGATAAGATAGCGGGAATAGGGCGAATAGATAAATTTTTCTTATTCCCTTTCTCTTTCTTTACATGAGATGAATGTTATATGTTGCTAAAGGTGTAGATGAAGCGGGCAAAATAGATTCTCTCTCTCTCTCTCTCTCTCTCTCTCTCTCTCACACATACACATACACGTAGATTAGTGCTTTCATTCTGCTAAAGGTGATATTGTAGATAACATGAAAAATAGTTAACAAATAGAGGTTTCTCTCTCATAACCAGATAAGAAAGAGTTAACAGGCAAGATAGATAATCTCTCTCTCTCTCTCTCTCTCTCTCTCTCTCTCTCTCTCTTTTAAGATGAATGTTATCTTTCAACTAGAGAAGAAAAGAGGAAGGAAACGAGCGTTTTGTGGCTGCAGTTTTGAAATGAAAATTGGTTTGGAAATGAGGGTTATTTTAAGGTGCGAATTTTGAGGGAAATGTTGAAGTCGAGCTTCCTGATTGAGGATTCCATTTGGCCGTCGGGCCAATGCAGTTATCGACAATAATAAGGTCGTTATCTGAGGTCTGTAACAGCCTCGGTTGGACTGTTAGCGGAGATTGCATTCGTAAACCCAGCAAGCAATTGCTTCCCTGGGTACTTACTTGCTGGGCAAGTCTTCGACCGATAACATGTTCTCGTTTTTAGATTCTCTGTTTGATAATTGATTATTCTCTCTCTCTCTCTCTCTCTCCTCCTCCTCCCTCTCTCTCTCTCTCTCTCATTTGTTGTTTTAATTTCATTAAACATCTGTATGTTGAATGTCTTATTTCATTTGGCTCTTTGAGGACACATTTAACTACCCAACTGCAATTTACTTGAAATGAGAATTACGTCGAAATTACCCTTTCTCCAAATTGAGTCGTGACATAACTGAGTACGAGTTTCCATTGCAGGTGATTTTGAAATTGCTTTCGCAGATTTAAGAAATCTGCACAAAGCCTTTATAAATTGCAATTTATTTCTTTCGTTGGCAAATAGGAAAATTATTCTTTCCTTTTGATCGTATTGAAAAAAATATAAAAAGTTCGGACAAGATGGAATGAAAGCGACAGGAAATATATATTTTTACTCTGCTTTAAAGGTTGATGTAAAAGCAAGTTTTTTTTTTATTCTTTTTTTTTTTTTTTTTTTTTTTTGCAAACGTCCACATAACACAAGATCTCCCCGTTTGGAAGGCCATTTTATTTTTTATTTTTATTTTAGATATTCATCTGAACAACAACCTGGGATTTTTGTCATAGAGATGGAACTATAAAAGGGCTCCCGATGTAAATCAAAATGTTGAAATAAAAAATTATTTTTATTCTTTCATGAAAACGTTTCGCCGATTTCCCCCCCCCCCCATCTCTATCTCATGTGCGATGAATAGTATTATTCCGGTTAAGAAGATAAGATAGCGGGAATAAGTCTAATAGATAAGTTTTTTCTTCTCTCTCTCTTTTATATGAGGTGAATGTTATATTTTGCTAAACAAGATAAAGAGGAAGCGGCCAAAATAGGTTCTCTCTCTCTCTCTCTCTCTCTCTCTCTCTCTCACACACACACACACAATATGAATGCTGCCATTGCCCTAAAGAAAATAACATGGAATAAAAAGAACCTCTCTCTCTCTCTCTCTCTCTCTCTCTCTCTCTCTCTCTCTCAAGATGAATGTCATCTTTCAGCTAGAGAAGAAGAAAGGAAGGAAACAAGCGTTTTGTGGCTCCAGTTTTGAAAGGAAAATTGGTTTGGAAATGAGGGTTATTTTTAAGGTGCGAATTTTGAGGGGAAATGTTGAAGTCGAGCTTCCTGATTGAGGATTCCATTTGGCCGTCGGGCCAATGCAGTTATCGACAATAATAAGGTCGTTATTCGAGGTGTGTAACAGCCTCGGTTGGACTGTTAGCGGAGATTGCATTCGTAAACTCAGCAAGCAATTGCTTCCCTGGTTACTTACTTGCTGGGCAAGTCTTCGACCGATAACATGTTCTCTTTTTTAGATACTCTGTTTGATAATTGAATATTCTCTCTCTCTCTCTCTCTCTCTCTCTCTCTCTCTCTCTCTCTCGTATATGAGATGAATGTTATTATATCATTTACTAGACACCAGTACTTTCATATCACTGTAATCTGAATTCCAAGATTTTATGTATTTTTTAAATAATCGATAATATGTATCCGATTGTCATTGTATTTTCCCTCTGATTCTAGGCCAGGGTAAAATTTAAAGTAAGTCAATAAAAGTTTGATCATGAGACCAAAAACTAATATGCCTCAGTGAGATTCAAACTATGGGACTTTGGACTCACGAGAGCCATGTCTTTTGAACTTCACATCCTCCTCCGCTTTATTTTCTTATGGTAATTGGCTTTCTTCCGTATTTTTCTGGCTCGTATTAGGCACTCGAATTTCTTCTATCCACCGAGTAGCTTCGTGATTATCATTCTGTTTGTAACTTGTTTTGCTCTTTCTGAAGTGTTTCATCCGATCAAAAATTGAATTATATATTTCTTTACTAGTGATAAAAGGAGTTGAAACGTGTTTTGTACGTTTTGATTTCCCAGAATTTTTTTTATTGATTTTGTTTTGGAACTATAACGATATTTAGTAATCAATTATAATTTATACTGTATTAAATATTATATAAACTGGTTGGTGCGGTTTCTTAAGTTTTTCTTTTTCTTTTTTACATTCCATAAACGTTTCCTCCCTATTTTTTTTTCATTCAAACTTTTGTTTGTCTCTCCTGAAATTTCATTCGCATTCGTATACAATGGTCTTTGACATTTCATGAACATTTCATGAACTTTTGGTTCCATTCTTTTGATGCATCATAAACTTTCATTCTCCATTATTTTGAGTTTTCAGAGAATTTCATCTCTTCTCTTATACATTCGTCCAACAGAAAAAATGGAATTTCTTTCTTTTTTTTTTTTTTTATTAAAAGTTGTTAATGAAGTTTTATGTGACGGATGAAATTGGTTGAATTGCGGTACTTGATAAAAACTGTCAGTTTTGTTATTCCAGAGAACTTTGTTGCTTTTCATTTTCCTTATAAGATAGTTCCTGGTTTTTCATTGAAATATAATAGTTTTTTATGAAAATATGATTTTGTAATTACTCCCGTATGTTTTAATTGATTTAATTTTAATTTTATTTGTATCACAGGGTATTAATTGAAACTTTCCATGTTGTGTTAAGAATGCTGCCATGAATCACCTCTTTTTAAAAGCTTTAGATTGTTAGTATCTAGAATTCAATATGAGAGAGAGAGAGAGAGAGAGAGAGAGAGAGAGAGATTTAACTATTAAGGTAGAAATAAGAATGAAAAGGTAGAGTATAGCATTCCAGTCCATCGTTTCTCAAAGAATTAAAATATATTATCTCTCTCTTGAGGTGCATTATATTTTAACTTTATGACCAAAAATAATGATTTCTTCCATTGTTACTTATAACTAAATTGTCGTTCCCATAATGACATGAGTTGTATCAAACTGCAAATCATAGGTTCTAATCTTAACATCGAGTCGATTAATTGATATAAATGAATTGGCTCTTGGGGAGTTTACACGATTAATTCCGATTTCGTTTTTAGCTTTTATTGATTTGCCAATTAAATTAGATTAAATTAATTGAAGCGTATAATACTCTTAGTGGCTTCTTGCGTTACCCAAACGTGTTTTATTTATATTTTTGTTTTCTATTTAAGGTTCAATCCTGCCTATGTTTTTCTATTTAAGGTTCAATCCTGCCCATTTTCTTCTATTCAAATAACAATCCTGTCTAATGTTTTTCTATTTGAGGTTCAATCTTGCGCATTTTCTTCTATTCAAGTTCAATTCAGCACTTTTTCTCCTACTTAAGGTTCAATCCTGCCTATTTTTTCTATTTAGGTTGCAATCCTGCGTATTTCTTTCTATTTAAGATTCAATCCTGCCTATTTTTTTGTATTCAAGATTCGATCCTGCGCATTTTCTTCTGATTGAAATTCAATCTTGCCCATTTTTCTCTATTTAAGGTTCCATCCCGCGAATTTTCTTCTTTAAGTTCGATCCTGCACTTTTTCTTCTATTTAGGTTCAATCCTGCTTATATTTTTCTATTTAAGGTTCAATCCTGCCTATTTTTTTTTATTTAACATTCAATCCTGCGCATTTTTTCCATTCAAATTTCAATCCTGCCTATTTTTCTCTATTTAAGGTTCAATCCTGCGCATTTCTTCTGTTAAGTTCAATCCTACACATCTTCTTGTATTTACGGTTCAACCCTGCTTATTTTCTTCAATATAAGGTTTGATCCTGAGCAGTTTCTTCTATTTAAGGTTCAGTCCTGCGCATTTTCTTCCTCATAATTTCCTTATGGCCATAAATGATTTTTTAGTCCTTTCACCTCTTTATGGGAAAATTCTCTGCTGATCCTTTTATAATACTTTTTTATTTTTTTTTTCATTATTATTTCGTTAAAGACCTGTATGTCTGAATGCCTTATTTCACTTGGCTCTTTGAGGACACGTTTAACTACCCAACTGCAAATCTAAAGCGAACATAGGATCTTTTGAAATGAGAATTACGTCAAAATCACCTTTCTCCAAATTGAGTCAGACCATAACTGAATACGAGTTTCCATTGCAGGTGATTTTGAAATTGCTTTCGCAGATTTAAGAAATCTGCATAAAGCGTTTATAATTTGCAATTCATTTCTTTGGTTGACAAATAGGAAAATTATTCTTTCCTTTTGATAATACCGAAAAAAAAAAAAAAGAGTTCGGACATCATGGAATGAAAGCGACAGGAAATATATATTTTTACTCTGCTCTAAAGGTTGATGTAAAAGCAATTTTTTTTTTTTTTGCAAACGTCCACATGACACGAGATCTCCCCATTTGGAAGGACATTTTATTTTTATTTTAGATATTCATCTGAACAACAAGCCTGGATTTTTATTATAGTAGAGATGGAACTATAAAAGGGCTCCCGATGTAAATCAAAATGTTGAAATAAATAATTATTTTTTTACTTTCATGAAAACATTTCGCCGATTCCCTCCCCCCCATCTCTCTATCTCATGTGGGATGAATAGTATTATTCCGGTTAAGAAGATAAAATAGCGGGAATAGGTCAAATAGATAAGTTTTTTCCTCGCTTTCTTCTATATGAGATTAATGTTATATTTTGCTAAACAAGATAAAGAGGAAGCGGGCAAAATAGATTCTCTCTCTCTCTCTCTCTCTCTCTCTCTCTCTCACATACACATACACGTAGATTAGTGCTTTCATTCTGCTAAAGGTGATAGATAACATGAAAAATATTTAACAAATAGAGGTTTCTCTCTCATAACAAGATAAGAAAGAGTTAACAGGGAAGATAGATAATCTCTCTCTCTCTCACTCTCTCTCTCTCTCTCTCTCTCTCTCTTTCTTTCTCTCTCTCTCTCTCTCTCTCTCTCTCTCTCTCTCAAGATGAATGTTATCTTTCCACTAGAGAATAAAAAAGGAAGGAAACAAGCGTTTTGTGGCTCCAGTTTTGAAAGGAAAATTGGTTTGGAAATGAGGGTTATTTTTAAGGTGCGAATTTTGAGGGAAATGTTGAAGTCGAGCTTCCTGATTGAGGATTCCATTTGGCCGTCGGGCCAATGCAGTTATCGACAATAATAAGGTCGTTATCCGAGGTGTGTAACAGCCTCGGTTGGACTGTTAGCGGAGATTGCATTCGTAAACCCAGCAAGCAATTGCTTCCCTGGGTACTTACTTGCTGGGCAAGTCTTCGACCGATAACATGTTTTTATTTTAGATATTCATCTGAACAGCAAGCCCGGCTTTTTATTATAGTAGACATGGAACTGTAAAAGGGCTCCCGATGTAAATCAAAATGTTGAAATAAATAATTTTTTTTTATTCGTTCATGAAAACATTTCGTTGAATTCCCCCCCCCCCTCCCCATCTCTCTATCTCATGTGGGATGAATAGTATCAATTATTCCGGTTAAGAAGATAAGATAGTGGAAATAGGTCAAATAGATAAGTTTTTTCTTCTCTTTCTATTATATGAGATGAATGTTATATTTTTCTAAAGAAGATAAAGAGGAACCGGGCAAAATAGGTTCTCTCTCTCTCTCTCTCTCTCTCTCTCTCTCTCACAATATGAATGCTGTCATTCCCCCTAAAGAAAATCAATAAAAAGAACCTACTGCTCTCTCTCTCTCTCTCTCTCTCTCTCTCTCTCTCAATATGAAGGCTGTCATTCCCCTAAAGAAATAACATGGAATAAAAAGAACTTACTGCTCTCTCTCTCTCTCTCTCTCTCTCTCTCTCTCTCTCTCTTTAAGAAGAATGTTATCTTTCAGCTAGAGAAGAAGAAAGGAAGGAAACAAACGTTTTGTGGCTCCAGTTTTGAAAGGAAAATTGGTTTGGAAATGAGGGTTATTTTTAAGGTGCGAATTTTGAGGGAAATGTTGAAGTCGAGCTTCCTGATTGAGGATTCCATTTGCCGTCGGGCCAATGCAGTTATCGACAATAATAAGGTCGTCATCCGAGGTCTGTAACAGCTTCGGTTGGACTTAGCGGAGATTGCATTCGTAAACCCAGCAAGCAATTGCTTCCCTGGGTACTTACTTGCTGGGCAAGTCTTCGACCGATAACATGTTCTCGTTTTTAGATACTCTGTTCTTTCTCTCTGTCTCTGTTTGATCATTGAATATTATCTCTCTCTCTGTCTCTGTTTGATCATTGAATATTATCTCTCTCTCTCTCTCTCTCTCTCTCTCTCTCTCTCTCATATAAGATGAATGTTTTCATATCATTCGCTAGACACCAGCACTGTAATCTGAATTCCAAGATTTTATGTATTTTTAAAATAATCGATAATATGTATCCGATTGTCATTGTATTTTCCCTCTGATTCTATGCCAGGCTTAAATTTAAAGTAGGTCAATAAAAGTTTGATCATGAGACCAAAAACTAATATGCCTCAGTGAGATTCAAACTATGGGACTTTGGACTCGAGAAAGTCTTGTCTTTTGAATTTCACATCCTCCTTCGCTTTATTTTCTTATGGTAATTGGCTTTTTTCCGTATTTTTCTGGCTCGTATTAGGCACTCGAATTTTTTCTATCCACCGAGTAGCTTCGTGATTATCTTTCTGTTTCTAACTTGTTTTTACCTCTTTCTGAAGTGTTCATCAGATCAAAAATTGAAATATTTATTTTTTTACTAGTGATAAAAGGAGTTGAAACGTGTTTTGTACTTTTTGATTTCTCAGAATTTTTTGATAGATTTTGTTTTGCAACTATAAAGATATTTCGTAATCAATTATAATTTATACTGTATTAAACATTTTATAAATTGGTTGGTGGGGTTTTTAAGTTTTTCTTTTTCTTTTTTACATTCCATAAACGTTTCCTCCCTATTTTTTTTTCATTCAAACTTTTGTTTGCCTCCTGAAATTTCATTCGCCTTCGTATACAATGGTCTTTTACATTTCATGAACTTTCGGTTCCATTCTTTTGATGCATCATAAACTTTCATTCGCCATGATTTTGAATTTTCAGAGAATTTCATCTCTTCTCGCATACATTCGTCCAACAGAAAAAATGGATTTTTTTTTTTTTATTAAAAGTTGTTATTGAAGTTTTATGTGACGGACGAAATTGGTTGAATTGCGGTACTTGATAAAAACTGTCTTTTTTGTTATTCCAGAGAACTTTGTTGCTTTTCATTTTCCTTATGAAATAGTTCATGCTTTTTCATTGAAATATATCTAATGTTTCTATTAATTTAGGTGGAATTAATTGAAAGTTTCCGTATAGTTTTGAGAAAAACGCCTCGAATCACCTCATTTTTAAACGCTAGATTGTAATTTTTTAATTAATATTTTGGCATTCCAAATTTAATATAAGAGAGAGAGGAGAGAGAGAGAGAGAGAGAGAGAGAGAGAGAGATTTAACTATTAAAAGGTAGAGTATAACATGTAAATCCATCGTTTTTCACAGAATTAACCTATTTTATCGCTCTCTTGAGGTGCATTATATATGAACTTTATGACCAAAAATATTGATTTCTTCCATTATTACTTATAACTAAATAGTTCCCATAATGAAATGAGTTATTTGAAACTATAAATCATAGGTCCTATTCAAGCTTCATTACTCGTAGTGGCTTGATGTGTTATCCAAACAGGTTTTCTTTAATGTTCAATCCTGCGCATTTTCTTCAATTTAGGGTACAATCCTGCCTAGTTTATCTATTTAAAGTACAATCCTACCTATTTTGTTCTATTTAAGG